>NC_053451.1:98908184-99233638 GCF_015227805.2 Hirundo rustica | reverse complement strand
TTTTGCTTGCAGACAGCTTTACAGCATCTGTATCTCAGTCTGTTTGTTTTGTTTTGAATTCACCAAATATCCTAGGAAGCAGATTCTGGACAACACTGTAAAATAATTTTTTGTTGTATAAAGAGGAGGCATTTTCCTCTACTTGTGTAACCCTCAAACTGCTGCATCCTTTGCTCTACATGTAATAGAAATGCTCCATTTCTAGCCCACTTCTAAAGATCTGCTGCAGGCAAAATTGCAGTGTAAAGTTCCCAGTCAAATACTGGGTCTGTGTGTGTCAAATGGTGTTTTTTATAGTCATGTTATATAATCACCTGAATAAAAAGTAGTATTTTAAAATAACCTTTATTTCACTGGCACAGATACTCAACACACACTTATCAGATACATTTTAAATCAGTGCAAAGCAGTAGTGCAAAACCGATGAAGAGAAGATGGCAATGCCTAAAAAATCCTGCTGTTGCTATGTTTATGTAAGGCTGATAAAAAAGTAATGAGCTGAACAGGAAAATTTTATAATAATGGAATTTTGAGTCTAGTAAGGCTTCAGCAACAAGATAGCTCCTTCAAATTTTGCAACAAAACGCCTTCATCAATTTTTGTATGGCATTTCTGTTACTCGAGAGACAGCAAAATCAAAACTCAGCTGTCTAAACAATTCCCAAAGGACACTTGAAAAATAAAGATGCTTTGTCTGTCACAATAAAAGACAGTGAGTATTCTGATTTCACAAATTTTCACAGTACTTACTCCTTGAGATTTGGGATTATTTTGTCAAAACTCAAGTAAACTGAGAAGTTCTCAGTAGGAAAATTTAGTTGGAAAGCCTGTCTGTAAATCCTGGTGTCTGAACTGCAGCAAATGGCCTTCAGAGTCATACAACGTCTTCGGAATAAATAATCTGCTTTGATGGATATTTTTTTTTTTTTCCTGGGAAGGGAGCAATGGGTTAGATAAGTGTTTACCCTCTCTGTGGAATATGTGTGATAACTTGGTAGATAACTTGTAAAGGAACGCCACAGAAATCTGCTTTTTCCTCTGCCCTACTATCTGCCATTTTTGTGAAGAGGCTTGTTCAGCAGCTACATTTATTTGCTATATTTAAATGCGGAAAGTAAATGGTATTTTTTGATTTCTGAAATAGACAGAAAAATAAGAGTTGAAGAGAAGCAGAAGTTCTCACTCTTAGTAAGATACTAATAACAAACCCGATGACATGCATAAAACCTAAAGATGGAGTTTACAGCATTTGCTTTTTCTAAGACAATTTATAATGAGAGAAGGTAAGAGATACTCAACATTATTTTGATTAAATATGTGGAATGATATATTTTGATTTCTAATTACTTTCATTCTACTTTTAATTCCAATCTCATAAAAGTTGATTTAATTCAATGGACATCTCAGGTAAGCTTTAGTCAGAGTCTTAAATTTATGTAGTATCTGAACTTCAGAAATAAAAACTGACAAAACATGCTGCATGGCATGTGGTGACAGAGAACATTCATTCAAGGATGTCCTAAGTTGCATGCCTAGTAAGCTGTAGCCTAGTAGTCAAATACTGTTTCCCTAAAGAATTATTGAATTGCTTTCAAAAATTACTAATTAAATGTATAATCAGTCCTATACAAATATGGAATGACAGCATTTATGCATGCATTTTATGTACAAATTAAGCACATGCTGGGATATGTTATTGCACCTACAACTGTTCTGTACCTTCTGTAAACTGGAGTTGTAGTTATGGTAAGAAATCACACAGATTGTGTATAAACCAAGAACAGAGCTTGCCACTGCCTGCTAAGGTAGCCAGTTCTGATTTGCTCCACCTCTCATTTTCTCTCATATCCAGATGTTCAGATTTTTGATAGACTGATGTTCTTGAAAGACTTTGTCCTTACACTAGTAAATTGAGCTTAGTTCACTATTAACCACTGGTTAATTAATGCAGCAGGTAATATTTTGTGCCTGTTATCAGAGACTGTAGCTTGTCAGTCAAAATGTTGCTGATTTATGGAACCTTCTATCTCGGAGTCATTTATCGTTATGGGAACAAAATGCTCTTGAATTCCTCCTTTTTCTGCCCAACATAAGCAGCTAAAGAGCAACCAGAGCAGCAGGGAGACCAAAGGTACTGGTCCTCTTGTGAGCATGTTAAACGCTAAGCTAAAAACCCTGAATCCTGGATGACAGTTTTAAGTATTGAGCTATAGTTTACAGGTGCACTGGTTTCAACTTCATGAAAGAATGGGCAGTCCTTTGAACTTCAGTGGTTATTTGATAGTTTCTGTTTTTCTACCTAAGTGAAACACGTGAAGTGGAATATTTTGCTCAATGTGGAACAAAGACTTAATCTCAGCAGGAAAAAAAAAACAAAGTAAAACCAATAAATAATTAAATATTGTTCAATTAAAAAGTATGTTCATTATTTAGGCTTAAAGAGAAGTCTAACATAAAGTGTAAAAACAGAGAATGAAAATAATGAGATTCCTATAATTTATTTTTCCCCCCCCATGAAATTTTGGGTTTTTTTGGTTTAGAATGAGATTGTAAATGTCACTAGAGGACTTCTAGGTGTCTTGCTGGCTAGTTTCTCAACAATATGCTTCAAAGCACAGTGGGACAAAAAACTTTAAAACAATATTTTAGTAAGTAAAATGAGTACTTCAGACTTCTAAGAAAGGTTTACTTTTAGTCAAGATTGGAGCAGATAGTCTTATCTGCTGGACCCAAAGTGGTTTAGCTATCCCAGCCTAATCGATCCTTCATTCACAAAATTCCTATGTAGCCAGAGTTAGATGGCATATTTTTGCACTGACCTTTGTTTAACCTGCTCTGAGACTGCCTCTAAACACAGGTCTCTTGGTTAGAGATAGATGTGGAATGCAAACAAAAACAAAGCCTCTGGCACACTTGTAATGGAAGATGACCATTTCTTTTTTTTTTTTTTTTCTTTTTTTTTTTTCACCATTTCAAAGTAAAAAAAAATGTAAAAGATCTATTCAGATGGCAAGCTGATTAATACCATGTATTTCCAAAGGCAAGGTTTGTCATCACAGATAAAATCAGATTTATGCTTAGACTAGGGAAAACCTAAAAAAGTTATTTTCCAAGAGTTCTTCTTTTGGTCTGTAGGAGACTATATAGTAAAACAAATACCAAACATGGATATGAAATAAAGGAAGTCTGAATCCATGACTCTCATGGTCATAAAAAGAGAGTGACAAATTTTTTTCATAAATGTGCATTAATTGTTATCCTTTGTTTTTCCATTAAATAAATAAATTACATATGGATGATGTTAAAATAATACTTCAGTGTACTGTGGCTCTGTGAGGAAAAGTTACTCACTTTACAACATAGAGTAAAATAAACAGGCCTCCTGCTTTAGTAGAGTATAATCCTTTAATTCATCTGGGAACGCTAATCCAAGAAAATGTGTTCCGCATCTACGTGACAATGAAGGAAGCTTTCCTAGAGCAAATAGCTATCAGCCATTATATGTAAAAATGTTAGGGTTTTTTTAATCTCAGTTTAATCTCAGTAAGAAGAATTTCAGGCTCAAATCTAAAGTGAAGTATGTGGCAATGCTGTAACAGGTTTTGAGTGGAATAATTCAATTTACTTTGCTTGGAGTATACAGCAATTGTGAGTATATAGTCATTCTGTAGCCATAGTATATAGCCATTCTATTCCTATCACCTCAAACATATAAAAAAATATCATGCCTCTTCTTTGCCTGTACAGCCACAGATGCAAAGAGTTTATTTTTTAAGGAATTGAAACCATTTTTAAATCATAAAGATAAAACTCAAATTCATACTTCAATTTCCAAAGATAAGTCTCTTTCTACAACCTACTTTCTTCCATTTTGCATAATCAACAGATGACTAGTAAATAAAAATTGCTCTGGTTTTGAGGAATTTATCACAGAGCAGACCCCCTCTAATTTAAGATGCCTTATTTTGCTTGTCATTTAGAGATTGTTTGCCAGAAAGACACATGAAGATTTCCACTTATGAAGAGAATTGCCTCAGCTATAAGGAATCTTAGAGGAAGAGTTTTGCTATTACAAGGAAAATTCTTCTGAGACACTAAAAAAAATCCTTTGCTTCAGTATATTAGTTGAGGAAGTTTTCATGGTTATGAATCCATCCCTGTGATTCTGTTTGAATTAACCATAGAAGCCCCACTGTAACCTCAAATTTCTAGTCGTTCTGTGGTTCTGTGATTTCCCAAACATCTGCTGGGGACTTTGAAACTACCACATTCATTTTCTTATGAGCTGAGCTGCAATTTAGCTCAGGTCTCTGAAGATGAAAGCCCAGGAAGCCTCTACAGAGAGCAGAACACTTTCCAAATCAGTTCTCAGCTTGTGGAGCTGGGAACAGCTGGTCTGCTCTCCCCTTTGGGTTGGGAGGGCTTGTTGTTTCCAGCTCCCTGACAGACATCTGAGGAACCCTCATTTTTCTTTTTTTCTTTTTTTTTTTTTTTAACTACACCTACTTCCTGAGGCAAAGGGCAGCAGTCCCTAATCATATGTCTGGAAAACCTGGAAAGAAACCTGGAATTTGTAAGGATGTTGGGCTTTTTCAGTAAACTATTTGTGGTCTGTGTGTGTTACAGAAATGGGAATAAATTCCCCATGAAAACAGGAGAACTAGAATCTGTCCCTCTTCTTCTCTGTAGATGTTATAGTTCTTGTTAAAACATAAGGCCTCCTAGTCAGATTTAAAACTGACATGGAAAAGAAGTTTATAAAAATGATACAAATAAAACAGAAATCTTCAGGTTCAAAGTAATTCTGGACATGAATGTTTAAGGAACCAGTTGATGCCGAAACTAAGTGTATTATTGTCAGTGAAATTTTCCATAGAAAGATGTCCCCAAGTCTAGCATAAACTCTCAGACAATAGATACCTCAGATTAAGGAATCAACCTTCATTCTGGGTGAAGGAACCCCAGACTGAAGTCATCTCTCTCCCTCTCTCTATGATTTGGAGACCCTCACAAAGTGTGTGACACAGCCACCAGATTTTATAAGGCAGCTCTCAGACTCTTTTAACAAACTCCTTGGAAAGAGAGCTTGTTTTTTAATGTGGAAAAAATGTAGAATGTAAAACCTCAAATATTTTCACCAGACAGATCTCACATTCCTTGGCCAGCCCAGCTGGAAGTTAATGTCAAGGTTGCTGTTCGTCAAAGGACTCAAGCAGAAGGAAAAGCCTGATTCTGGTATATTTGTAGCACCTGTACAGTGGAGCCCTGATCCATGCCTGTGGTTCTTTGGTCTGACATACGACTCCTTGGGAACATACAAGTAAATAATATTTAATGGTAATCTCACAAATAGTCCCTTTAGGACCACAGCTAATGTAGTGCACTTAAAATTAGGCATGTGCTCAATTATAAAGTTATTATTGAATCACAGGCTTTGGGGGCTGAAAATAAGATTAAGGAGTATTTCAACTTGAGAAAAGCCCCTAGATTAAATGTTAAGGGGGTTTTTTTTCATACAAAGCTCACATGTATCATATAATTTTAGAATATTATTTTCATTTTTAATAAGCTTGTCCAAGCTATAAAGTTGGAAATGTCTTCAAACAGAGTTTACTTTTCAGATTTCAAAGAAAAAGAGAAGTCTGCAGTCAGTGCATTAAAAAATCCAGGGATTTTTTCCAAGCTTTTTTTTTCCTTAGTCCTGAGCTTTTTAGGTTAAGATCCAATTAATACATTATTCAAATCAACCAGAGTATTAAATGAAGTGATGTTGACTTAACCTTCATGTAACTTTATGTTTCACGACAGTTATCCCAAAAATTAATTAGGTCTTCCTGACAAAGCAAATTGATGATGTAAGTGGTGCTAGAAGTAACACTTTGAGTGGAAGCTACTCAAAAATCCCGTGAAGTGTTACCATAATTAAGTGCCAGAAGTGTTACTGTAATTAAGTGCTGAAGTTGGCTGTGGCATGAGCCAACCTTGGTGTTGACACAGGAGCTGTGCCCACATGCAGTGGGTTGATGGCTGTCTTGGGCTGAGACTGTGTAGGATTCTCTTCAGTGGAATTTCAGTCCAGTAGTGAAACTGAAATACGGGCCAGGAAACTGGTACATGGTACAGCTTGTTGAAAGCAGCTCTGCGGAGTTTCATGCCAAAGTAAGATGCATAATGCAGCTGAGGTGGTGGGACAACAGGAACAGAGGGAATAGGAGGGGCAGTGGAGACTGGCCAACTTTTCCAGCTGAGCTATCAGTGAAGAGACAGTGGCACTGCTAGAGGCTTTGGGTGGGCTGTTTTGTGCTGTGTCTCCTCATGGACTGCAAGGAGAAGCCAGGCAGAGCAAGCAGCAAATGTAAGGAGAACCATGGGCACCTAAAACAGAATCACAGCTATACTTTCTACGTCTTCACCAACACTTCCAGTTACGTCTGACCCCTTCCAGAAACAAATGCATTCTCTCTTTATGATCTTGATGTCTTAATTAATAACTAAGTCTCTAAAATGTGTGAACAAACTTTAATTTTATGAAGGTTTGAGAAAGATAATCCAAAACCTTGATGAGAGCAGATCTTTATAAACAAGTCCGCTCTTCACCTGGAGGATACAGTGTATCTTAAGCAGGTTATTTGTAAAATTGGTTCTGAACCAAATTTAGGTACATAAGCATTTGCTTAAGCTTAATGAGCTCTATAATGTGCTTACAGATAAATGCATGTTTAAACACATTGTTGGAAATAATGAATACTGATGCAGAATCATGGGGCTCATCGGACTGAAACAACAACCAAGGGGTGCAATATAGTTACTGGTCGCCTGAAAGTATTCCCTGTTGTTCACCACTGACTCTTGCTATCCTGGTGAAAAAGGTGACATGGCTGTAGGGGCAATTAGCCAGGGCTGAAAGCTGCTTTACCTTCGTACCCTCTTTTAGCAAAGTGCAGGTGGAAATAGTTCTGAAATAAGGGGTTTTTTTTATTATTTTATACACGATTAGAAATTTTTGCGCTTTTTCTGCTTTTTTATGCATATATGTAAGCTAAACATGGAACTGCTGCAGGGAAAGTACTATTTTTGGTTGTATAGAATGTTGACTTTGCACTGAAAAAATTAGTCTCCTTCAGAAACAGAACATATTCATCTGAGAACCCAAATTTTTCTATTATAAGTTTTCTTCTATCTTTTTTTTTTTAACAAAAGTCAACATTTTCTACAGAAAGCTAATATTTGTGAGGAGTTTTGCACTAAAAAAAAAATTGTTTCCTCATATATTTATACTCTAGAAAACTACACAAGCACACTATTTTCTGTCTGATTTATTGTTGAGGCAAAGCAGGAATAATTAAGACAGTCAACACATGTCCTGGTATTGTCACTTGGATCTTTGTTAACTTGAATCTTTCAGGAACCAGAATGTGGATCTATATGGTATATATAACAGTAGTTCACTGTCCTTTCCAGTAAAAGGACTTGGGATCATTAAATGAAGCAGAAAGGAGATAGGTTCAAATCCCTCCAAAAGGAGGCTGTTGTTAACGTCACTGTGAGTTAGGCTGCAGTGCTCTTTTCTGTAGAATGATGCAGATTCCTAAGGTTTCCAGGATTTGAAGGAGAAACTAAATAAATCCATGTAATTTAATTCTTCTGAGTACTAGTAATGATGTATAAATTGTGTCTGGTTCAAGAAGACCGAACTACAAATGGTTGGAGGATGAGAAAGCATTCATGGGAGTCATCATACATGTTGGGACATCTTTCCTCCTGGTGTTCTTGAGTATCAGGTGCTGGCATTAGCAGCAGTGAGAGGGGATGCTGCACCACATGGACTCTCTGATCCAGTACTTGTGCCCTTAAGCACGCTGGTGCTTTAGATGGCTGCAAACTGTGATGTGTGAAGCACCTCCTGAAGAGGCCTCGTTTCTCACTGGTGTGTGTTAGAGCTGACACCACCCAATGATCACCAAACCGGACTTTTCTCACTTGAGCTAGAAATACCTGATCATCTATTTGCAAGTCTTGCCTCCTGCAAATGAGACATTGAGACTCAATTCAGTACTTCACAAAATCGCAAAATGATTATAGGCAGAAAGGAGGAAAAAATTGCCAAACCAAATATTCTAGAAATTGCAATTTTTATATTGGAAGACAGAAAAGGAAAATGTCAAAAAAAGGTTTTGCTAATCATAAAGTTTTGCTTCGTAGGTAAATGCATCCCGCCAAGAAACCAAGCTGATGGAAGAATGTGACCAACTCATTGAAATAATTCAGCAAAGACGGCAAATAATTGGAACCAAAATCAAAGAAGGAAAGGTAAAAACTTTTCGTCTTTAGATCACAAGTAGGTTAACAGTGTTTCCTTTTGATTGCAGCTTTTTTGACTGCAGATATTATTGGTGGAAATTTGTAAAAGTCTTTATGTAGTCCTTGGCTACTGACTGACACTTTCATGTAAAGAAGAATGAAATCCTTGAAGATTAGCATGCTAGATCTCAGCTGCTTATTTGTTATGTCTCTTACTACAGGCGATTACAGATTTCAAGGATAAAATCAGAAATGTTGTCGTGATCGGTAAATGACAAATTATGTCCACTTGATGTTTCCTTCACTCTGCTGTGTGCCTGACAGTATTTCCCCCAAAGTATTAACTTCCACAAAATGTCACAGCATGTAGAATCATGTCTTGCAATTATCTTCTTTCTTTTTTCTAGGTACTTTAACTTTTTATTCAAATACTATCACATAAAAATTTTGTTCCAGTCATTGTCATTCATGAGAATATGAAGTCTTAATTATTCACAAAAAAGATATTCAAAACTGTGCAAGAAATTAAATTAGGTGTGCATTTTTAATTCCCGAAGCTCCATGATTATTAGTAATAAACACATTGAGAAGGAAAAATCTCTGATACTCAAGTTTCAATGTATCTGCTAGCTAACTGTTAACTCAGAAACACTTTAGAGTTGAATTAATGTTCTTATTTTCTAGGTACAAGGTGTTTACTGTTTAACTCCTAAACTAAGTCAGATATTCATTCTTCTTGTGTGGGAAAAGATCAGGAAAGGAATGAAGTCAAGAGCAGGTTAAATGGTTCATATGACTGTCAAGATATTCCAATTAACATGAAATGAAAAGCCTGTAGGCAGGGGCTAATTTAAACACGTTTGAAACCACACGTACTGTACACTGTATGAAAAAAACTGAATTTCCTCATGCTGTTAACAAAACATAATTTCCCTCAAAGGAAATAGATGGCCTTCATTTTTGTTTCAACTCTTTTTCTCTATGCAGAGACCAGGTGTGCTACTAATGAAGTAGAAAAGTTGCTATTCATTTGGATTTATTAAATATATGCATTGTTTTTAAACACTTTTTCTTGCAAAAATGTATACTAATTTCCATTAGCTTGAAAGATTTGTAATACAATTGACTCCAAATTTATTTGAAGAGAGCTGTTATAAAAATATGTCCTCATTTTTTGTTCTGTTTTGTTGAACTGAAAGTTATATCAGTGGAAGTCCAGCCAAGGTCTGGAATGTTTGACTCAAATGTGGTACATGTGGAAGGATTTCAAGGTCTCAAGAGACCCATGTGAGAAGCCACAGGAAGTTCTGCCCCATGTGTCTTCCTTTAAGAGGGCCTATGGCTAAGAGCCTTTCTGGAAGGTAGAGCATGACAGATTTCTCTATAGGACCATTCATGTGGCTACAGAGCTGGAAACACAAAGTTCTAGCTGTGCCTGCAAGGCTGCAGGTTCAGTTACACAGCTCTGAACACCCTGTGCAGCTCCATACTTAATCTCACCTATCACCAAAACCCTATCAAATCCCACAGAACATGTAACAGGAGAGAAGCAAATATCAACTTGGTAAGAAAATCCTAGGGCAGAGGTCATTCCTAGCTTTGCAGAAGTTGGTGGGGACTGAGTGAGATGAGACTCTTCCTTTTACAATTTATCATCTTCATCTTCTTGAAGATATAAGAAAGAATCAATCAGGTGAAAAATATAGTTCATATATAGGCATCACAAATCATGGCATGCCTTCTACTGCAAAAAACTCACAAGTTAACATTTATTTCAGTTCACAGTTTGCTTGTTAATTAATTAGTAAATAAGGAGATAAATTTCTTAACACTGTAGTGAACCTTTCCCTGGTTAGGCTGGTGTAGACGGAATTGTAATCTCTGCAAATGCACAGTTACAGGAAACATTGTGGCATAAATTCGTCCTAGAAGCTGATCAAATCATTAGCATTACCAAAATCTGCACATTCCCAGCATTTTCCTCTCTTTGCTGTTTCTATCTTTAAAGAGATACAAATATTACATGACACAAATCATTTGGCCAGTATCTTTTTTGGAATTTTTTTCAAAAATGTTTATTTTCCTACTTGTTTCTCTTGTCAGATAGCTGCACTAAGATATCCTCATCACCGGTTAGAAGGCAAATATACCTGAAAGTCAAATCAGCAACTTCGTAGCTTGTGCCCTTATTCCTGAGACTGGGAATGTTATCTTGATTATAAATTTGGACATTTCTGCCAACCCACTTGTTTGTTAGTTTCCTCATTTTCCTCATGTAACTGCATCTTAATGTACCTTTCTAAGCACCAGAATTATTTTATTTCCTTCCTATTTCTTACTTCTGTTCAAACTGTGATCCTAATGTGATAACAAAGGGAAGGACTCCCAGACCTTTCAGGAACTACTGTAGTTCCTGAAAGTTTTGTTAGCCAACATTGTCTTTAAATGGAGGACTGTGCCCTTACCTAACCTTTCAGCTAATGATTACAGTCACATCTACTGTGTTTATCTCCAGCACATATGTTTGCAGTAATAATAATCAGTTCTCCAGCGCTACTGTGCTTTGTCCAGTAAAAAATATCCAACAAGAAAACACCCTGTTTTACTTAAAGCACATAATGAGGTCAGGCATGTATTGTTAACAAAATTGAACAGTCTTTTTCCATTAACTTTTATTTTCAGATTTTTTCTTTTTATGAAACTCACCTAAGTAATAGGAAAAATGTAGTTAATCTGTAAGTAGCCTTTAACCCAGATCTCATAATTTTCAGGGAAATGGTTATCTAAATAGACCTTAGTTATCATGTAAGCAGAAATTACCAGGAAATGACGTTCCTTGTGCTGGAAAATAGGCCAGCTGTGCTTGTTTTGGCTCTCCCCTGTTGTTTTCCATGTGGAAAATATTCAGGCAGAAAGGCTGTGCCTGTCCCTTATTAAAAATGTTACATGGCTAGATGGAGTTCACCACAAAGCTTGTCACCAAAGCCATTCATCTTAACTCCTCCTTTGCCCAGCTTTGCCTCTGAATTGCAAACCCAATCATGATTTGTGACCTTAGAGACATGACTGCTTTCCTGTGTTTCCACTCAAGGTGGTGAGGTTGAGAAAACTGGCTCAGCAGATTGCGAACTGCAAACAGTGCATTGAGCGCTCGACGTCCCTCATCTCTCAGGCTGAGCAGTCACTGAAGGAGAATGATCACGCTCGCTTCCTGCAAACAGCTAAAAATATCACTGAAAGGTAAAGGAGACATTCCTTTCAATAAAAAAAAAAAACCAACAAAACTTCACTTTAAGGCAGCTGGGTTGTCACAGTTGCTGTATTGTCTTGTCACATCAGAGATATGGTCAGAGGCAGGGGGTAGTTCACATATTCCTCCAAAATGCTACTTAGTGCTATACCAGAGTGGGAAGAACCTTACTGCAGTGCTAAATCAAAACACCCCTTTGAGGAGAAGAGCAGTCAAAAAAGGGTGCAAGTTAAAAGAGTTACAACAATAATAAGATGCACAAGTGAAAGAGTTAGAATAGTTGTCAAGCAGATGTCTGATGTTAAACACACTTTAAAAAATGGGTTGATGGCTGAGATTCCTACTTCAAGAAAAATTCCGAGATTGATAAAGAAATCAGTCAGTAAATACATTCCTTAGAAGAAACAGGGAATGATCTTAATGGATTCATATTCTTCAAAATATTCAAATTCAAAATAGCAAACTACAAGATAATGAAATGTGTAACTTTGTGAATCTGCACCGTGCATCTTGAGGAGATGGAGATTCAACAGTCTCGGGGGTTTGGAAGTTACAGCAGTTGTTGTGTTGGGTCCCTAGGTGCAGGAAATTTCTAATCCTTTCAGGATCCTGGCTCCTCTTAGGCATGCCAGATATATCAAGGATCCCAAAGACAAGGACCACATTATCAGAAAATTTGGTCTAGTTTTCAGTGCAATGCTGTGCGTGCTGAAACATACCTATTGAGTTTCAGCAAGATTTTCTGATGAAAAAATATTCTGCTGGAATATCAGCTGTTTAGCAATCCAAAAAAAAATTTAAAATTTAAAAATGGTAAGAAATGATAATATGGACAACAAAGAAAGACATGAAAAGGATGCTCTTTTTATTTTATTTTTTTTTTTAATATATAGCTATTTCTTTAAATAGTTATTTTTTTTATTTCTGGGTTCACTTTACATCTTCACATTTTCCAGCTAATTTCCCCCAAATCCTAAACATTAAATTCCCTGCTCCTATTACATATTTTTTAAAAATGTTTCATTTAGTCTGGTGTGCTGCTTCAGTCTCCAACAAAGCTAATTATAAATTTAATAATAAGCCAGCAACACTGGGTTGCTCATTACAGATTCAGAGAATTGAAAATCAGTTGAAAAAGGCGAGGCCAGACAGGGCAGTGGGTTACATGTTGTCTCTTAGACCATGGTTTGAATTCTGTCATCAAGCAACATTGTGGCATCTCAGTTGCAGCCGGTGGTAAAACTACAACCAGTATCCAAAAATGAATGTGGGAGTCTGACCTTTTTTTCAGTCTTCAGCAGAACCAGCAGTAGGACAGAAACTTATGGAGACACAGGGTTTTCTAACTGACTACCACAGAATATTCAGAGGAGCTCCATTTTGAAAGTGTAAGCATGAGCAGTTGCATCATAAATACAATCACAGGAGAGACACTGGGAGAGCAGAAATGAGACAGGCTGACATATGTCCCCAATCAAACTTAACTCTTGGCTATCACAGATTGCTGTCTGTAATGGAATGGCTGTGAACACTCTGAAAATCTGAGAATCATTACAAGCAGTGAATAAAACGGAGGGTAAAAACAACAGCAAGTGCCTGCAGACAAATTGCAAATGGAAGAAAAGAGGCTAAATAGAATTAATAAATCATTCCTCATGAGTAACTTTCATAGTTCTCATGTGGTGAGCAACATTTTATTTGCTTTTAGACTGCTCACGTAACAGTCTCACCTGGGCTCTGAGCTCCAGCAGCTAAAGCAATCTCCTGAAATCATGCTCATTGCATTTCTTCATCCACAGTAAACACAGGTAACTGCACTAGCAAAGTCATTACATACACTCTGATTATTAAGTTGTGCATTATTTACAGTGGGTGAAAAGCATTTATCCGAGAAAATACCTTTCCAATCAATACAATGTCAATGTACATGTACAAAGTACAATGTCAATGTTTGCAGTGTCAACAGTAGGCAAAATTACAGGATAAAATTCAGTCCTCTGACCCTAATATGGTGACATGGTGTCTGAAATTTTGAATTGTTGATCTCACCAAAAACTGACTGTAACACATGTAAATACAGAGCACCTTTTGCATATCCCCAAAGAGAGTCCAAAAAGGCCTGATGAAAAAATATATATAGTCTGTCCTGGGGTCTACTTTAAACTAAGTTTTACATCCACAGCTTCAAGAGAAAACTGTATAAGAATATTGAACAGGAAACCTCCTCAGCTTTTGAAAACTGCTGAAGACAATGAGATGTACAGCTCTGGTTTTGACTTTTTTATTGTATTTTCCTAAAATACTACACAGAAAATATGAAAAAAATAGTCCTTAGTAAACATTTGTCCTGCAGGAATTTCAGTCCTGTCTACAGAAAAAGAATAATTTGGGAAAAATTTAAATTGATGCAATCAAATATTTTGATCAGATTTGTTATGAGTAACAAAGAACAGAAATAAATTGCATGCATAGTTGTCTGTTTACCTCCAAACTGAAACATTTGCCCAATTTCTGTTGTATGGCATAAGGTTTAGTGATCTCTCTCCTTAAACCAGTCAAATAAACCAATGTTTCTGTAAACACACCCAGTATCCAGCTCTCCAGAAATATACATTTTGAGAAACCAGGCTGAAGGGTCTGAAAAATGCTTCCTGATGGTATTTTTCTTGGGAAAGTTCGTCTCTTTGTATTAGTACATCTGGACAGAGATAATGTGAATGTAGCTCCTGAAATGAGGTAGGTGAGGAAACTTTACAGTTTTGGAGGAAATATAAGTACGCACACATGCTTTGCAGGGAAAAGCCTTTTAAAATAAACCATGCTGACATCTATTTGTTTTATCTTCCTCCTGTGCCTTTTGAAGTTAACAGCAGCGTGCTGTGGTGAACAGCTGAGGAGGTGTGGGGACTGCACCGAGCCCTTGGGACAGCAGTGCCAAGGCATGCCTGGAGCAAGAAACTGCTTGGGAAAACAAGGGTTGGGAGAGATGCAGCATCTGTCAGGACTGCTTAAAACACAGCTAATTATAGCGCTCTTTCTTCTTTGGTTCAATGGGCGATTAAAAAGAAAAATTCAAGGGATATTGTTGCTTGGCCAATGTTTTGTTAAAAATCTTATCTGACACTGCATGATAGGCCTAAGGTCAGTAAAAAAAAAATTATTGGAGATCTTGCTGTCAAAAATAAAAGTGGCAGGAGCAGCTCCTAACTTAAGCCCTCTAAATAAAATACTTATATAAGCTTTTATCAAGCTTTTTGAGAAGTTATGAGAACCATATTGATCAGGCCCACCTTGATATGAAAGTCATTGTGTCTTGGGTGCTAAAAGACATTTTCCTTTTCATTACAGGGTTTCCATGGCAACTGCATCCTCCCAGGTTCTAATTCCTGAAATTAATCTCAACGATACTTTTGATACTTTCGCACTTGATTTTACCAGGGAGAAGAAATTGTTGGAATGCCTTGATTACCTTACAGGTACTTTTTTTCTCTCTCTCTCTTTTTTTTTTTTTTTTTTTTTCTTTTTTTCTTTTCTGAGGTGCTACTATTTTATATTCCTCATAAAATAGTAGTGATAGGATTTTCTTCAGTTCTCCCTGTGGTTGTAACTTTGGCTGATTGCCAGGTGCTCACCAAGCTACTCTCACTCCATCTCCTCAGTAAGGGGAGAAAATAAGTTTAAAAGCTCATGTGTTGAGATAAGGACAAGGAGATCACTCAAGAATTACTGCTACAGGCAAAACAGACTGAACTTGGGGAAGATTAATGTAATTTATTGCAAATTAATTGTAAAAGTAGGACACTAAGAAATAAATCTAAAAAAAACTTTCCCCCAATCCGTCCTTCTTGGGCTCAAGTTCACTCCCACTCTTCTACCTGCTACCCACCAAGTGGTATGTGGGGATGATTAATGGAAGTTGTGGTCAGTGATTACACATCATCTCTGCCACTCCTTCTTCCTGGTGCCCTTCCCCTACTCTGGCATGGGCTTTCTCCCACAGAATGCAGGTCTTCATGAAGTTCTCCAACATGGACCCTTCCAACAGGGTGCCGTTCTCCAACAACTGCTCCAGAAATGGTCCTTTCTGGCAGATGAGTCCTTCAGGAGTGGACTGCTCCAGTGTGAGTCCCCCACGGGCCACAATTCCTGTGAGAAGCCTTTCTCTTGTGTGGTCCTCTCTCTGCAAGCTACAGCTTCCTCCAGGGCATATCAGCCTGTTCCAGTGTGGGTCCTCCATGGGTGCAGATGGATATCTGTTTCACATCTGTCTTCTTCTGTAGGCTACAGGGAAACAGCCTGCATCACCGTAGTCTTCATCATAGGCTGCAGGGAAATTTCTGCTCCAGCTCCTGGGGCACTTCTTCCTCCTCCTTCTTCACCAGTCCTGACACCTGCAGGGCTGTTTCTGTCACATTTTCTCACTCCTGTCTCCCCCCACTGCTGCACAGCCTTTCTCAGCCTTTCTTTAAAATGCTATCACAGAGGCACTGTAAGCACCAGTGATGGGCTCAGCTTTGGGCAGTGGCACTGTGTGTGTATTAGAACTGTGCGTGTCTGATACTGAGTCAGCTCCTGACCCTTTCTGACAGAGATAACCCTTGCAGCCCAGCCACTTTCCCTCTTAATCCTGAATATATTACCTCCAGCAGTCCCAGAAAGCCCCAGGAAGCATTAGATGCTTCAAATGACTGGGATGCATTTCCTACCTCCTCTCCTTGCATTCTTTACCACCAGAGTGTGAGGAAGCAGGATTGAGAAATGGTTAAAAGCCACTGCAGCAGAGTGAAGTGAAAGAACAGCTGGAACTCAGCCTGGAGCAACCAGAGGAGGGAGTGCAGGGAGCAAATCCTGCTTCCCACGAGGTGGATGCTCCAGGTGTTACCCTCTCCCTTGGGGCTGCCTCCTTGCTGCAGCAGATTGCTGCCTCGCAGAATTCCCATGAGCAACCAGAAGCTGCTCAAGCAATCGACATCAGTAGTGAAAGATGTTTTCTCATCTTTCGTGTATTTCCCCAGTACAGATCCAGAGGATCTGGCTGTGTCTGGACCTCGAGAGCATGTGGTGTGCTCTGGGCCAGGCTGTGGGGTGGATTCTCCACACAGCAGAGCCCCACCTCGCCTAACTGAGATCTTTGGCCTGAGAAAGCCCACAGGATTAGACCCTTACTGAAAGCCTGAGTAATGTGCAGTCTCAGAGTGTACAATGACTCACAAAGAGAAACAAATTACTGTAATTTAGGGTGTTTTGATTTCAATGCCAGAATTAGAACAATTCATTCCAGCTCAATTGAAAACAGAAGAGATGTGGTAGGTTTTTATTTTGCAGGGTCTTTAAGCATCTGCTGTTAGCAGCAAGAATTTGCAATTAAAGGCACAAAGCAGTGTTAGAAAAGCATTGAAAAACACTTCCTGGGTCCATTCACTTGTCCCAGTTTTCAGAGGATATACTGATTAATTCAGGAGAATGGGAGGGTGCAGTCACTTCATTGCCAACCACTATCTTTTCCAAGCTTCTGGCTTTTCTGCAGAAGAAAGGCTGAGAATGTTAAGATTGTTCAGCCTGCAGAAGAGAGGGCTCCAAGAAGCCCCCATTGTGGTCTTTCAACACTTAAAACATTTTAGTAGTGTCTATCAAGAAAGGACAAGGGGTAATGGATCTAAACGAAAGGACGGTTAGTTCAGACTACATATAAGGAAAAAAATCTTTAAAATGGAGGTGGTGAGACATTGGAACAGGTTGCCAGAGAGGCTGTATTGGTCCTGTAAAGATTCGAGGCTGGTTTGGACAGAACTCTGAGAAATCTGTCCCTGTTCACTGTCTGGAGATTGAGCCAGGTGACTTTCAATGGTTCCTCCCAATCCAAAACATTCTCTATGAATAGTGGATAGATTAATACTGGGAAGCACAAGACTGAGTGCATGCACAGGGCAGTCTCACCTGATGGAGCTGTGGGGTTCTTGCCATATCTAAAAGAGAAATTATATCTGCATGGAATTTCTTTATCATTGTGTGACAGATGAATACAATCAGAGTCTAACACATATTCAAGTAAATAAAACACAACAATAATGTGATAAGAGTAATTTCAGCTTTTTATACACTACCAGTGAAATATTATGGTGTCTGCCTCTCCACATCTGCAGGAATTTTGCCATCATGTTGAGCCTTCACCCCAAATTTATAAAAATCCAAGGAAATTAAAGGAAGAATTAAAACAAAAAACAGACTCATTCACCCTAATCTAGCAATCTACGTCTAAAATAATCAGTCTCATTTTCCTTTATGGCTGAGGAGGAGAAATACCCATCTCAGTCTTAAGCTATGCCAAGGGAAATATAGGTTGGATATTAGGAAGAAGTTTTTCTACGGAAAGGGTGATAAAGTACTGGAATTGTCTGCCCAGGGAGGTGGCGGAGTCCCCATCTCTGGATGTGTTTAAAGAAAGAACTGGATGTGGCACTTGGTGCCATGGTTTAGTTGTGGTGCTGGGGCTGGGTTAGACTTGATGATCTTGGAGGTCTCTTCCAATCTAGTGATTGTGTGTGTGCGATTTTGAGGCACATATATCAAGGCAGTTGACTACTTGACTCCATTCTGGACTATTTCTCCTAATTGTCTCAAACAGAGGCTAGACATACTTATTCAAATGCAGATAGCTGTGGTTTAGATTTGTAGAGTTAGAGGTGAATTCTGTCTAGCAGTCTGTTCCTGCATCCTTCAGGTCTTCTCCCCTTTGTATTTCGTATGTCAGTATTATCAAGCTAATTGCTGTACACTGCAGGAAACAAAGGTTATATCTGTACCAAGTTGAAGGCTTGTCTTGCTACAAAGATACTTTCTGTGATCCATCATGATGACTGTGTCATTTGCATGGCTCCTTCTCTGCCTTTTTCCTAACTCATCCGCAGTCTTAAAAAATTGCTCACAATGCAGCCTAAGGAAACTTGCATATATATCAAGCATTTTAGGTGGATTTTTCCTAACAAACCATTTTTATCCCTGCCCTTGATTCCCAGTGAAAAACAGTTCTAACTGGCCTTTCTTCACATTAATAAATAGCATATGGCTGCAGTGGCAAAATGCAAAGCTCATGTCCAGATTATCTGAGCAAAAAATGCAACCTATGCAGACCGTTAAAATATATTTATGTAAATATATGTATATAGGCATACATGATATATATATATATATATACACACACACATATATTTATAAAATCCCAAGAGTAAAATGCATTTGATTATTCTCTACTGTTGTCCACAAACTCCAAAGAAAGATTTCTATTTCTCCTTTCAGACTGGTGCATGGAATTTTCATAGATCATAAACTGAACACTTTGTGACAGAGTGAATTAGGCTTTACTTTTATCACGTTTCACAGTTAAGTAAAATGAAGACCATTTGTACATCCTAGTCATAGATGTGCTGTGAATTAAGGGAAGAAGCCTACCTTAAGACTATCATCTGTACTGCATCTGAACAAAATGTCAAAACCTAAATTCCAGCTTCATTATCTCTGCTGTCAGTTGCTTTTGAAACAATTGGCTATCTCCTGGAGATTTTTTTCTCTTTTGATTCTTCCCAGTATAATATTTTTCAGATCTTCTTCATCCTCCATCTCCTCAACCCCATCTTTCTTTCTTCCTAGGCTATTTCTTTACTGAAGAAATAAATATAACTACTTTCTGCTTATCATTTACATAGACGTCTGTCCAAAGCTTCTGCTATCCAAATAGAATCTCTGATATCTTTCTGAAAGTTGCCAGCCAGACATTGAGATATCAGGCTCAGTATATTAAAACAATACGTTTAATCTTCATCTGACTGTTCTATTCTCTGTAGATATAGCCCTGACATCTTTTGAAAGCGTTCTTATCTTAACAGTTGCTCGAGCTCTTCATCTGGAAGCAATCTTTTTCTAAACACATATCTAGCTAGAGCCAGGCAATACATAGGACTTGCAAAGTCTCTGCACAATATTAGTGTCATAAGGACTGGTTTTGTCCATTGTGAATAAAAAATGTTTGGTTTGTGTCTTAATACTTCAAAATCAATTGCAGGAACATCCATTCTTTGACCTTGCCATTTGCCCTACTTCAGAAATCCCATCTGAAATGATGATAAGTTTTCTTCATCTATTCCTTCACCTATGACTGCACAAGGAAATAAGTATTGCCTGGCACATGCCAGCAGTTTTGTCACAGAAACAACTTCGTTCTGGAAACTCTTCACAACCTGTCTTACTGTTTAACTCTTTCAGCACTGAAATATCAAAGACCAGTTCCAGATAACGCTCAGTCTCACAATTTGGGTGTAATTTCTTTTCATTCTGTTGGTTTTGAGCCGTGCTGGTCTGCCCAAGGACTAGGTTGAGATGGTTTGTATTTATGACCAAGCCCTTGGTACTAACACACATGACAAGTTAATAATACATAAAATTTGTATCCACATCTGATGTAACTATGCCTTTCCAATTCCTCCATGCTGAGTGTCATGATACAGGTGGAATCTGTACTGAATATCTAAAAAAGAGGTTCAGAGCAGCTTCAACAACTCCCTCACAGTCATATGGATATTTCTAGCACCATTAATTCAAGCAGATTGCTTTGTTCTTCTTATAGGTCTTGATACTCAGTATCAAAATCCGTAAGGAACATTTACAAAGTCAATCACTGCATGACAGCAGGGAGAGAGAAACTGAGCAAGCAAAATGAATTTGAGGTGGTTTTAGTCAATCTCTGTGACCTTGTGTCCTGCTATTGCATGGTACAAAGAGCACGCTTGTGCTGCGAGAATTTAGATAGAATCTCAATGGGCACCCAGGAGACACTGTATTAATGCTGGAACTCACCAGAGAGAGGTGGCAGTGTCCCTAAATTGTCCCTCAGATGTGTATACCTTGTGAGCCATACATTCTGTTTCAGAGCAAAAGCCATGCAGATGACATGGAAAGGGAGGTGCATTAAATTAAATGGGTTGAAAGAGAGTAGGGTTGAAAGGGAGTAGTTATGTCATGAGATCAGTTACTCCTGAGAGAAAATTTAAGAAACTTCAATTTTAATATTAGTGCCTTTCAGGCATTTTAGGTGTGGTTACTGACTTTTCAAGTGTTTACTCAGTTTTGAATCAAAATGAAGTAAAGCCTTCAGCAACGATTTTTCTGTCTTGTGGGAGAGTGTTGATTCCCAAAAGTTGGTGAATGAAAGTCTCAGTGCCTGAAGCAGTTACCACTCCCAGATATTTGCTCTGATCCTCTATGGAGAAGTGCATTATGTCTTCCACTGCTGTGCTGGGAGCATGCTGGAAGCATCCCCTCTGGAGCAGGGGTGAAGCACACCCAAGTCAGGAAGGGGAAGTTGCCGGGACAGCCTTGAGATCACTGGAGTCTTTGAGGAGGTTTCCCTGTGGCACAGAACTCTGTAAACAGTACTGGTGAATTCAATAACCAAATCATGCACTACCAAATGTGATACTGAAGCTAAGTGGTTGAGGTCCATCTCTTTAATTGCATTACAAATTTATACTCGCTAAAGGAGTATGTGGAATGATGAATTTGGCAGTCAGACTAGTATGTTATTTTGTTATTACAAAACATCTGAATGTAGAGTTGCCTGCCTTTCTGTAGGACAAGCAGCTGTATTTGTTTTGTTCTGAGTGGTTTATGAAATGAGTGTAGCCAAAGAGCTGAATTCGTGCAGTATAGTCTCAGGTGAGTGTGAGTTAATCACAAGAGCCAGGGAAAGTATGTCTTTCTTAGGTAAAATCTCTTTCAGACATTTTCATTACAAGAAGGCCTGTAGATTTCCAGTTATAATGCCAGGTGTGCATATGAAGAGCAAACTTAGGATGCAGCTTTCAAAGAAGTTGAAGATGCTTAGGTGTTATTGAAATGCAGTTTACAGTTAATTAAACCGTCAGTAATTTTGGATTTCCATAAATTAGTATTTATTTTCTGTGTTGAAATAATAACAAGTACATTTCTCAAATATTTGGCTGTTAGGTGCAGGAGATTACGGAAGAAAACTTAAATTGAACACCATCAGACAAATAAAAATGGATCTACTTATATATTTATTATTAATACTTGTTCCAATTTTTGTTTGACCTTTGAAGGACAGGCAAAATTAAGCCCCAGCTAGGAATTAAAAAAAAACTTAAACCTCCAGTGATTGTTCTACAGGATATATTTTTGAAACATAGCCAATATTTAGAGCAGCACAAATCGTGGTCGAATCATGAAGCACATTTGAACATTTCCTTATGCCCCTTGGTTGAAAGAGGCTGCTTGGAAACCTGTGTGCACTTTAATCCTTGGCAACATACATCAGTAAGCCAGAAACATGATCTATAAAAATTCTTGATGGAAAAGAAATGGATGTTTCATACAAATAAGATCTTGCAAATGTAAAGGTGAAATTCCTTCAGAGGGACATTTTGAGTACATTACTTGTGGTTATCAGAGGTTAAAATGCTGACAGAAAAAAAACCCAAAAAACAACAAAACGAAACCACAAACATTCATATTTGCCTTCCTTTTTTTTAAAACAGACATAGTTTGATTGTTTCAGCTTGAGTGCTCTCCTTCTTCACTCTGTGACAGGTGGGAGAAACACTATCAAAGCACAAGGATTTGTGATTTTTCTTTTCATGATGTGGCTTGTAGGGAAGATGATTTGGAATGAAGCTCCCACTGGGACAAGCACGCAGGAAGATCCCTCAGTCTTTCAAAGAGAGACTAATTTCTTTGGGTTTTAGGTGTTGGGCTTTTTAAAGATTGCAAACAAGCAAATTTAGACCCCAGCAATTTGCTTCAAGTTCCACTTCTTTAAATACGTCTTTAAAACAAAACTCATGTCTTAATATTGGAAAAGATTGTATACCTTGCTGTACAAAGATCTTGCCTGTTGATCAGGAAAAAAAGAGACAGAGGGCTCCTGGGTGACTATTTGCTTGTAATACTAATTACATATTATAATAGATTATATATATATAATATATATATATATATATAATATTTTATATTATAGATAATATATATTATAATATCATTATGTTATGATAACAAGTCTTTCTAAATGCACAA
Source organism: Hirundo rustica (assembly GCF_015227805.2). Classification (NCBI taxonomy): domain Eukaryota; kingdom Metazoa; phylum Chordata; class Aves; order Passeriformes; family Hirundinidae; genus Hirundo; species Hirundo rustica. The sequence continues at coordinate 99,211,005 of NC_053451.1, read as the reverse complement.
AAATGTGAATTTTATAACCAACAGGAATTGTAACTATATATATTATCTGTATATATGTATCTATATTAGAAATGTAGCTAGGAGATCAGTAAAAATGGAGAGGGGAGAAAATTAAGCATGAAAGTGTGAGTGTTGGGAGCTTCCCAAAAGTTGCATTTTAAAAAGCCTGTTGCTAATGAATGACAGATCATAGTGCATCCTAGAGCGGGGCCAGGAAGGACGTGTTGCCACCAGACCACTTACGGCAATCTCTGGTAAGATAGGCTGGGCAAACACTGCTTTCAAGTCAACAGTGAAGAATGTTGACCCTCCCTCTTGATATGCATCAATGAAATTTTGATAAGTTTGGTGAAATGATCAGAACAGTCTTAGAAAAATTAACTTGTCATTGTATCCATCTAATGTGACCATTGATATATCACTTGTTCTATGGTGTCTGAAACTAAAGCTACTTTAATACAAAATATTTTCAAAACCTGCAGTTCCTAGGTGGTTATGTTTTTATTAAGAATTCCTTCCTAGCAGTTAATTGACAATCAAAGTTAGTCCTGGAATTAACAAAGAGTTGTTGAAAAGTCTGTAGGGTGATGTCTCTACAGTCTCGTACATCAACTACATCCCCTGATCTCAGGGGAGAGGGGAAATACTTCACTGATTGTGCCTCCTGTGTTGTATCTCACAGCTCCCAACCCACCCACCATTCGAGAAGAGCTCTGTACAGCCTCTTATGATACCATTACTGTGCACTGGACATCAGATGATGAGTTCAGTGTGGTCTCGTACGAGCTGCAGTACACCATCTTCACTGGACAAGCCAACGTTGTTAGTGAGTATAAAACTTCTCTTTCTCTCTTCCTCTTCCTCTTCTTCTTCCTCTTCCTCTTCTCTTTCTTTCCCTTATGGTTTCTATGTAAACTAAGTGTCTTTAAAGATAAATATACTACTACGTCAAAAGCAAAAGGAAAAAATATTTCCTAGAAAGATTTAAAGCCAAAATTTTCAATCCAAGCCAATAATGATTTTAAAAGGGTTTGGAATTCAGAATTACTTCAGTTAGAATTTCTTGTGTCTTTTCTGGCAGTGCCATGTATTGGGAACTTTCAATGACTAAACCCATCACAAGTATTGTCTATATTAACAGGACTTTTCTCTTGTGTCCCAAGGCCCTTTTTGCAGATGTAGCAAGTTCAAAAACATCAGTTCCGTTCTTTGCACTAGTCAAGCATGTTCACATGGGAGCCTGTGTTGAACTGGTCATTAGTTAGAACTGCAGCCCAGTTGTAATTTATATAAACTTGACATCTGGACCTTTGCCTGAAATACAGATCAAGTCCTTCCCTCTGATTTTTATTGTCTTCAAGGCTACAAAGCGTAGGTCTCAGTGAACCACAGGCTAAGTCAGAAAACATCAGTGGAACATATAATTTGTATGATAACTTGGTTTTACATAAAATGAGAATAACAAATATTGTATACTTCCTATTATAGCACATTTTTTATGACTACACTCTATGTTTTGAATCCGTGACTTTCTTTAATGGCTGAATTTACTTAATTAGATTTTGGATTGCTTTATTGTTAAGTAACTACTCCTCACAGAAAAAAAAGTATATATTGCCTAATCTTTGGTGAGGAAGTTAACATTTCTGGGTTCAGTGTTCTGCAGTCATTGGGGTAATTGACTGAATTTGAAGAAGTCATTCAACATCTTCCTGGTCCCTGTATATTTAATGGGAATACCACTAGCTGACACATACTTTTTTTATTAAACAAGGATTCTGAAATGAGCCAAATCAATCAAAATGTGGAGTTTGTTCAAGTCAACACACATGTAGATAGGGAACCCATTGCTGCAGAGGGTTAGTGTTGTTTTGAGTTCAAAAGATGCCTGGACAGATCATGCAAGAAAAATACACTGAGAGCAATGAAGTGCAATGAAGTGGCTCTGGAAGTCCCAGAGCTGTAAGCTGATGATGCTTGGGAGAGCAAGGTGAGAAATGATCAGTGTGTGCTTTCCCTGTTCCTTGAAACTTTCTTACGCCCTCATCTTTCCCCACCATCAAATACCCAGGCCACGCAGTGAGCTAGATAGGCTTAGTTGTGAGACAGGGCAGAAATGTTTTTCTTCTTGCAAAATTTTTAATGAGATAAAAATTGCTGATATACTTTGATGAAAGTCAGTGCTGTGGGCAGGTTTACATGCTTTATGTTAGTGGAAAAATGGTATGGTCTATGCCAGCTTTGACTACTGAGCCAAACTCTCCCACTGACTCCTCTGTTACTGTGTGCACCTCATCTTCTCCATCACTGAGCAGAAGTTTCTTTTCCAAGCCATCTGAAAGAACGTCTGAGGATTTTTGTGGTGGCATCTTAATACCTTTTTAAAGTAGCATACTATGAAAGTATTGTAGTATTCAGGACTGATTGAAAAAGAAGACAGATTATTGAAAATTTGATGAATGTTTTGTCAAAATCTCCAGTTAACGTTTCCCTTAGGAGTCTGATTTTGAAGAACACACTGCAAAATTTAAGGTTGTTGGAACACCAAATAAACTTCGACATATGCTTCTACATTTGAGCAAGCTGGATTAAAAAAAAGCCTAATGGTAATTTTGCAAAAATTTAAGCAAGGTAGATAAGCAAGGAAATCTTCCCTGATTAATCACTATGAAGCAGAGAGGACTTCAGGATAAACCAGTGTGTTGCTCGTTTTCTAGTCCATTTTTACCTATGGCTTTGTGCTGTGCAAGTCAATTATTGGCATTAAGTATGAACATGGCAGCAGCAAAACATTTCCACAGCCTCGGGATGTGGGATTTTACTCCTTGCTTACTAGTGAATAAATAACAAGGTAATTCTATTTTAGGCTGTACTGTTTAGGGTTTCCCATGTGAAGGTGAAAGCTTTGATCTGCAAAACATGCATCAATAAGTCTGCTTTCAGGGATGCAATATAATTTTCAAGCATAGGATGAAGTGCATAGTATGCAGTCTGAACTTTCATAATATCACTTTGCAACAATAGGTAATTAAAACTTTGAAGAGAAAACTAATTAACACCATAAGAAACTTTGTTTAGAAAATGCTCTGAAGACCTTAAATGAAAGTAGAAAAAAAAATTTGAAAGAATGGCACATTTTTGTGGGTTTTGGGGGGTTTTATTTTGTTTTGTTTGAGTTTTTAGTTTTGGGGTTTTTTTAACAGACCTAGTTCTTATGCAAATATCCTGGTTGAATTGAAAGCTATAATGTTAACCCAAGTTAAATTCATGCATGTACAAGTATATGTGAAAGATCTTTATAAGTGTTGTAAAGCTTTTTTAAAAATCTCATTATTTAATATGGTGATCACCTCCAATGGTGATCTTCTGCCAACATGCTACAAATCTGCCTGGGTTTCTAAAATGTGAGACTCTTCCAGGTCATTCCAAATTACACCGATATTGGAGATTTTCCCACTAACATCATGGAATCATAGGATCACTTAGGTTGGAAAAGACCTCTAAGATCATTGAGTCTATCCATTAACTTAACACTGCTAAGTCCACCACTAAAACATGGCCCTAAATGTCACATCCACATGACTTTTGAATATCTCCAGGAATGTCCACTTCCCTGGACAGTCTGTTCCAATGCTTGACTGGCCTTTCCATGAAGAAGTTTTTCCTAATGTCCATCTAAAGCTCCCCTGGTACAACTTGACACCGTTTCTTCTTGCCCTGTCAATTCCATCCTCATTTTACTCAGAACACTGCTCAGATGTTTATTCACTTTGTTACATTATATTATTGATCCTGCAGAAGGATTTAACATTGCACTTGTAACAAATAATTTCATAACTTTCATAAGCTGTTCTTAGAATATCACAGTGGACCTTGGTAGTGTTGTTGAACACTGAGAGCTGCTCTCACTGTAAGTGGCATTAACAGGTGCTGCACTGCAGCCTTCATGTTTTGACGAACTGAAGATAGGTTCATGTTTTGTTTTCTTTAAATCCTGGTTTAGACTTTGGGACAGCAAAAAATTCTTCCTATTTATGACATATGCGTGCTGTTGCACGTAACTGTATTTTTATTTCTCTGTCACTTCCCAAAAATTTCCATTGGTATTGTGTGTTGCCCGTAGCAGATAACGTAAACAGGCTGGTAGATTGATTTCAGTTCCGTGGGTTTTTAGCTATGAATTAGTCACCAGGGAGTAGCTCGAGTACTGCATTAAACCAACAAGCTTTTTCCCTCGAGACAATAGGAATCACTTTGCATACATACCCACCTACCGTGCTAATGGAGGCTGTTATTTTGGAATCTGTTTCTTAAACCACATAGCCAGCCTGACTGCACTTTCCACTCACAGTACATTTCCCCATCAGAGGCATATATCATCCAGAGATTGCTAAGAATTCAGTAACAAAAACAAGCAATGCTATGTTTTTTTAGTATATTTTCTCTCCAATATAATCAACTATATTCTTTTTTATTAACTGAAAAATTGGAAAGTTAACATTTGATGGCCAAGGTCCAAATAGAGTATTTCATTTGAATCCTATTTCATACAGGAAAGATTATTTCCAAATGTGGCCAAACTTCTTGGCTATTGCATGCTTGGCAGACCTGCTCTGTGCATAAGAGCAATATAGAACTTTAGATTAAGCAAGCTTTTACTAAAGCAGTTGTTCTCAGGGTTATACCATTTGTACATTTGCATTTCTGAGAGGCAGCTAATCACCTGCAATCTGAATATGGTAAAAGCTTTTAAAATTACTTTGTTACTAGCTAACTAACATGCATTATAATTTCATTATCCCATTTCAATAGATTTCCAAGTATTCATTGAGTATGCCCTTTTTCAACATCATGGATTTGTTATAGTGTGTTTCAGGATGGTTCAAATTTGATACAAAATTCTCTGATACAAAATTATTCAGGAAAAATACATCTCTCCCTTCTCTACAAAAAAGCAGAAAATCATTGTCTCTTACCCAGTAAAAGAAATCAGGGTTAATTAGTTATACAGTCTAATTCCTAAAAAATCACTCCATCAAGGAGACAGTGTACTACTGTCAGAACCTTTTCACTGTTACAGGACTTCTCTTCCTTTGAGAGAGGATAAAAGTCTTTGAAAGGACCTGAGACAATTAGGAGCCATAGGAGACAATTCCATGAAAAACAAAGAATTCATGATTCACCAAGTTATTTTTTAATATTCTAGACTTTGCCTCTTTCTTTACAGTCTTCAGACTTCTACTAGTGATTTTAGTGAGAATTTTTAATGGCACAAAAGCAAATGTGGGATAAAACCAGGAAAACTTCTGCATCTTTAAAAGTATAAAAAGAGTGTATCAAAAAAAAAAAAAAAAAGTTTTGCAGAAATCCTGCATATATTATTTTTTTTTTTCAGATGGGAATGAAGAGTGGAGGTGGAGAGCTATCTGTTACTTTCACCTACCTTATTTGCTCTACCAATTTGAATTGGTAATAATTTATTTAAATAAAACATTTTACAATAATTTAAATACTCAAGAGATTAAATAACCTTCCCATGACTTTTGTGCTCCTTTTCCAGTTTTCAAGAAAACACATTTTATTAAAATCTTATCAGTGTAAATTTTAGGAGTATTTACACCTTGGGATTTTTCCCATCTGTTTTTTAAAGTGCATCAACAGCCAACACCAGGGAAATAGCTTTACAAATTATTACCTCCAGACTCTGAGAAATTTGTTTTGAAAACATCCTGTATGGACATCACTGTGCTCACTGCACCATTCCAGGATGTAATTTAAATTCTCTTCATTTTTGTAGGCTACAGTTTTAAAATACGTTGTTTTACCATCTGCATAACCCTGTAAAAAGCTCTGGGTTTTTGAATTGAGGAACCTGAATGTAGCCTGGATTAGGAGTGGGTACAATAGGAGACCCTTGGCTCCTGCTGTTGCACCAGTGAGGAGATGTGTACTTTTCCACTTCACCTGCTGCCACTGGCAGGGAACTGAGAGGGCAAACACTTCCCCTGGATGCCTGTGTGATCAGGCTGCTTGCTCATTTCCCTGAACTTCCTTAATCATATTCTTTTGTATTCAGAGAAGAAAGGCTGTCCTGATAGGGCATAACTGGAGACAAATTCCTTTGATGCAGTGACAAATTATTCTTTCATACGTAAAAGCTTAACTTGGCACCACTAATAACTATTCTTCCTTTTGAAGGAGTTTGGGCTTGTAGTTTGGGATCATCAATACTTCATTCCCAGGATTTTTGAATCAAAGTACAATTTAAAGCCTGTTACTCAAGAGCTTGCAGTCAGAAAGCACAAGAACATATCCTTGAGCCCCTTGGTGCATAGGCAAGAGCTGAGCTTGTTAAGATATCAGTGTTTGTCAAGCAAAATAACCGAGTCAGCCGCTGCATATCCAGCATTTATTGCACATCAGTAGTCTGGGATGCCTGAGAGTGGAAGGACAAAGAAAAGAAACCTAAGATGTATTTTGTCATCAACGAGGATAGAGGCTTCCTCCCAAACGTGAGTCAGGTCAAACAGGAGGTTTCTGACTGTCTCCATTGACTGTGCAGAGAGTTTAGGGCCGATAAGGCCTTTAGTGATTATTGGGTATGTGCAAATCCACATACCCAGGAGGAGGGGAAGAACTCGAGAGGAGACTCATAGCAATACAACAGTACCTCTACTGTCCTTGATATACTTATTTGGATCAAAGTTTTATACTTTTTTAAGGAACCAATCAGCCTCTGAAGGGTGTCATAAAAAGTATAATGCATGTCTTAAAAATGTGCCCATTAGAGAGTTGTAGTGAATAATACAAAACTAGTTTCATGATGAGTTAGCAAAACTCTGGGCATTTCTGTGTCTGCATAATGATCACTTTATATATGGCTTATACATACCACAGAACTTTGCTTTCAAAGTGTGGTTGTGGCTGGAGAAGACACTTCTAGGACCACTGTCTTGTATCCATCCCACATATTGTCATATGTTATTTGGTATCCCATCAGAGGCATCTTAGTAAAGATTCCTTGATCGTACTGAATTCCTTTTAAATCCACTGCTTCATTTTGTTTTATTTATGTATTTTAATTTATTTGGCAATAGCACCTATGAGTCCAGTAAGGGAGGGTCTCAATGCAAAATTAATGTGGTAGTTCAGGTACAGAAATTGTATAATATCTGTGGCAAATTGGAAAACGATGATATTTCCTCTGACTAGTCAACAAAATATTTTATATCAGGAAGTTGTTTCCTTAATTTTTTTCTTCTTCATAGGAAACCAATTCACACACAGCCTAAAAAAGTAAGTATATTTTGGTGTGTATGGCTCAGTGAGAGAATACATGGATGGATGTTGCTTTAAGCAGTTCACTACAAGTGCTTGGCCCAGTTGGGGTTGCCATGGGGAATAAAGTGGGGTTCTTCTTCTTCACGAGAAAGACAGATAATTGATTTATACAATCATGTGTATATATATGTATATATAAATTATCTACAGGTGGGTGACTCATCTCAATACAATTTAGATACCTGACATTAGAGATCTCATCTTTGCTGGTTACCTAGGCTTCCTTTGTGGGCAAGAAAAGGGAGGCATTTGTGGTTGGTAGGATGTTCACACCTGGGGAAGTGAAAGAAACTACTTACTGATTTCTGCCTTTCCTCAGTATCCAGAAAAATAGGTTAGGCATTGCAGCTCCTCATTAGGTGGCAAGATAGTATGAATCCAACTTGAAACTGTGCCATGTTTACCCATTTGCACAGCAGGATGAATTTCTCTTCTGCCTGCCTCTCAAAATGCTTTGTAATGCAAGAGAATTTTGAGGCATAAACTTCATAATACTTAGACTGAAATTTGGAATTTAAATTCTGTTTCTAATGATCTTTTTTCATGAAAAGCACATATCACATTAGGGAGGAATCTCACAGTATGGCCGTGGATTGTCTATGAATCTGCAAACGTGTATCACGGATCCAGGTTTTGTAACCAGTAACCTTTAAATTTTATTTTACATAAAGTTTTTATATTGTCTGATATGCAGAGCTGAATTACTACTGAACTCTCAAAGTTTGTCTTCATGAGTGATTTGCTGGTAGAACATTAGATAAAAGCTGAAAGCTGTCTGTAAATAACAACAGCTTCCATAAGGTGTTCTATGCCCAGTGAAGACAGAAGCCAAGAAGTTTTTCAAGTTCCGAATCCAGTCAAGCCTTTCTCTTTTAAGTCTTCCAGCCTTACATACATGTAGACATGCATACACTTCCACTTGCATATATCTATTTCTGGCTGAAGAACCATAAAAAATGTTGTGAATAGACACACTACTCATAAATCTTAAAATTTTCTTTATGTAAACATCTACAGTAAGAGGCTGGAGAATCCATTACACCAGGAGCTGTTCCAGATATACAGTGATGGAACTGTATGGATGGGTGATTGACTACCATTGCATTTATATCACAGTAGGAAAAACTTGTGTAAATTAAAAAGTTCATTTTAATAGGGTATTTTCCTGTTTTGTTTATGATATCGGTACTTGTTTTGTTTATGATATTGGTACTCCCTTATTTTACTTACTTGCTGTGTATTGTACTTCTGTAGTAGGCATCAAATGTAAACCAAATATAAACTAAAAAGCTTTATAAATGGAAAATTTTCCAGCTCTTTCCCAGCTGGCATCTCAGCATGAGGACATAAATCAAAAAATTGCATCTATTAAATTTACTGGCTTAGATTCTTTTCTGGCAAACTCTGAAGTGCAAGAGCCAAAGGTTTCCCTGAAGCCCATGCTGTACCCTGTTTGGCCTCCCATGATTTGCTTCAGGTTCTGAAGAATGCATACCTGAGGACTGTCAGCAAAGGTGCCTCCCCAGCCCTCCTGGCTTTACTGCTTATGTTCATTTTCTGAGGTTTAAACTGAGTTCATTAATCCAAACAGTAGATTGATGGGATCTCTGTAATCCTCCAGTTCTTAAGCAATAAAGAATGCCTTGTGCTGGGATATGAAAAATCTCAGTCTGCTAGTGTCTCCACTGAGCCATTTCTTAAATGCCCACTTTTTATGGTTCACTTCACATAGAAGTGAATTTAAAGCAAGAATTTAAAAGGTACCTTGGCAGTGGGTTGATGAAATGAATTAGCGGCTTTAAGTAGTGGCTCAGTAAATGTAACAACACCTTAAAAGGTACAGAAGCAAAGTTCGTATTGGTCGTTGGGTGCCTGAGAATGCTCTAAATGTCCCTCTGTTACAAGGTGTTTTGTGTGTTATGACTAATGTCCTCTGTTCAAAATTGCAGGTTTATGCAACTCAGCCGACAGCTGGATGATTGTTCCTAATATCAAACAAAACCACTACACGGTGCACGGGTTACAGAGTGGCACCAAGTACATCTTCATTGTCAAGGCCATTAATCAGGCTGGCAGCCGGAGCAGTGAGCCTGGCAAGCTCAAGACAAACAGTGAGTAACATGAGATCAGGACAAACAAAGCCTTCTTCTTTCTGGCCTTCCTTTTTAGGTCTGGTCCTTGGAAGGTACAATAGGACAGAGAAGTAAATGCTTTTAATGTGCTTTCCAAAATGAGAGCCACTTATTTAACATTCAAAATTGCCTGAGTCTTCTGTAGTGCAGAAAATATGTTGGGTTTTATTTGAGAGAGACATCTGTAGTTTGGTCACTGGAAATACCACATAGGAATGAAGCCATCATATGTAAAATGGTTGAAAATAGTCTTTTGTGGTTTTTTTTTCTAATATCCTCTCTATTCTTTTTCCTCTACAAAGCAAAAACTTTTCTTATGTTTGCAGTAAAACATTTTAATTTTGTGTAGTGTTCATAAGATAATTGCTAGTCTAATTTTATCCTCCAAAATTATATCTTTTTTAGGACATTGGAAAACTTCTTAGCTTCAACACCCTCATTTTTTATAGAGTTCAGCAAGGTGATAGACTAGTCAGAGATCCCACTTCAAAAAAGACGATGGTTACTCAAATTATTAGCAGATGTAGAATAGCAATTTTAGGACTAATTTTCAGCAGTTTTTTTCCTCTTGCCCCAGCTAATCCCTCAGTCATGTAGTCATCATGGACAGCCCTGAGGGCCGGAAAGGAAACGCTGGGATTTGTGTATTTTCTGAAATTTGGTTATTGTAGAGGAGGGTGCTTGAAGAGGGGTGATACCAAGTGGTGCAAGAAGGAGTCTGAAGAGGATTGCATGTACACCTTCCTGATTTCCTCCTGTTTGCTATTAACCAGACACAATTTAGTATAGAGAGACCTCCTTCAGATACTGCTCCAGCACACAAAGGCTGCTAAGCAGTCAGGAGGTTATGTTACTGCTGTCAGGCAGTAAGAAAGAGTCCCCAAATACTTTCCAATGGGTTTAATCTCTATTTGGTCGTAATATGTAAATGCACATTGCAAAAGTAGATAACCCTGAACAGTCTACATCTTTTTTAAGTACATATTCCAGTGCCTCACACGGGCTTCATGACAGATCTAATTTAAATTTTCTGTGCATGCCATCAAATCTTCTGATTACATGTTTTTCCCCTTGATATGAAAGACAGTAGGAAGAGAAAAGTGCTTTGCTGGACGACTCGTGGAGTTGTACTTTTCTAGTTGTCTCTTGGTGGAGGTAAATGATCATTCTGCTTTCTGACGCAATGAGCAAGCCTGTCAGAATTGTGGTGAGCTTTATATATCTACAAGGTTTGGTTTACCAAAAAGCTTCCTGTTATTGTCTACAAACCTTGTGCTATAGCCGAAGATATTTGCCAAGAGCAACAGCCTGAGTAATGTTATTGCACCATATTATTTGGACTAAGTTACAGTTCACTTCCTTCCTTTTAATGCACAGTATCCAGCACCACTTGGGCATCCTTCCAAAGCAATCTGAATTGTTGACTGTGCTTGTTACAAATAAAGCTGTCAGTGAACAAAGAGAAAACTCGAGGGCTTCTTATTTTCAAACTCATTTTGTGGGATTTGAAATCATACTTTTTGTAGGAATGATGAAGATGTTATTATGGAGCTTTATCCCTAGAGAATTAATAGAACACAAGTTATTCTAAATCTAATATGCTGTGAAAAAAGCAACCCCCAGACCTTTATTAGCATGTATATTGGTTTCAATTACATGCAACAATTAGAGTATTCTGGTTACCTCTAGGTCAGAGATAACGGGCGTGATGATTATGCAGGGCCCTTTTCAGGGATTATCGACACAGGGACGTTAGTGCACAATGAAGTTGAAGTAACATTTCATAGTCAGTAAACAGACAATGCAGTGGAATCTAGCTATTGCAGGGAGCAGAATAGGTTAGTCTATCTCAAGATTGCTTGAGAGGAGGAAATGAATATGGTTATGTAATCTTGTGGGCTTCTTAGATATTTGCTAATCCACTCTCCTTTTAAAAATCAAAGCCAAACCATTTTTCTGTCATCTTTGTCTCTGCATCTCTAGGTCAGCCATTTAAACTGGACCCCAAATCTGCTCATAGAAAATTGAAAGTGTCTCATGATAACTTGACAGTAGAACGGGATGAAACATCGTCCAAAAAGAGTCACACGCCAGAGCGATTCACGAGCCAAGGGAGCTATGGAGTAGCTGGCAATGTGTTCATCGACAGCGGGCGGCATTACTGGGAAGTGGTTATAAGCGGGAGTACATGGTATGTATCTAAAAGTGTATGTGAAAAGTTCCCACCACTAGTTCCTGCCACACAGGTGCTGACACAGTTTCTCTGATAGAGACTGGTAGCAGAGACCACAGTGTGAGCAGGCCAAGCATGTATTTTCAAATAGTTTGTCAGATGAGTTTCCCAATCTCCAGCACCTTTGGACTCCAGAAATAAATTTGTCAGATTATGCATCTTTGTATTTAGCAGCCTTCACTGGACTTTTACTCCACAGCTGAGGTTGGTTGTTTTTTTGAACACACATACAGTATATTTCAAGATTTTTTTAATTGGAGGGATCAAAAAGTTTCATCTTGTTTACACAGAGATAACTTTGTAAATGTGATCACTTCTCTACTAAAAATAAAAATTTTCTGTCCTTCACTATGAAAAAAATAAATAAATCTGAGGACAACTTGATGATCCAGTTTAACAGGGGCAGAGGTCAGATTTGCCTTTGGGAAGGGGACATGAAGCCGCAGAGCTGTGGGTCTGTGCCCCAGGGAATGAAGCAAGGGGCAGGAAACAGAAGACCGTTTTCCTTCACTTCTGAATGAGCCTCTGTGTCATACAGGGGTGTATTTCAGAGGGCCTTTACTCAGTGGAAGAGATGTTATCCATTGGTATTCAAAGACATGATGAAAGTTAATGGAGTGGAAAAATCAGTAGGGTCTTCAGGTATTTTCCACTGTCTCAAAGAAGTAAAATGCTGTTTGTCTGTGCCACTGTTAAGGAATGGGGAAAAAATCTTATGGCATATTAATCTCTGTTGGTTGAAAGTCCAACAAATACTGCAGTGTCTCTAGAATATGAGGAACTTTTAAATTTCTGTTATATATAACAAATTGGGTATTTTTCCTCAGTATCCATTAATGAGAACATTTTCACAGTCCTTCTGCCCTGCACATCTTGCCATAAATTATGGTTTGCAGAGCAAATGTCTTCACCTACAGTTGCTTAACTTGGCCTGAAACCCAGTCTCAAAAACGTTCATTTGAATCTGAAAACCACACCAACATCTGCCAAAACATATTTGAAAATGGCAAGAGGCGGGGGGGCAGGGGGGGGTGGCGGAGGAAGGTTGTTGAATGTGTTCTTTGATGTTTACTCTTGCATTCCTTCTTCAGGGCCACATATTATAGGAGCAGGGAGACATCAGATTGGCTGACAGATAGCAGTGTATTTTAAAATCAACGAATCCCTCTGTATTAACCCATTGGAAATTTAAATTTGAGGTCCAGTGATTTAAACTCTGTGTTGCTGAGTACCCAACAATCTTCCTTTTCAATACCAGAGGCAAGCCCTCAAGAAATTGCCATAGCTGCCAAACTAGAAATAATACTATGAGTTTTCCTGACCTCTCAGACCCAAAAGAGAGTCAGGGAAAACCATTAATTAAGCCTATGCAGATGTTGTGGTGAAACATCATTTAATTAGAGCTTAACTCACAGCAGTAAGAGGTGGGCGCACTCCAGCGAGTCCTCTGGGCTAACATTTGACTTCATGAGGGACAAAATGGCAGGAAGCATTTGTTTCCTTGAGATGTTCTTTTGTCTTTCAGGTATGCTATTGGTATTTCCTACAAGTCAGCACCAAAGCATGAGTGGATTGGAAAGAATTCTGCCTCCTGGGTGCTTTGCCGCTGCAATAACACGTGGGTGGTGCGACACAACAGCAAAGAAATCCCCATCGAGCCCGCGCCTCACCTCCGGCGGGTTGGGATTTTGCTGGACTATGACAACGGTTCCCTTGCCTTTTATGATGCTTTGAACTCCCTACACCTTTACACTTTTGACATTACATTTGGCCAGCCAGTGTGCCCCACGTTCACAGTGTGGAATAAATGTCTGACCATTATAACTGGCTTGCCTATCCCTGACCACCTAGACTCCTCTGAGCAGCTCGCGTGATGGCTAAGAGCCAAAAGGTAGGATGGCACATCTTCCCAGGGAGGCCAGGCAGTGCCACCAGGAGCTTACCCGGAGCTGGCGGATCCATGTGGCGTCCCAGACAGTGCTGCCGAATTTGGGCAAAACTGACAAGGAGAGAAAATTTCTTCCTGTGCGTTTTGTACTGAAGGACAAAAAGTGGCTTTAATAATATCTTAGAACTTTTTTTTTTTTTTTTTGGTTGGTTTTGTTTATTTGGTTTTGTATTTCATCTGTTACAGGAAGATTTATAAATTATTTATAAAAATAGAAAAAAAAAAAAAAGAGAAAAGTGAAAGCCTAGTATGGACACCTGGGAAATGACTTCTAGTTGTTTTGGAGGAGGTTTTTTGCACATTGGTGGTCCTGTTAATTAAAGTTTCATCAGCCTTTTGAATAATTTTATTTTACAGTGGATAATAGCAGGAAATTGGAAAGATGAAAACTGCATAGTGGACAAGTCAGTATACTGCAGGTTTTACTTGTACGAACATTAGTGGTCTCCTTACCAGCCTTGTTGAGTGCGAGATCTCCCAATATCTACTTTGCACATGGGAGTGTGCAGACCAAAAGAACAAAAATAAGCAAGCGAGGAAGTGAAGCTCGCCAACATCGCAAAAGAATAAAGTTTCATTTACTTCTGTTCACAGGGCAGTGCTCTCTCAGTTCATAAAAAACATGTGGAATATCTCCTAGAAATGTGAGTGGATAAATCATCTGGTGATTTATTTTATTGATGTCAATATTCCCATCTACCAGTGCTTCACTTTCGTCTTTGGGGAACATTATAGAATCACTGAGGATGTGGAAGACCTATCAGTACCATCTCTGAGAATCAGCAACACTGGAGGAGAACAGCCAATCCAAGGTCTGACAGTAGACTAATTTGATAGAGCACAGCATCTTTTAAGGATTGATTGTAATAGAAGATGTCACGGTTCTGATGGTAGACATGTGAATGCTTATTGCTGATTTTACAAGGTTCAACATAGCAAGCCCAGCCAACAACTCGGAAGTGAGACATGCGCCACTTTACCATTGGTTTTAAGTTAAATACAAATGTTTCATTGTCATACACTGTCTAGTGTCTATAACAAAGCAAGGAAATCTGTTTTACATGTGCTGTATGGAGAAACACTGCAGCTGGAGTTTACTCATGGTTATTGTTGTCCTAGGCTGTTTGGGAAAGCGCAGTTCATTTTGTGAATGAAAAGTAAAGAGTAAGCTCTCAGCAGCAGTAAAAATCTGCATAGGGAGACCCCATGTTCATCCTGGTGTTGGTAGAAGAGCTTCAGTGGAGGCAATAGAGGGTGTATGTATTTTATCTCAGAACTGAATCAGGTGCATTTTTTTCTCTTTCCCTTTACAGATAGAAGCTTTGTGTAATTATTACAATACATATGTATAAATGATAATTTTGGGAGATGCTTGAGGGAAATGACAACTTTAAAGAATGGCTTTCCTACACTGTTTTGTTGTTACTATGCAAGTGGTGAAAATCTGCCTGTGTAGAGAAAAGATAAATTGAATATCAGCTTTAAAAATTTGCTCAGTAATTTATAACCATGCTTTAGGTGTCTTTTGAAAAAGATGCCTTAATGCACTTTGTTCAGTAATGGGTCCAAAATAAAATGGCCCCAAGCTCAGCTTCAGATTTTTTAAATACTGATTCTCCAGGTACAAAGCTCTACTACAGTTTGCCTTATGATTATATCAAAAATTTATGAACAAGATGAGGAGAATATGTACAAGCCCATTGGTTTGTTTGGGGTTTTTTTGATAGAAAATAAATGCCTTTCCATGTTTCTTTGATTTCCCTTTACATGCCCTGCTAAGTGCAGAATTAAATGCAGAAAAACCGGGCAGTACGTTGCTGATAGCATGGCTTCAGCTGGGCAACATCCCATAGTTCACAGGTAGGAGTCACTGATCTTTCCCATGTAGACAAAAAGGCAAAATGTGTACATAGAGTGAACCTCAGTGTTTATCTTAGTGTCATTAATAATCAAGAAATGTATACCCTCAAAAATGAAAATGTAAATCACTCCCCAAGTACTACATTTTAAATTTGAGTAGAATGTTACTGGTGCAATCTGATATACAAGGCCCAGGTGATCTGGCCAGGGATGTTTGGGAGTTAGCTGAGATGGTATGAAAATTTCGAAAATCAGCTGACAGAAGATGTCTGATGCAAAGCAGTGATAAAAGGATGCATGAAGAAAGGACTTCTATTCTAGGGTTATTGCCAAGTTTCTGCCTAAAAGGAAAGAGTGAATTACCAAAGTACATGTAGCGAGGCTGTGTATCTTCTCTTTTGCAAGAAATATTAGATCTAGAAGCTGATTTCAGTAGTGGATAAACTGAAAACACTGCTCAGTGTTTGGTTATACAATGTTGGCAGAGATTGAGCTGGATGGAAATAATACCATGAATTTGGAGAGGTCCCAAATGATTTCACCTATTTTCATTGTAAAGATAGAGCATGAGTCTAAAGACATTGTGATTTTGGCCAATGGAAAAAGGATGGTCAGTTATCTACAGACCTTGCTGTATCATCTTTATTTTAACATCTTTTATTTTAGCTTCATTTGGAGCTAAGCCACATTTCTCCAATGTCCTATTAAATCAGTCAGTACTCTTTGTGCATATATATTTGTGTATATATGTACACATATGTATGGGTATACACACACCAGCATATGCACAAATGTAGTGTGTAATCTGTGTATACACACACGTATGTATATACACATACCAAGTGACAGCAATTAGTCAGGTGTTCCTTTTTTGCTCATTTCTTGGACAATTTCATATTCTATGTAACAATGAGGAAACAAGTTTGCTATGAACAGTATTCTTCTGGACATTTTTTAACAAACAAAATCTGTTTATTTTACAGTACTTGATTCAATGCCTGATTAATCAATAAAAACTTCCATTTGAAAATGTAGCTTCTGTGGTCTGTGGCATTTTGCATGGTCCATAGTAATGAATTGAAATCTGGGGGAAGAAGTAACCCTTGTATAAAAATAAAACATGGTACTTTAATATAGCATGCAGTCTTAGATGAGGATTCTTCCCTTTTTTTTGAAAGTTTTGTGACAACGAATGAGGTCACATTGTATAATTCCGTGTTTAACAAATGCAGATTTTTGAGGAAGAATGTGCTGAGATGCAAACAATGGAAGTGGTAGATAAAGCCTGTGTTGGTATAATGAATGTTTCAAAAGTATACTTAAAACCCAATTTGGGGATCAGCAGAATTAGAGCAAAAAATAACACAATCTCTTTAGAAGATAGTAGCAGCTCAGAGTAGTGTTGAGCTTGAAGAAATGGAAAGGTGGAGACTATTTTTCTCTGAGACCAGGTAAGATTTTCCATCTGTTTGACTTTTATGTGTTAATGCACACTTAATAGAGAAAAAAAAAAATCATTCTGAAATGGGCTATATGTCATAAATTATTTAGTAGACTGTCTGCAGTCCATTGTATTTTCCCATTGTTGGCTTTCAGAGAGCAATAACGTTGCTGCTTTTTCTGCCATTAGTTTATTTTTTATTGGTTTTGGGTATCCCATTTTTCAACTGCTCAACAAAGAGACTCTCAGTGAGCAGAGGGTCCCAAGGGTAGGAAGCATAAAAGTCTCTCAGGTCTGGGTACACTGTGAAGGGCAGGAAATCTGCAAGTAAGGTGAAAACATGTTCTTCATTATTTTAGCAATAGTAGGTCACTAAACAGCAGCGTGCATCATCTGGTTTAGTCCCGTGTCTTAATTACAACCACTATATTCTTTACATATTAGAAAACGCAACAGGACACTATTGAGAGACCAAATTAAAATGTCAGCTCATTAACCAGTTCATTTTGAGATTTACAGCACCATGAAGGACTGTGGGAGATTCCATTAAAATATTATTTAATAACACAGCAAACATTTCTTTTCTATTATCATAAAAAAACCCCGTCTAGTAGTTAGCAAATTCTGCTTTTAGTTGTAGCAGCACAATTTTCGGATAAGCCCATGGACCAGAACAAAGTGGGGATTGCTAGTGGCTCATCTGTGTCATCAAAACTATTCATTTTAGTTGGAAACAGTGTTTTAGTTACTGGTTTAGAAGTGAAGTGCTGGAAGTACCCACCAGTACCTCAGTAACTGGCCAGGGCACGCACACCTGGCCTGAAGGGCAGCTTTGGGAAGCTGGTGATAAACAAAAACATGCACAAGTTGCTTATGGAGTGATGTGCTGGGAGTTTAACTGTTACACTATTTCTGATGTATTTTCACATACTGATCTTTGTAATAGTGGAAGTGTGTCTTGAGACAGAGGGATGTAAAATGTGGTATTTTCCTGTCTTACTGAGTTTGTTGCCCATATAGAAACGAGCACAATGTTTTTGTCTTCTCCACACTGAGGAAAGTCCTGCTCACTTCCAAGTACTGATCTTGAGGTATTTGTGTTTAATGTGCTTTCTGAAATGAAAGGAACCCTCTTTACATTTTAACTTTTGATTTAGGACTCGTTTTTCCTGTAAAAAGTTAAGAGACTAAAGAGCAATGATGCTAACAATGCTTCCAGACCCTTGGTTTGGACTGTGCTGTTTAGGGCATCTGTGTACATAAATCAAATCTCTGTGCCAGAACAGATTAATTTGTCATTCATGTGGGAGTTGAACAGTGCAGGTGCAGGTGTTTTCTTCTGAGGTAGGCTTTTGCATTAACTCCACTCTTTGAGTGGAATATTCTGTTTCTTTAATTTTTTTAATTGGTTTTCTGATTCAAGTGCATATCCAGTTAATGAGACTGTAAATAATACAATCATTCATCATGTTACTAATTTTAGCAAGCCCTGCTATATCACGTGCCTCTGGCTGGTCGCTGAACCTCAGTTGCAATCATAACCTTTACAACCCCATCTCCAACATCAGGACTGATGTTTAAGACGTTGACCAAGTGTGTAACTTTCCCAGGTAGGATTCATCCTGCTTTGAGTAAGGAGCTCCAGCACAAATCATGATACCAGTTGAAGGTGAGGGACACATTTATTGCTCAAGGGTGATATAGGAAAGATATGGGCTAGAAAACCATCACTGTTGTGGCAGTTCTGATTTAGAAGCGCAGCAATGTATTAGGAAGTCATGAAGTCTTCTACTACAGTGTGATCGACAGTGGCATTATTACTGCTGCCTGAGAGGAATGGAGTAGCAAAAGAGGGAGTTCTGGAGCTGTGCTGAGAGAAATCTCTCAGAGTGACAGGGCAGCTGAAAACCTGCCACCACTACCTGCCTTGGCACCATGCTGCAGCTCTGCACAGCAAGCCTGCACCTATTCATCGTTTAGCTCCAGCTCAGCCTCAATCCACATTCCCAAATGACAGGAAAAATATTATTGCAATTAGATATTTGAAATCCTAACCTGAATAAAAGCAGCAGGGCAGGGATGACAGCCCCAGGCCTCGATCTCCTTTATTCACCCAGATTTTTACATCTGCTGACTTCAAAGGAGATAGTCCTGATTTACACAGAGGTAGGTACATGAATCTTCACTTTCTAAAGAGTCAAATCCAAGTGAAGCAGGAGCCCCAGTGAGAACAGCTCAGACTTCCCATTAAATCATGTCTTTGGAGAAAGCTCTTTAGCTGCTAGCAAAACTGCAGTTTCTCATGAGCTGTTTCCCAAGGCCAGCACAGGTGTGTTTTAAAATGTCTGGTTCTTTTAAAATGTATGGCTCAATAACATTTTTCTAGGGTGAATTGTTCAGGCAATGCATTGCTGTTTCCTCCAAGTGTGGGAACAATTCTCTTAGCAGGTGCTGTGTTACTTTTATAAAAATCTTGAGAGTAGCAGATACACAAGTTATGATATAATGCTCTAGCATAAGACTATTGTTCTTAGATTTCCATTTAAAAATGGATAATAGCTAAAAAGTTTAGAAGTCTGCTTCCTCTAACTGCCCTAATTTATGGAGTTATTTGAATCCATGGAGCTGTTTCCTCTTAAGGAATAACACCTCATTTCTTGTTAATACACATGGACAGAATGTAATTAGGTGTATTCCTGAAAATTATGAACCCTTTCAATAGTTTATAATCAAGCCCTTAAAAGGCAGCAAATGGAGGCATCGTGTTTTGTACAGCAAGTGTTGTACAGGAAAAAAAGATGTTTAGATCACTGAAACGTAACAAATGACAGCTAACTGCTACATGACAGGATGTAGCAAAAATTCATTAGAATTTTTTTACTTCACCCTTATTTTTATTTTACTTGGAAAACAGAAAATTCCACTTGAAAATGTTTCTCTTATATTCTTCTATTCCTTCACCTTTCTGTTTTCAGTCTCGTTTTTAGTTTTTAAATATTAGAGTTGCAAGAAATGTGTGTTTCAAAAAGTTGGCTTTATTTTTTTACTTTCCTAAAAATTTTCAGGATGTGCACAAGAAATGAAATGAGAAGTAAAAATACTGATGCCATATTTCAGCTTGAATGCTAAGAATATTTTTGAAGTATAATTTAAAGAAGGAATGCAGAAAAACCTGTCACTCTTGTACAATTACTGAATTATTTGGTTTCATTATTCTGGGCTTAATAGCATTGCTCTCTAATTAGAAGCACTAGGAGACCTGATTAAGGAGCACAAGCAGAGAGATAGTAGATTATTTTAGGATAACCCTTGAATCAGCTCCCTTTAATAGCAGTAATGTATATATTCAACCTCATTAATGTCAGCTTGGGGATTTGGGGGTTCTTTTTTATTATTAGTATTAATATTTTGTGTCTTCACTAACCATAGTTCATAGCCTAGAAGTATGTGTCTCTCTTGGGAAGCATAGATTCCAATCCCTTATGGAATAGCCAAAAAATCCTCCACACCCATGGCAGGTGTGAGCGTGGTACCAGCATAGCGAGACCAGAGGATAATTTGATCTGTATTTCTGTCATCTTGTTTATGCAAGTAGTAGTGATGGCCAGAGGATGAAATAGATTAATCCAGATTTGTAGGTATAGGAAGATGTGGAAAGCCTCTCCGTTGCATTAGTAATTATAACCAGTGACACACACAGTCCAGAACTAGAAATTAGCAAATGGAGATTTCTTCCTTCGTACAATCAGTAACATATCCTTTTAGTTTCTTCTAGTGACTGTGGCCTCTGTCTCAATTCATCCAGCAGTTTACATCCACATGCTCCTTGAATATTTGTTAAAGTTGGAGTTGGGAGTGTTGGGGGTTTTTTTACATATTGGGTTAGTCAAACATTTTTTTAAAAACAAATATTGCTGATACAATGTCAGCAGGTTGTGGCAGAACAGAATAATATTGTTTCTCTTCTATAGAGAATATATATTTAGCATATATTTAGGCATATATTTAGGCAAACAGGGTTCATTATTAGGAAAGTGCCCTGAGTTATGCTGTAAATTCTAAAAGATGCAAAAATTGATGAAACTAGGATAAACCTTTGAATTCTGTACATAAAAAGAGAAGAAAAATGTTATTTATTCACTATCATTAATTCATATTTTCCTGCTTCCTTCCATGGGAAGGATGAAATGGGAGTGATTTTTCTTTCCCTTTTTATGGAGTCACTGCTACAAATTAGTGTTACTTGGAAATCTCTCAGGATGGAGACATTTCATAGGAACAAGTACAGCATTCTCAATAATCTTGAAGTCTGCATTAGCCATTACCCTGTTTTAAGACTGAATCACCATCAAGTTATGAATGTTTTCACGTGTATTTAACTGTGCCAGTAGAAACATGTAGCATTAAAAAAAAAAAAAAAAAAAAAAAAAAAAGTGATCAATCAACTACAAAGCTATACTTGGTACAGGGAAAGGAAAATATTTTTACGGACCTCTGCTTGTGCTGGTTCACATGCACAGAGAAGCCTTAAGTCTTGACAACCTTTTATCTATTTTTGGAATTCAAAATCTCTGCAAATCGTGCTGAGGGTCTGGTTGGTGTGTATGGGTACAACTCACCCCAGTGTCCCAGTTATTCCGGCTTCCCCACAAGTAGAAGGAGAAGCAAGCCAGCTCCCACAGGTCATAATCTATAATTATTCCCTGACATTTCCCATGGTGGGAACAGTAAAGGCACAGGATGGCCACATCCTGTGTGGCAACAGAATTATGCTGTGAAGTTTTAAGCAGGCTTCTCTGGGCTGGAACTTGACCACACAGAAAAAGAGGCTGAATTGGGTCCAGTAACAATGTCTAGATATTTCCCAAGTAGCTTCTCCAGCTTCTGCCGTAGTCAGGAAAGAGAAGGGAAATCTGCTGCAGGACAAGCTAGGAGGATGGCACATTTTCTAAGGCATGTCCATAGGATCAAAGGGAAGATTTTACCTGTTGTTCATCCTCATAGGAAGGTCTGCATAAGGAAGATGGATACATTTTTCCATGTTTCCATGGAAGCATGGAAAGCTGCCTCCTTGTGTGTCAGGTTTGGCAGTGCTTGTGGGCAGGCAGCCCCTCATTTCATTTGAAGAGTGAAAAATCTTTTTCCCACAATTTTTCTTCCCATTCTCCTAAAAGCTTGACAAATGGGAAGAAAAAACTGTCAAATTCCATTGCATGAAGGCTCATAACCCTGCTCTTCATTGTCGAAGTGGAGAAAATGCTAAAATTAACAAAGAAAACAAAACAAAAAATAGAAATAAAACAAAACTAAAGAAAATGCAATGAAACATCTGTGTGCAAAAAAATGGTTTGTTACAGCTGACATATATGACATATTTTAGTCTGCTACTAATAAAACAGTAGCAGATTAGTAGTACTGTTATGATAGTGGCAGAAACAAAGTGGAGTGTAGCCATTACTGGATAATGGAAGAGAGAAATAGAGATTAAAGCCAGAAAGAACAACCCCGAGAAATACACCTGGGGGGATAAAGCCAGGAAGCATTGCTACCACAGCGCAGTGAGTCTGGGAGAAGCTCACCTGGAAGACTGCAAAATTCTGTTCTAAAAGAAAGACGATATTCAATAACACAGGATCAGATAAGGGCTCATCCTAAGGGAAAGCCAAGGAAGAGCCTAGGTAGTAAGGGGAGATGTAAATGTGGCAGCGCAGCCACTACAGTCTGAATGGAGATAATAAGCTGGTTGTGTTTTTAAACACATGATTAGGGGTAGCCCCAGGAAAGGAGAGTAACAGTTCCATGTAAAAGTCAAAATTAGTAAAAGAATAAATTCAGTCAGCTCTTTCATGAACAGTTAGGTCTATGGAAACCAAGAAGGCTACTTTGTGGGGTGGCAAGAGGAGTAAAGAAACCTTGCTGTTTCAAGATTCAGTTTTGTGTGTGAAATTATTCACACTTCAGTCTAAATGAGCAAATATTAATCAACCAGGCATATTTTCTAGGCATCTTCCATAAGGAATGGGAAACAAATAGCACCTGCAAATGTTCATTCTAGATACTCTAGCCACCTAACTCAGAACAGGGAAAATCCCGCTCCATGCCTGAACTTTGACCTTTGGTCGTATGAGGAGTCACAGATAGCTAGAGCGTATTTGGTACTTGTCTTTTAGATAGCTAAAGCCAGATCAAGTGACTACCACTCTATATATTTACCAAATGGTATATTGACATTTTTATAGTGGTGGTTACAGAGTAAATCAATTTCTTTGGGTATAATACAGAAATCTATAGACAGCTGCTGTCTTAAAATCCTCACTATGCTGAAGTAGGAAGGCAATTTTTCACTGGCCTCAGCGAAGCCTAGATATTGCCTCTTAAATATGAATAAGGTGAAATATTGTAGGTCAAAGTCATATTAAATGTAGACATCTCTTGACAAGGAGTGTTCTAGCCACTGAGCCCTTGTTTTTTAAAAAGAAATAAATTATAATAATGCTTCAGTAATATGGCCTTTCAGGCAGCATCAACAAATAAGAACACTTTTATTTGACCACAAAATGAACTGGCTTGAGATTATATGTGCTCATATGCATTCTATTGCACTGATCCTGTGCACAAGTATTTTATATTCTAAATTGATTTGCTTACCCAGTGCTGCAAAATGCTATACATTAATAGCATTTCCTGGGCTAAATTACTTGGTTGTGTTAAGGAATCAAGAGCTCCTCAACAAAACTGTCTTCTAACAGAGAGGTTGCCAACAGATACAAGTTAAAAGAAATGCATAAGAGATAGCTGAGACGTACTGGCTCTTTAACATATAAGTTGGATGCTGAGTTCAAAAGTACTTGGTTTTTTATGTTATTTGTTTACATCTTCTGAGCTGGCTCTCTGAAGGATGACTGGAAAACTTTTGATATTCATGGTAGGTTGCTTTATATGGTTGACTTCCAGAAAATTTTAATGAGCAGAGAAAAATATTCTATAGAAGGATGTAAATATCCCTTTTTTCAGTTTTAACTTAGACTCACCTCTCTGTATTGTATAGGTTACTTTCAGAGGTTTCATTTTATCTATTTCTAAACAGCATGAGTATTTATCTAATTATGCTGTGGTGAGGTATGCCTCATTTTTCAGGTTAATAGAGTGCACAGTTGAAAAAAACCTTCACATGCAAGGTATTGTTCTGCTTGTTCATAAAAGGGAAGGAAATTACTCAGGCTGGAGAAATATTGAAGTTAAGATTGCTGATTTTCTTCAGGCTGATAGAAAAAGAATTCTCAAATAAAAGGTGAGAGTTTCTGCAGGAAGCACTTTCTTTGGGGAAAGGATTAACAACCCAGGAAGGTCAAATAAGGAAAACTGTCAGAAAATCACTCAAACCAGGGAAATATTTTGTAAAAGGTGTGACACAGAGGGAGTTAGTGGGGTTGAAGTCATGGTGAAAGGTGACTGAGGTAGCCTGATGTACTTTGGAGGGACCAGTCTGAGGATTTCTGTTTATAGAGAATATAGGAATACCTTGTGAAACTGCCCTGGTCAATCCTGCTTAGGGATCTTGGAGTTGGAAGCAGCATCAGAAAATAATGGAACTGAAATACAAGTCAAGAAAGAAGGAACTGGGAACAGGAAATACTTGGAAAACTTCTGTAAAATGGGTCTTCTTACCATTGGATTTGTAACATTGATGGGAATTGAAATGGAGACAGCTTTTAAACTGTAACTTATTTTCACAGGTTGTGGCAACATGATTCATTACTTCTGTTAGTTTTAGTTATCTGAGCAAAAATGTTCCTCCATTTCTGGTGCCTAAATCTCTATTTGCCTTCAATCTTGATTTATATGCAAGCAAGGCCTTACATCCCTAAGTGTTTCCCAACCAGAGAAGCATGGAATTAATCCTATCTCCTCATAAAATCTGGGCTCTTCCAACAGCTCAGTAAGGAATGTGGAGATACTTTTTTCTGTCTCTAGTTGAAACTGCTAAGGTTTTCTTGGTAAATTATATAACTTGATAGGTACTGAGGCCTCTTGGTTTGGGAGGTTGTTGGGTTGGTGTGGCAGAAGTTGGTTGATTTGTCTTTTACATGAAAGAAGGCACAGATTAAGTGATTACAGCAGATGGTGTGGGTTTGTGCTGAATTGCTGGAATGGAATGTGTCTGGAGGGTGGTGAAGATGTTTGATGCCGGAGGATGAAGAAGTTTTGCCAAGGCATTGGTGAGGTGTCACTGTCAAAGAAGTTAGTGAAATGTAACAACAGTCACTGTAATTTAAAAGGAATTCGACAAAATCTTTGTAACGTTATTGTGCTCTAAATGGGGTTAAAATATGGAATTTATGTAAATGTAAATGAACTGATGTTTAGTTGTTGGAATAAGATACTGCAGATGTATTGTGGGACACATATAAATGAATGTATAATCTAGATTATTTGGGTTATTAAAGATGGTGCTTTGACCACCTGTCAGTGATTTTCTTTTACTAGGCTAAGGAAACTGTAGATATGAAAAGAAATAACAATTTATTAGCAAGTTTTGGATTGTATGAATGTGTCTTGATTTTTGTAATAAAGAATGTTAACTCTACCTCTTAATTTCTGCTAAAGTAAACCTGTGAATTTCAGTAGCCATTTTATTATGGGCAGAATGATCTTCACAAAAACAGGAGTAGTAATTAAATCTTATTTAATCTCAGATTAAGAAAAGGGTCAACAGACAAATAACCCAATCATAGCCTTGTGAAGGAATTCCCATTGAAGGGAGAGCACAGAGCACATCCAGCTAGAGGCAGGCTTCCAGAAATTTATCCCATAGGTAGCTTTGAGGAAAACAGTGAAGGCTGTAGTGAGGAAAAACAACAGACCACCAATGGGTTGACTCCCCTGACTTTTTATAATCAAGGATGACAGCCTTCCTGGCAAAGGGAAGGGAAGGGAAGGGCTACCAGCCTCATACCTTCTCATTAGGTCAAGGTGACTCCCTGAAACAAAGCCACTCTTCCCTTCTCAAACAAGCTTTCTCCTCCGTGTCATATTTCATAGGAGCTGAAACAGTTCTGAAGCAAAATGATTTTGTGGTGCAGAACTATTGAAGTCAGGGGTAATAACAGCAAAGCTAAGTTTGGAAAGGTGCACAGGTAAGGAGAGAACAAAGAGGGATTTTACTGGGATTAATGTGCTGTGGGAAAGATGAGTGAAATGAAGTTCAGAGGATTTTTTTTCCTTCTTACTAAATCAACATAGTTTTAGGATTATCTCTGAGTCATAAATTCCAATTATCAGTATAAAAAAACAACTTTTAACTGAAAGACAGGTTTCCATTGCATTCCCAAAGCCTTGCCTCAGAGATACCCATCTAAACTTGCTCAGAACTACTCAAGTTCACTCTAGAAGAATCACACCTATTTATTCACCTTTTATTACTGAAAAAAAAAAAAAAAAAAAAAAAAGGTAGAAGAGCCAACAGTGATTTATGAACTGTACACTTCTCTCCCAGCAGAGGCATGACGTGATACATAGTTAATTGTTACTTGAATTAGCATGCTTTATGATCACTTTAGCCAGGGCAAACTCTCAGCCTACAGTTGTCGCAGTCCTGATCTGATGTGCCATCAGTTCTCCCAAGAGGGCTAGGCCAGGCCCAAAGTGCTGGGAAGGATGAATAGAGCATCCTTGCTCTGGTCAGGGCAGGTGTTGAACCTCCAGCACCCAGATATGGCAGTCTGGCAATGTCCTCCCTGTTGTGCTTGAAGACTGATACCACCCCCCAACTTTCTTTCTCTGTTGCAGGTTTAAAGTCCCCAGTCTTTTTTCAGTCTTCTCCTATAAGTCATTTTTTTCAGACTACGCATCCTTTGTATTGCTTCCCTATGGATTCTTTCCAATTCATCCTATGTTGCTTTTACTACAAGGGCAGTATCCAAAAGTGAATACAAAATTCAGTGCAAGGCTTTGTCAGCTGTTTAGAGCAAAAGTGTAAAAACAATCACTCAAGTCTTCAACCCCAAATATAGTGCTTGCCTTTCTCACGACACCATGTCAAAGTTGAATAACATTCTTCTCACAGCCATTGCAACACCCGTGGACTCGGGAGAGCTACCTCTGCTCTGTCTTCACCTTGTCAGGGACAAGTGTGGATTTAATCCCACCCCATCAGGAATGTGTTTATTTCCAGTCCTGTGCTGCAGTGAATTCACAGTCCAGCTCTGTGTCAGCTGCAATTATAATAAACATATCCTCTGCTCCACATTTTGGGGTGTCTGGGAGCTGATGGAAAAATGTTAAGCCTGGGACAGACCTTGTGTTCCTCTGACAGACACCCATCAGTGTCGCTGCTGTGACAATGCATTAATGCCAACTACTCTCTGAGCAGTTTTCCCAGCAGCTCCTATACCTGCTTGTGGTAGTTTCAGTCTGGTAACATTTCCCTTGTTTCTAAGATTGCCACAGGTCACAGTGCCAGAAGCCCCAATGAGAACTATGTGACGAGCAGAGCCTTTTGTCTTTTCCTGGTTCTGGTTACCCTGCTGTAGAAGGAAATAAAATTTGTCAGATACATTTGTTCTTGACAAATGCATATTAACTTACACTCATTTTGAAGCTATTTTCTAGGTGCTTGCCAATTTATTTTACATGAAAAGGCACGCAAAGGGCTGACAATGACTGTTATTCTAAAAAAAAAATGTGATTCATTTTCCAATGACTGCTAAATGCTTTCTACAGATTTATATGCAACATAAACTACAAAAAAAATCACCCCAAAATTTCAGAGAAATGAAAGAGGAAACAGATGTTCTATAAGATGCTCAGTTCAAAACCAAGACACCTACATGCCCATGTGTGACCAGTGCCTAATCACTGGCATCTATTGCCATTTGGGAAACCCCCAGAGTTTAGGAGATAGCTACAGGGACTGGCAGATGTGCCACGGAATCTCTAGGAGACAGGGCTTTCCCAGAGCAGCAGGCAAGATACTCTAGACATGGAAAATGGCCCATAGTTAACAACTGGGTCATTCCTTGGTTGACCTAAATTAACTGACCTTAATTTTGTCAGTTTAATCTCTAATGGAATCTCTGCTCATTCAGTTTTATGCTAAAGCTGAACTTTGGTCCCCTGTTTTTGGTAGGCCCTCTTGGGCATATCATCTTGAAGCTCAGGCTAAAAGAGGCTTAGTTTTCTTTTGTGTTTTCCTGCCCTTTAGAGTATAGTTATTTTTACATATAGAGGGAGGAGGAAACTGTTTTCCCTTTGCTATATACTCCTTGGAGCAGACTTATCAGTATCTCTATTTAACTGCCTTTGCTCCAGTAATTACAGTGAGTCAGAAACCATTCCCAGCACTGCTACTTGCATTTGAATTACTGGTGCTCCCTCAAGTTTTTAAAAGTCAGGGAGCAAAGAAAAAGGATTCTCATACTGGTCTGAGTTTAGAAAAGGCCTTTAGTGGATACAATAAATCACTAGCTTAATCTAGGAAGGAAAAAGAACATGTGAAAATAATCTCATACCATTGAGAATTAGGAGAGCACTGTGATGCAAATGGGGAATCTTAGAATCAGAAAAGAATATGCATAAGGAAAATGAAAGAAAAAGCTGAAGCTATTTTTACTTACACAGAAGAAGTTAACAGGCAGCTTTTTATCAGACGTGAAGAAGTATAAAGCAGAAGGCACAGATTCCTCCATCTCTGTCGTATGATTTATTAATTTAAGTCCAGCTTTCTCTGTCTGCAGTGGCTGGAGGGGCACAGAGGATTGTTGCTGCTCTGCTCTACATGTTGCAGGGGGGTAGATGGATTTGCATTCACTGGGGGACCAGGCACTCTGCCTGGGAAATGCAAAATGTCCTTTCTGCACCCCACATACGTGCTCAGGATGCAGCCAGATCCCTGGCTGGCTGTCCCATCTGCTCACAGCCTGGAGAACCCTGAGGGAACTCTTGTGCAGCAGCCCCTTGCCCCTGCAGCAGCACCACCCAGGCTGCAGTCCGGGCAGCTCTGCAGTCCGGGGCTGTACACGAGGGATGAACGCCAGTGACATCAGCACGCTGCCTTCAGCATTAGTAAGGAGCATCTGCGTGGCAAGGACCCATTACACACGTCATTATGTTCTCTTTTAGGTATGTCCACTTGGGCAAAAGCCCCGTTTCTAGGCTGGTCATATCCAAGCTGGTTGTGTTCTGGAATGTATAGATCTCTGTTTACATCAGATTTTCCTAATTAATGTACAAGGTTGGCAGGCAAAGTGGAAACAGTGAGTTGCATTTCCTTTTTTACAATGTAACTCTCATGCTAGCACAGCCATACAATTTCCAGCTGAGGCAGGCTTACAGAAGACATTCCCAAAGCATGGGTCTTCTCTATCCATATGTTCATCCACACTAAAATCAAAATCTCATCCATCAGTGTAAGTCAAACACTAGCTAAGTCATCATAAAACAGATTTCAAGTAATCCGCTTTTTTTTTCAAATGTCCTGGCAACAAGAGCCCACAGTCTGTTTTGGAGATTTCTCTTTTTTTGTGCTTGAAAAAAAAAAATGGAAAATGCTAAAGAAAAATGCATTCAAAATATTCACAAATCCTTCAAAGTTTGTTTGAGGATAACTTAATGCTAAAAACTAGAAAGGCATGTGATTGCCATGATTCCTGATCAATGAACAGCTAGAACATTATAACCATTCTTAAATGTGTTCTAGCTACTATGAATTTTCATTGTGAAGCTGTTTAACTTAAAGAAGGCTCTTTCTTTTTTTTTTTTTTTTTTTTTCTTCCCAGTGTATCTGGGCCATCTGGAGGTGGTTTTAAAGGTTTTAGCAGGAGAGTCTTTATATTGAAACTGTTCTGGTGATTAATGTAACAGACTAATAGTTTTGGAAAATAAGTCTTACCTTAATTCCACTTTTAATAAATCTAGTGTCAGGCGCATGTGAAAACACAAAAATCAAGATTTAGACAAATTAAAACTTGCTTATTTGTGAGAGACAGTTGCACCTGAAAAAACGGAAATGGAAAAATCTTTAGAAGAATAATGTTTTTAGAACTTGGCATTATACATATGATTTCTTGGGAAATTAAAAGAAATTTTGGGGGGAAGTTATATTTTTCCCTTCCTGTTTAAATCACCAGATAATTCAATAAACAGAGGAGCACCTTGCTCTACTTGTCATATTCTCAGGTTTAATCTCAGCTATAAAAAGCTTGTCCATTGTTAAGACTTAAAACCTCTGCTGTGAAAGAGAAATATAATAACCTTTGCTGCACAGACACCAGGTGTTTTTCCCTAACAAGCACTGTGGATAGAGGGATGTTTAATCTTTGATGGCAATATCTAGGATGTATTGAATTGCAATAAAACCACTTTCCAGACACAGTATCTTCCAGGATTATAAAATCTATGGACAAACCATATGATTCTGTATAATGCCATTAAATGCTCCCTTGTAGTGCCAGGGAAATTCGGGTATTGTTGTAATTTTTGATCTCTTACGCGGGAAAAATCCAGAACATTTGATAGCTTTATCAAGTGGCAAGATTTTGTTCTTGCCTATCAGGTCAGCAGTAAATTCTTACCTTATTACTGTTATAAAACTGAGAAATAGAAACCTGAAGCTGTGTTATCTGACCCTCCCCTAGGAAGGGCCAGTGATTCACCTCTTTCATTGTTGCACAATGATGGTAGGAAGCACCAGGTTTGCAGAAGAAAATTAGGAAAGACTGTGATCCAAACTCAATACTACACAATTGCAATTTAACGTATTACTATTGAAAAAATGGATTTCATTATCATGATCAGAGTGGACTCTCACTGGAAGAAGAATTTCGGAAGGAATTCGGAATTGTTAAAATACTCTCAGAATTGTGCTAGAAGCAGAAGGTGGAGTGATATGCAACCATTTTCATATTATATTCTTGATTAAGCATCCAACTAGTTCATGATTTTAACTGTCCTATCTCAGTCTAGGATAATTTTTAATCCTAATCCCCCAAGCCAGTTCCTGGCCTTAAAAGTCTGTGGTTCAGTTTTATGCTCTGAAAAAAGCAGGAAAAACATCAGCCTTTTCCACATGAAGCCCCTGAGTAAGGGAATCCAAGAAATAAAAAAGGCTCATGTCCTTTAGGGCGTTTGCCTTGGCTCTTTGCAGTTCTGTAAGACCCAGATAATTGTCACCACTGAAAAGTAAGATCCAGATTTCAAACCAATCTTAATTGCAAACTGGAACCCAGGAGGAAGTTGGGATGAAGGGTTAATGTGGCACTAGGCAGAAATCTGTTTCCACGTTCCATAGGTTGAAACACACTTCATTTCCACCTCTAGGCAATAGTAAAGTATTTTTACAGAATTCATGGGACAGGATTAAGCCTGTTGTAGCCAGGGAATTTTTTAAATGAAGTGGGATTAATCTTGCCTTCCAATTAAATGCTAATCATTTAGCCTAAACTAGCACTTAGCTTCCTGCTATAGCCAAGGGAAAAGGACAGACACCTCTAAAGAGTGATTATTCCAACTGCTACTGACTATCCAGGGTGGAATGAATCACCATTCATAAATGTCTATAAATCTCCACAGAATACAGAAGTCTGGATGATTAGCTAAACTCACAACTTTATTTTGAATCATCTTAAACTAGATGAGATTAATTCCATTCCTGATGATTAAAATAAGGCATTCTGCATGCTGACGTCAATTGTCCAGACAAATGTCAAATGCATCTGCTTCTATCCAGCCTCATAAATGGAAGTGTCTCGTACTTGGCTAATTACTGCTTTTTTTCCAGATAATATTATTGAAGTCTGGAATGGATAATCTGATTCAGTGACTTTTCCTAAATCTCTAGATTTAAATGTCTAGATTTTTCTAAATCTCTATATTTCTCTGAAAGAAAAGAAATCTTAGAATGGTGCTGGCTATGTCAAATCATGAGCCTTCTGTGGGCCTGACATCATTTTACACCCCACTGCAATCGCAAATTATACCTTAATATTTTGAAAAGATATGGGGGAAAAAGAGCATTTAGGCTAGAAAGACTATTGTATATCATGAATCTCTGGCTTTTGTTAAGGAATTAAAATTGAAGTCACACTAATGCCAATTACTCCAGGCATGGAAACTCATGCTCTGCTATTCTGGAGCTGCAGAAAGCCAAACAAAAGGAACTTTAGGATGTCGTGGTCCTCCAGAATATCATAGTTCCTTGAGGATGAATTCATCCCAGTTACAAATTATGATGGCAGATGTCACGTGCTTTGCATTTGCTGCCTCTCATCAATTTTCCCAGCCTGGAGATAGGGAAATGGGTGATGTGGCTTTTTGAAGCTCCTTATTCTTTTGGAAATGAGGCCTATTTTCAGGGAGCCTGACAAACAAGATTCTTTGAAGGAGACATTGACAAATTTCCATTAGTAGTTTTTCCACTGGCTTTCACCAGTCAGGGAGAATACAAATCTGCTTTGTAGAAGGCAGCTCACATAATCCTAGGGGCTTCTAGAGTTTAACTTTGTTTAATGGAGTTTCATTATGCTGGGGTAGTGAGGTGGTTAATACCTACCAGACCAACTGAAAGTTTTCTACCCCTGTGAGTTCCTGTCACATTTAGTTTACTTCTTCTGCAAAACAAGTTGAGAGTTCTTTACAGACAGGTCTTAGGTTTAATTCAAGGACAGTCAGTCTTTGAAAACTGGCCTTTACTGGTTGTTGATCATGCTATGGTTAATGAGAAATGAAAATACAAATCATAGATACAGTCAGATAAAGGCAGATGATAAATAGATGGATAGATAGACAGAAAGACAGACACAATCTCAGGGACAGTTCTTACACAGATGTAATGCACAGAGCTCCCCAAAGTCCACAGTTCCTCATTTCTATGTGGTGTATCCCAAGTCATCACACTGCCAAAAATAAGAAGAGGAAAAATATTTCGTTATTGTCCCAACAGCCAGCCATGGAATGTGCACGGAAAGGCATTGCTGTTCCCAGCAAAAGCTGCGTTCATCTTCAGGAAGCAAGCAAACCAAAGGAACTGAGATCTCCCCCATTTTCTGGTGGGTTATGTAGCAAGGCAAGACTTCTGAGTCCCTGCTTGGAATCATGCAATGAGTGTTGGAGGTTAAAGAGCTGCAGAAGGGATAAAGATTGGGCTGGGAATCAGTGTTTCCTGGGACCACACAGAGAACCCTGCTGGGGCCAGGTGCTGCTGGGAAAGAAGAAAGTCTTTTTGGCAGCATAAATGGGTCTGTTCATGTGGGCACCTTGGACCAGGAGTATTAACCCTGGAACAGGCTGTCCTCCATCCAACTTCCTCAAACATCCTGCAGACATTGGCATAAAACAAAAAATAAATCATTTTTCAGTGTGAAAGACCAAAGTCTGGATCCACTGTTTTTGTATTTATATCTAAAAACATACCAAAACCAAATTAGGCTGGTACATTGTTGAGATATCAGATCAAGATATCAGGATGGCTAAAGAACATGCCAGGATTTTGCCATATGCAAAATGATTTTCTTTGTGTGATTTCAGGAGAAAATTAGCCTTCTAGATAAATTTAGCTGATAGACATTTATCTTTATTCCTTTATCACCTATAATTACAGAAGAAATTATTGACTTCATAAGGAACTAAAACGACACTTTTAACTCCGAAGCTTTGTTAAGGTTTCCTTGACCTTTTACAACTTTTTGTTATTTTGAAAGGACATTTTCAGCAAGTTTGAGATCTTCATTGAAATGACTGTAAAACAATCCTGAATTTTTCCACTGAGACAAGCCACAGGGCACAAGGAAGTAAAAAATCTGCCGTGTGCTCAGGACCAGTTGGCATTTCTCTCTACAGCATATCAAAAGTAAATCCAGCTGTTGTCAGCAATGACTTCCCTTCTTTGTTACCTTGTGGCTCTTCACAGTTTTGATTGAGTTTTCAAATAACTACATTGTAGATCTGCCATAATTTTCACCTCTAATTTTGAGTTGCTTTTTGTCTAACAATGCGCCTGAGAATATATCTTTGACCTTTTTTCACCACCAGATGAAAGGCAGATGGGGATAACTCTTTCGGTTAGTTCCTACTCCACTCACATATCTTCCTTCTTAAAACATGTCCCTCCCTGCAGGCACTTCTGTTCTCCACAGACATGTTTTCTTCATCCTTCTTCTGTCTCTTTGTTCTGTAAACTCATAAAAGTTTTTTTCAAGGAAGTTTTAAAGTACTCCATTTTTTTCTCCCACATACTTTCATAGTACATTTTTTACTGTGGTGCTGCTTATGCTGGAGCTCCCCAATTATAGTGAATGTCTCGATATCATACAGAGACTGTGGACACATACCTGGGCAGACAGCAGCTTTCAATCTGTTTCTGAATTATCCCTTCCACCACAGGAAGAGAAGGTCACAGCAAGGTTTCAAAATCGTGGTCAAAAATCTATAGATGTTGCATCAGAAATGGATAAAAATCAGAAGTTTATCTAGTTCCAATGTTTAAAACAGGTTGAGATGAGGGGAAGAAGACAAGAAGCAAGAAATAAAAAAACCTTGCAACATAGGAGAAGCAAATAAAATGATCTGAGCATAGGCTATAACCAAAAACACTATACAAGAGATGAAATCGTAAATAAATAGCAAATGGGACACAAAGAAGAAAAAAAGCCATGATCTCTGCTTCTCTATCCTAGGTACTGCAGTAAGAGTTCAGGGCTCCAGATATCTGTGTTTTTCAGAAATCCCTTATGTATACAAGTGCCGGAAAACAGATGCTTTGACAGTTCCTGCATTCCCTCCGGTAAAGTCTTAAAGACCGTGGTAACACACTGCTTGGTGAACTCAGCTGAAATATTAAAAGCCCTCAGCTGCAGACAAGCTGACCAAAAAATGAGTGCTTTCTTAGCTGGTAGAGAAATACCTTTCTAGTGAGATTGAATTGCTTGGTATCCTCTGAAAATTGCAAGCGATATGTCTATAGATAGATAGATAGATAGATATAGATAATGATATAGATGATGATATAGATATAGATGATGATAAAGATATAGATATGGATATGGATATGGATATAGATATAGATATAGATATAGATATAGATATAGATATAGATATAGATATAGATATAGATATATAGGTATAGATATAGATATAGATATAGATATAGATATAGATAGATATAGATAGATATATACAGATTCTTTTTCCCCCTCTGACTTCTGTATGAGGTATTGACTGGAATGTCTCTCTGAACAAGAAAATGCTGCCACATTGACTGTGGTCAGTTTGATGTTCACCAGATCACCCAGGTCCTGCAAAGGATTCCTGGATGGCAGCACACCAATCTAGGATATTAGTCACTTGTCCCAGTATCGTGGCATGCACCTTCAAAATTGTTTTGAGTACATTTCCTCCCAGCACCCAGGCTGCTACTGAGGTTACTAAACAGGCACTTGCACTAAGTGTGGCTGATCCTGCGACACACAAGACCCTGTGACCAGCATTCAGTTGGACTTTGGGCTGCTGGTCACAGCCATCTGAGTCTGACAATTCAGGCACTTTTTAGTCCACTTCTCTGTTCATTTACATAGTTCACATATTTTTGCTGTCCTCTTGGCATGTCTTTATCTACATGCATATGTTTGAGCGGGAACTCCAGACCCCCAATTTCCTGATTACAAAGTCTATCTTATGCACATGACCCTGTATCCTTTGCTTAGAAAACTCAGTTTACCATTTTCCCTCTTTTTCATCATCCCTGAGGCCATGCAGCCTGCTGACTTCTTCTCCCAGCTCCTTTCCCTGTTGACTTAGATCCTTCCCCCAGACACATGGCTGCATGTAAGAACTACCTCTGCCCTGGTTCCAGAGGGAGACACAGGGCACCCTTTAGTGCTCTGGACCTCCATTCTCCTGGGAAAGTTTGCTCTTGGCCAAAGTCTCTGCTGTGCCAGGAAGTTGGTCCCATGTGTGTTGGGACCGTGCTTTGTGCCATGTCACCATCATTGCCAAGCAAGTGTACACTCCTCTGCACCATCTGCTGCACCAAGTGCTGTGTCTTTTGGCTGCCTTTGCTAGCTGCACATGTCCTTCATAGCTAGTTCAGTCTCCATTCTGGTCAGCTGACAAACCGCTCTCTCTAAAAATGCTGACATTTTTATGTCATGCTGTCACATATTTTATGTATGCTTACAGAGAAATGGACTCAAGCTAACCTGTTTGAAACACTGCTCAAGGTCTTGTCCTTGCTCTTTTGCCTATACATAATGTATGAAGAGCAGGTTAATAATGTAGTTATATTGAAGATACTTTTGCATATAAATCAGTGATCAAATAAATGATAACACATGCATGCACATGCACACATATGTGCCGTGCACGTGAGGAAATATCCAATTAGGCATTCAACTTGGTACTCACGGTGATGTAGCAGGTGTTAACACAGTGCTCAAAATCCCAGAGCCAAATTTAAAGTGCTCATTTAGAGGCCTGAAGGGACCTAGACCCTGTATGGGGACACTTTAGGCTTTCAGACAGGGTTTTGCCACTGCCAGCTCTTTGGTACCAAAGACAGATCTGTCTGGCAGGGCATCAGTGTCTGTATTTGCCTAAGATGCTACTTCTGTAAAAGGTGTCCTGGGAAAATGGTATTTCATGCCTGAAATAATTTCCTTCCTTTGAACAACAAGAGTAGAGGTTATGTAACTTCTACAGCAAACTGAAGGCTCTGGAATTACAGGTGTTGCCTGTTTGAGCAGCTGGCCAGGTTGGCACATCTAATGGGAGCACTCTATCCACTGGATAGAGAGAGGGGGACCCCTCATCATCTTTTCTGTAGAAACAGGGCTGGCATGCAGTCAGGAAAGCCAAATTGTGGGATTTGTTTGTAACTTGTTTCTTATTATGTACTATAATAGTATACAAATGGCGTAATGATGAAACAGTAGGTGTTAACAATCCAGTCACCACTGGAATATTCCTGAGAACATTCTAGGTATTTTAGGTTACATTAATATGCTGTGAACTTGTTGCTATTATCTAAGACTTTTTTTCTGGTTGTTGTTTTCCAAAAGACTCCTTACTGATTTACAAATATAAGAAAAAAATATCTCATCTGTGAGGTTTTTAAAAAATATCTAATTTCTGAGTTGTTCAGGGAAAATGCCCCAAAACCTTCATTAGCAAGAGAAAAATGACAACAGATGCACAGCACCAATAATTTACAAAAACCTTATCTATTAAATTTTTCCTTGCAAAATATATATGGCAAGTCTAACACAGATTTTTTTAATAATCCTGTTATGTTCTCCAAAACAGGATGGTTGTTAGTTAATGAACAAAGTATCCAAGGACCCATTGTGCTGTTTGTTTTGGTTTTTTTCTACTTTGGGATTCTGAGTTTTGTAGAGATTCTTGTATCCTAACAGAAATACTGAAATTGTATTTCTGAAGCAAATTTTTTACAGCATGTCATGATTTCTGAAAGTCATTGACAGAAAATATTATATCTGAGAGATTCTACTGAACTGAATTTAAAGTCCAGTCAAATTAGTCATTTCCTTATCTGTAAAAAACTGTACCCTATACACCACTTATTAAATTACGTAGCTCAACCTTGCTTTCTATTGACCTCAGAGCTTTTAAAAAATCTTAGTGACAGAGTTGAACAGCACAGTCATAGAAATAGGGCTCAGCAGAAGAAAACGTTTCTTGACCTTTTGAATATTCAGGAGTGCAATACAACATGCATGACTTAAATTGCGACTCTTTACACAGAACTAAACACACCCTAAGAGTCCCTATTGGGAGTCTGCATCAGAGTTCAAACCAGAACTACTCTATCTGTCAGTAACACAATGTAATGTGTTCTTGGGTCAGGTGTGGGGCCAACAGCTAGGGAATTAATTGTTAGGGAGGGAAAAGATTGTTTATTCATGCTCAATGGGCCTAATTTAAGAGTTTTAACGGTTAGAGAAGGAAACCATGTTGAAAACTCTCAGTTTTATTAGTTTAGTGAGTCATTCTGGATTCACACCAGAATTCCAAGCCTGATATGAGGGTTCCATTAAGACTGGAACCAAACTTTTAGTATCTCCTATAGTTCATTAAAGTTTACACTTATTTTTATGGCCCTTTCTTCCACACATCCTTTAGCACATGCTATCTCAAACTGACCATTTGTTTAGTGTATAACAAGGTGCAGTTGTATTTTTCGGACAGTTGTTGTAAGGAGCAAGGATCTTGAGTGACATTCCTCAGATTTTCTTCAGGTTTGTTCAGCTGAACAGCTGCCCTTGGCACCACTTCAAGGGTTGTTGTCTGAGAAGCTCTGTGGGTTGGAATGAGATTTGGTTACTCTGCACCCTTTCAGTTCCATGTGCTGATCAAGCTTTTTTCAGTTATAAGTTCTCTGAGTGTCAGTGAGCCTCAGGGCTCTGTCCTGAGCTTTTCAGATCTTTCATTAAAATTAAACGTCCTTGCAGCATTGATTGTTCCATATGGCTTTCATTATCACAAGCACACTGATGATATTCAGGTTCATGGTACATGTTAACCTTTCCTACTGAGGTCAGTAACAGTATCTCTGAGCAGCTAACAGCTGTCTCCCTGTGGATGTATCATGGGTTTTTAACATTAAACACAAGCAGTAGGAGGTTATTTTAATTGGATATGACAGTTTCTATCCTTTGTTTGGTTTCATGGTAAAGGTTCCCAGTACCTTTAGCTGGGAACTTGGGTTTTATTCCTGATAATAATTTCTTATTTACCACTCATATTTTTTTACTTCAACAAAAAACATGTCATAACATCTCATAAATTTGCCTGTATTTAATCATTGAATCAATAAAACCATCCTTCTGTATGCTTGTGGTTTTGTGTGTAGAGTCTGCCTTTATTCAAAATCAAATTTTGATGCATATTCTTCTGCTTGTAGCACCTCTCCTTACGCTGGTGGCATGTCTCCTCATGCTGAATCTGACAAGACCAGCAGGCAGCATGTGCTCAGTGGCAATGTATAAGAGCTCGGGCATGATGCTCCCCTAGTGCACAGGACACCTTTCTTCTAGGCTGGAGAATGTTAGGGCAGCTTAGAGTATGGGCAAGAGACAAACACTTTTATAATTGATCTAAATTGTCTCTGTGGGCATGAAAAGGAGCTTATGGTCTGCTCCTTCCTTCTCAGTATGGGCTTCTGCTCTCAGGAAGGCTATTAAATAAAACAGCACAGTCACTCTCCAGTGGTCCTTGAAGAGACTGTTGTGTCCCAGGGGCAGCTCCTCTCCTGAGTGACAGCAATGGAGCAAGTAAGAAGTTTCTCTTTAGAATAGGAGATAGTATCAGCACATATCAAGCTGTATTTAAATTCAGAAAAAATATATAAAGGCTTTTATTTGGTGGCTATTGAGAAGTGACAGAGATGTTTCATTTTCTTCTTGTGCTGGCTTTTAATTTGGTACATGTTAGTCAGCCAGAGTTAAAATGTGGTCCTAATCTGGGCAAAGACAAGCTTGTGCTTTTTTCATTTTAAACCAAAGTGTAACAGAAACATAAACTTCTGTCTCTAACGAGGAAAAAAAAAAGTCAACAAACTGCAAAGCTGTTGAATATTTTAAGGTCTGGAAATGGAGTGTAATGTTGTATTTAATGATGCATAATGGTGAATACTAGGTAAATAGTATGTTAATCTTTTAGTGTTGCATGACGGGTTTCCTTTGAAATGGTGGGACCTGAAAGAGACACGGGAAGGAGATTTTACTCATGGTAATGGGCATAGTGAGCTCCTTACAGTCAATATTTGGTTTCCTGCACATGCTCAGCTCTCTAAGAGCTCAGCTTTCAACTTGGTGTAGTTTCCCTCCAAGCAGCTTCCCAACAAAGAATAAGGGAAAACACAAAGTCTGGATATGTTCTAAGAGCATCATTCTTACACAGGCACAGACTCTAACCTTGACCTTGCAAGCCACAGAACAGTGTCTGAGGATTTATGTCAGAAATGCATGACAAAAATCAGCACCTGATGTATTCTCCAAAGGTTTAGTGCCTCAAAATGCTTCGAGTGCCTCAGGGCTGCCACAGCAAACTGCTGGGCTCCCTGCTGTCCATTAGCATCAGTAGCTTCTCTAAAAGTGACCCTCTGCCTCTTTAGTCCATGGACAGAGGGTGATACCCAGCAGTGCTACCCTTCAGAAGCTGGGCTCTTAGTGAGAAATCCCCCCAGGAAGCTTTGGCTGTGCAAATCAGCTGCTCCTTGCTGAGAGTGGACACCACTGTGTGCTCAGGGTTGCTGCAGCACATCCTCACCTAAAGCTTGAGTCAGGCCTTTGTTTTCTCAGATAAACTCAGGGCTAATTGCAGAGCTGAGGATTTTCCATTTCACATACATTTACTTTTCTAACCATGTGGGAACAAAAAGTCTGCTTGATTTGAACCTTGGTGAGCTACCAGAGTGTCTCAGCTCCCTTTCTCCTCAGAGGCAGGCACCTCCCATTTTAGACATTTTTAACAAGCAATCATTATCTCATCAAGCAGTAGGAGAAAAGTATCTTGCTACCAGGTAGTGATAAGTCTTACTTTTTCTGCATTTTACTGCTCAATGAATAAACAATAATTCTGACATTCAGAATCAAGGGGGAAAAGCATTAAAAAGTAAGTATTCTGCTTTACTGCATTAAGAAATATTTTGCTTTTATATATTTATATTCATACTTATAGAACGGTGAATCAAAAGAAGCAACAGCAAATTTCTTTATGGCTAAAGACGGAAGAGATAATCTGGTGAAAAAAGCATTCCATTGTAGTGTGGTCTTATTTAGTTTGGAATAAGCTTTTTTTTTTTTTTTTTTTAAAAAAAAAAAAAAAAAAAAAAAAAAAAAAAGCTGGGAAATAGTGCCATGAATCTTTATTTGGAAAAAAGGCTTCACCATGATCTGCCACTGAAATAGTGGCCATTAGAAGCTGAAGGGATGGAATCAGACATGTTTTAACAATGTTGCAGGGGGGAAAAAAAATAACAAGCCAAATACTTTTTATGGGATCTGGAGGAATATCAGGGAGAATTGTGTGGGAAGTTTGATTGACAATTAGTTGAAAGTTGAAGGAATTATAATGGGTTTGTGCTATAATTTTCTAGCATTTCTAAAAGCATCACTAGATGGAACCTGGAGAAAAATAAAAGAATGAAGAAAAACTTCCAACCCTGGCTGTGAATGCAGTAACCACAGAAAAAGTTTCTCAGAATATAAATGCCTGTACCACTTGCAGTTAAATAATTTGCAGACCAGTAGGGCCTTGTATTTTCCAGCAGCATTGTATTTTCTTCCCTATATTTTGGCCAACATTTCCCTTCCCTCTCAGAAATCTGAAAAGAAATAATATATGTTATTAGCATATATCATACTAAGACAGAATAGAAACAGTTACAGTGAATAAATCTATAAACACAGATTTTGAAACAAAAAAGTACAGAAAACTCTTCCCATTTGTTTCCTTATCTTCTGTGTAGTTCATTGAGGAAGGTATAACTAGCACCTCAGTGTTGGACACATCCATCGTAGTGAATTCTAGGAGGATTTCCCCTGCTTAGACTATGCTTACAAATAATTTCTGGAACAGTTTCCTTTGTCCGAATATCCAAGTCTCTTTCACTGAATTCCTATAAATTAGTTTTGTATTTCTTCTTTTCCAAGCTCAATCATTGTTGGGAATACCTAATAGGAACAGGCACCAACAGGAATTATCTGGAAATAAATGTATCTCCAAAGTTCTCTTGGAACAGTTTCTTGAAGGTGTTTGTTGAGAGAATTCTTAAAATGCAGCTGTAAAATTTCCTAATCCCAGTCCCCTTTCTTGTTATGACCAATAGAGGTTTTAAGAAGATGAGCAAAACACTAAAGTAAAAGCATATAACAATACAGACCCAAATACACTATTCCAATCTTCTGTGAAAGAGCTGTGTTTGTCAGACAGCCTTGACTTTCCCCACTAACTACCTACAACTACCCTATCTGCTCCAGACAGGTGGTGGTTTTGAACAGCAATCTGATTGACAGAGAAAGTAAAACCCCTCATTTCTCTTGCTATTGGTGAATTGTATGTCTCAATGCCCAGTGCTAATAAACATGGCTCTTACAGGGTTGTAAAGGCTACACCAGTGCAGGACCTTGGTAACAAACTGCTGGACACATGGTCGCTTTCTTCACTGCATTTTCACTGCCCCCATTATAGGGCAATGCATCACTGGCTGATGTGTAACCCTGAGTATCATAGTAAATTTAGAAAGTGAACTGAAATGAATTCTGGTCATGTGACTATCGATGTGATCTAAAATGTCATTGTCTCCATTCCCATTACAACAAATTTGTGATAAAGACAACGTCTGGTCCAGACTGTGGTACATATCTCACACTTTTTGTAGTTCTTTGCTTTTGAAAATATTTTCCTTAGAGGTTTGGTTGTTTTTTTTTTTTTTCTCCAGTAAAGTTTTATAGACTAAAATTTTCCACTTTACTAAAGCTAAATTAGAAAAAGAAGTCTGAAATATATGGACTAAAATGCTACACATAAAAAAAGTCAAATTAGAAAAATAATAAGCTAACCCTGAAGAGATTTTATTTCTATAAAAATAGGCACACTAGAGCATTTAAATTCAAGTTAAACCCAAGGTAGTTAGGGCTATTTTGGCTATTCTCATAAGACTGACAAATTTCACATGTGGGAACTATAAATTTGGTAAAGAAATGAAGGAATAACTGAAACCTAATTTT
The DNA here is from genome assembly GCF_015227805.2 of Hirundo rustica. NCBI lineage: Eukaryota > Metazoa > Chordata > Aves > Passeriformes > Hirundinidae > Hirundo > Hirundo rustica. The sequence continues at coordinate 99,168,311 of NC_053451.1, read as the reverse complement.
TTTTTTTTAAATTTGACTATATAAATGATATATAAATCTTAAAATAGTTGTTACTTAAAGCTACCCTTTTTTGCTCATTTAAAATGTCTTCTATTGGATATATTCCTTTGGTATCTTTCATCTAGGCATCCTAAAAATACGCAGAATTCCAAAATAACATGACACAACTGGAGTAAATATATAAATAAATAAAGGGCAAGTTTTGTGTACATTCCAGGATCATTCAGAAAATTCTTGTCTGAGAACCACAGAGGAAGGAGGGCCAGTACCAGTGAAGACCTAAAGTACGAAATTATGTAAGGTGTTACACATATGTGAGATGCTTGTCTTTCAGAACATAATCTGAAATGTAGAATGAAGACCTGGAATATCTTCTCAGTAAATGGGTCAAACAAGATACTCCAGAGGAGCTATTCAGGGAAACCCATTTTCAGAGTGTAGAGGTACTACAGCTTTTTTTCTGTTTATTATTTTTATTGATGATCTGGATTGGGTCTACCATTTTTTGTTCACAATAGTTCTGTTTTCAAGCTTCTTTTAAGCAATAGCTTATGATTAGCAAACTGTGGGATTTAAGGCAATCTCTTTGTTTGTTTGTTAGTTTGCTTTTCCTGATAATTTCCAAATGTTTCCTATGTTGTTTTGTTCTGAGATACATCAGTTCCATCTGTTCCTTACTATACATTGGCTCTGCTTAAATTCATATCTGAATTACATTGTTTCAGAGAGTTTGAATTAGTACCTCTTATATGCTATACCACCTATTTATCATGATTTCTGCATTTGCACCTCCTCTCTTCCACTTATCCAATTATTGCAATAAATAATGCAATAAATCAAAATTAATCACTTTTCTAGATATTGCAGCATACCCCTAAACCATATTTAAAACTCCTTGCAAAAAGATACTTGTGACATGTACAGAATCAGTGGCTATTGGGAAGATGACAATAAAGACGCTGAGGGTAACCATACATAGATATGAAAAAAATGCAGAGCCCTGTGAAGAATATAAATTCACATTTGTTTACTGAAAAATAATACAGACAAGTTGTTACTGAATTTATGTCTAGAAAGCCAGTAGTTCTCCAAAAATCTTGAGTAGCACTCAGAAGTACTAAATCATTTGGAGGATATTTTATTTACCTCCAGGAAATAGATACATTTACAGGCAAGGCTTCTGCTTGACCTTGACCCACAAATAGTTAAAAGTATCTCCATACAGAAGAGAAATTAGACTCCGATGGGCAGTCAGCAGTTGCAAGATGCAGTAAAACTGACACCTGAATAAAGTTTGTTAATCATAAGCACCAGCTGGGAAGAGTTCCTTAGCAATGGATCATTCAGTTTGGAACAAAATATATGAAACAGAATTCATGATTGTGCATTATCTTATTTGGAAGAAAAGCATCCCCATTGACAGCCAGCAGCTTTTTAGTTGAAATAGCAGGAGGAAACCCTTACAGAACTTACCAAAAGCCAGAGTCAATAAGCATGGGTTTATGAATCTCCAGGCACTTCTCTTTGAACACAATAATTACTTTCTAATCCTTGTAATTATTATGAAAATTATTTATGTTGCAAATTTTTCATGTTAGATAAAGCTTTAAGATGGCTAGCTACATCTGAGGAAATATGTTCTCCAGAGGAGCATTTCTAAACAGGTTATTGGTCCAGTTTAGTCGTGCCCAGAACCCCAAAAACAACTGGGCAACAGCCAGCTCTGAGATGCAATGGGTCAGTTTGGTTTTACATGGTAGCAGCCTAGAGAAACATTTTTGATGAATGAAATACATCTGGTAAGCAAGGAAGACTTGTATGCTGGGAATTCTCTTGAAAGAATAAAAATAGCTTTTGAAGTTTTCACACCAATCGTTGGAGATGTAACAAATGTGAACCTTCCCATTAAAAAGTAATTTGGCTGGTTAAACTCAGAACTATTATCAGTGAAGGATGAAAAAGCACTCACTGGAATTGCATATTTAAGGACGTAAAGTGGTTGACTGACATTAAGAGACCAAGATGACATTGAAACCTTTAGATTCTGGGTAGTTATCTTTTACCAGTTTTCCCAGTTTTAATGCATTTATTTCATTCAATGTCTTTGCTCTCATCAACAAGACACCAGCTTTGCTATATCGAGATTTTAGATACAAGCTAATAGATTTCACAATATAAAGTAGGAACTGGAAGTAGCAGCTCAAGCTTCAGTCTTTGTGCTGTTGTTCTGAACTTAAAAAACACCAACAAACAAATAAAACAAACCCCATAAAAAACAACCAAACATCAAAAACTTTCCATAAACTATATTGAAATTATTGGCTCCCCATTCAATTTAAACCTATCTATTCAAGAGACTGTGCAGGTGAAATCAGGAAAAGATAGTAATGAGAATACCTGCAGCCAGTATTTCTGCCAGAGACTTCATATTGTGGAATCCTGGGTTCCTGAGGGCAGAACATCTAATTTACATATCCCAGGTCATTATGTCCCTTTTTGAATTCTTTAAACTTTTTCCTCATGTATTTCTTTGGCATTCTCGCTGCTTTAGGAAATAATAGTCAAGAATTAAGTTCTCAGATTTTGTGTGTTATCTTTTATGCAGTTTATTGATTCATATTCACCGCTTTACTGACTTCTTGTCAGTGGGCCAATATTAATAATTTTAAGATATTTCTGACCTGGATGGTTCCAAATCGAAGGAAAAAAAATTTGATTTGCATTTTTTTTTAAACTTCAGGATTTAACCATCTCCCACTGAATATTAATCTCATGTCCAAAAGATCATCTAGAAGTTTTTCTCTCTTCTCTGCCATCTATTGGTATTGAATATATTATTCTTTATTTCAGGGATATCTCAAATGATTTCCATTTTGTGTACTGATATTGCAGGAAAGGCAAACATTTGAATTATTATATATAAATGCTATTTGTATGGCCTATTTTAAACTAACTTGCACTTGCTAACATACCGCTGGTACAGTAACCCAGATTTTTAAATTCACATTTAAAACAGCCTAGTGAGTTGCTGTCATCTCAGGTGAGTTTGGAGAAGTTTTCTTGTAAATTCAGCCTCATCATTATGTCCTCATTTCTCTCCCTCTAAAAAGTCATAAAGCCTCTTTTGTTCCTTGTAACTCTTTGCTGTGGAGAGATTTTATCAGCAGAAACTCAATACAACCATTCCTGTCAATTTGCAACAGAAATCTCTTTCTTCCTTTCTTCCCTCTGTTTGTTGGGTTTGGGGTTTTTTTCTCTTTTCATGTAAACTGTTTAAAAAGGCTGCTCAGATTAAATGGCACCTTATATCAGTAGGTAATGCTTTCCCAGGGTGAAAGACTAATTTCTTCCTTTTCTGCTCTAGCCTTGCACCCTGCTAGTACAGTCAAGCCGGAGAGTTCCCCATTAGCCCTCTGAAAAGGTTTCCCTAGGTCTTCGTGTTTATGCATTGGCAAGTGAAAAACAGAATGATAAATTGAAATGTATCAGGTATGCAGGTGGGGCTTTACTCTTCAAGTACTGGAAATCCAGCGTTCAGGGACAAAAATACAGTGCTTGGGGCTCTAACAGAGTTACATATGTTTTGCAAAATGTAAAGAATTACATAAGGATAATGTTTTCAAAAGTATGACATTAAAACAAATTTAGGGGCTATTTTTATAAGTGGAATGCAATCATCCTGTCTCGGGGAAAAGCTGAGGTAGGACACAGCAGTCTGGCAAGCTGGCACACTGTGGCTATTTCCCCTCAGCATTGCACAATTTAGTTCAGTTTCTGCTTTCACATCAGAACGTCAAAGTGAGACTTCAGAACTGAGCCAATACAGGCACGGCTCATAGAGGGGACTCCACACTGGGCATTAGATACCCCTTAAACGTTACGAGCTCCCTGCTCACCTGTGAAATGCGCTGCCAAGAGAAACACCGTAACTGCACTGAAAGGCTCCTGGGCAGCTTCTCCCAAGGGCGCGACGTTCCGCTGCCATGAGTCCTCCCGCCAGGATGTCACGGTCACGGTCACGGTCACGGGCCTGGCCTGTCCTCCTGGCACAGCCTGCAAAGGACTTGCTCTGGTTACTGGGTGAGCACTGTGGGAAAGCAAATAATAATGCAGGTTTCATTTTCAGCTGCTGTCTTACCCAGTGAAGTCCTTTGTCATATTCAGATGGATCAAAAGGAGGCCTGAAGTTTTAGCTGAAACATGAATCTGCCCTGAATCAAGATTAAGTATTCTCCTTTTCCTAAAAGGTAAAGATGCCCATTTCTAGCACTACCCTACTGCTAATTCCCTATACCATTTATTCCCTTAAATGTATGTTTTATCAAATCACAATTTTATTCTCCTAGTGATTATGCCCTTGGCATGAAACTGTTTCAACTTCTCATTAAATTGTAGCACTGAACTTATTAAAACCCACTGAAAGTGGTGAAGTAATATCATATAGTATCATACCCCTTTTTGATAAACAGCATTAAAAATGTATGTAATCCTAAACCATGTGTGTTTCTTACCTGCTGTGACCATAGCATGCTTAGAAATCACTCGAAGTACTGTGTTTTGTGAACACATTTAATCAAATAATGTGAGGTCTTCCTGACAGCAAAATTCTTCACATCAGAGTCAGGATGGGTCTGGACTAATACTAAAATACAGATGACATCCAGTATTTTTATGGGAAAATCCATAGCAATCTAATCTGAACTACAGAGGAAAATTAGTTAACACGGCAATTAATTTAATTTAGTACAGTAGTATAAGTTGTTTTCTTTTATTAGCTGTCTGGCACATAGAAACTATGTTTTAGCAAAAAGACAATACTCAGCCTAGACTGTCCAGCTACTCAAATACCAGAGAGCTGGAATAGCATTTATTTTAGATCTGTGTTTTAGAGAGAGAGGCAGAGATTTTGTTTTCCACAGCAAGCAGGTTTTTCTTTTGGATTTTATTTTCTGTGTTAAAAAATACATGAAACAAAGACAACCCCTTCGATTTTCTCTTATGGTTCTTGCCTCTTACAAAGACTTGTAATCAGTGTGTGGTCCAGAAGTAGTCACAAAATTATCTGGGTTTCTCTGTTTAAAAAAGCCCAAAACCAAATAGCAACACCAACCCTACGCCAGCCTCCAGTTTTCAGAAGGTGGAAACAGAGATCCTGCCCTGAAAATTCTTTTAAGGGAAGAACCAGTCTTACTTTAAAAAATGTTACTATAGCCTGGCAGCAGCAATAACTAGAGGTTCAATTCTGAACTTACCTGCTCATGCAGGAGAGTTTACATATCCCTGCATTTTCTGAAAATGACAGTGAATGACTTAGAGGAAAAGAACTGGCCAATATAATCTCTAGGTAGCCCTATAAGAACATAAAGGACAAAATTATTCAGTTACTGAAATATGGTCCTGTAGCAATTGCCCAGAAATTCACTGTATTGCAAATACAAGCCCACCAAGTATTTCACTTAAAACAAGTGGGCTATAAAAGCAGAACAGACTGGTGTATTATTGTGCAAAACCTCTTTTGAATTCATCAACTTGAAGTATCTTTGGACCTTCTATTTTTCTTATTAAAACATAAATATTTTACAGTGAACTCAACAGACCTTATCTGAACTAATAAAAAGATATTCTAGAAAAATAATACATGACATAGTTGGCTTTTTTCTCATCTCCCCTTTGTTGTTTTCCTGAAGATTTGCATATAGGTTCCCCCTTTAATCAACACAGAATGGGTGAGGACTTTCTGCAGAAAGGTTTGTTCCATGTTGAAATAAACATCTAAGACAAGTGACCCTGGAAACATCTTTCTTTGCTGATCATGGATGGAGTTTAGATATTCAGCTTAAACAAAAGACACAGACAGAAATTCAGTTCCAGATTCTTGTGTTCCTGTTAGAGTTAATGAAAATTGACATCTCCATTCAGTTGCCCCAGCTTAGCACCCACTGCCTTTTAAAATGACCTAGGTAAGACATTTTGCCTTTCTGCTGGCTGCCTGGCCAGCACAGCATGGCTATCCCCTAAGGCCTGACTCATTTTTGTCGTACCTGAGTAGATTCTCCTGACATCCTGAGTCTTCTGAAATAGCCTATTTTGAGCCCACCTTTGTTCATACAAGTGAATCAAGCCTCTGCTAACCACAGTAAACAAAACTCAGCTACCCAGACTCAGGCTGTCAGTGCCAAATGAGATGGCCCAAGGCACCCAAGGCTGTCACCATCAGGGACTGGCAGATTGAGTCCATGATTTTCTGCAGCAGTAGCTGAAGTTGTGTAGAATAATTGAAAACGTCCAAGTAGAAGTATTTGCCATTTCAAAGGTTCTGTTTAGATGGCTGAACTTTCCCCTTCCCTGGGTCTCAAGAGCTATTCAGCTGATGAAAAACAATCGTAAATACTGGGATTAGCAGACTGTAACACCTTACTCAGATACAGAGTAGGGTAGGCACTTAAATATGGGTGTCTGAATACTGGGCTTAATCTGTAAATTCATTAATTTTAGATGGGATGTAGCTCACTGCAGTTGCTTTATGCAGATGAAGTTATATATAAACCTTTGCTGATCTTGCAGCACTTGCCATGATTAGAATTTGCAAAGTATACACCTTTCCACTGCCAATTATAAAAAGAATACCTCACAATATATGCACATTATTTAAGACCATTTTACTCTCTGGCATTGTGATAGTTCTGGTTTGTCAGCATTTCCCTTTATCTTTTATAAATCCAAAATTTCTCAGTGAGGTTTTCAACATTACAGTAAATACTTTTCAAGTTAAATTACACCCTGCTTTGCTTGTCATTGGCCTAAATACATTTTTAACCAAACACTGTAAATCAGGAGGAAAAAAAAGTTAACCTCAGGCAGTCTAATTCTTCAAGACACATTTTTGGCATAACAAAACATTTTGAGCTAGAAACAGAAATTTGGCATCAGAATTTTTGCTACTCCTGAAGATTGGATTAAGCTGAATTATCCTTTTAGAAGCTGTGAGTCAAAAATTTCTTTTTCCACTTGGGTTGAAACTATTTGGAGGGTTAGATTATTTTCCTTTTTTCAAAAGTCAAAATTAGTAACTTGAAAGCCTAAAAATTAAACCTCTCATCACTTACTTAAAAAAAAAAAAAAAAAAAAAAAAAAAGCCATTTCAGACCCTTTTTCATTTCACTGATTAATTTTGGTTTACACTCTTATTTCCTTGACTGATGGTGCCTTAGATGTTGAGACACCAGTGGGGTATTCACTAATCACTGGTCTCCAGGTTAGGAATTCTATGAAGAAAAACAAGGACTGTTATAGCTGTTGGAATGGGAAAACTAGAAAATCAATCTATATTAACTGCTTGTAGATAAAAAGAAAAGGTCTAGGACTTAAGTACGAGTCACATTCCTCAGTCATAATAAAGGCTTTGCTTGCAGGGTTATAGAGGGAAACATCTCAGGCCTCTTGCTCTCGGATGAGTTGGGTAAGGATCCCTTGTTACAATGTACAGCAGATGTGATATATTAATTGTTGCAGCAGAAGCACAGAAAGATACCATGGGGAAAAGTGTTGTCTTTTTTCCTCCTCATTTCTTAGGAAAAAAGGAAATGTTTTGACTGGACCAAAATAATCACCTCTGGAAATCATGTCCTAAAGGCTACATCTTTTATTTTCTTTTCTATTTTAATCCTTACTGTGTGGCTTCAGGTGAGCAACCAGCATGACATAACTTTACATGTAACCAATAAAATAAAAGTGATCCAAGCAAGGATTCCAAACCCACAGCTATATAATTCTGTGTTGCACTTGGATAGCCAACAAGTGTTCCCAAGGGGTCCTGAGACATTTTTTGTTCCTGCAGTTTGTTCAACAGGATGAGAAGAAAAGTCTCAGCGTTTACTGAAGCCCTAGAGGAAGGTCATTACAGAAATCTCCTTCACAAGGATGTGACTGCAAGCGTTGGGGAGTGTCTCCCTATGTGTGTCTCACAGTGACTGGGGTCACAGTTCCCAGAGGCTCTCTTTCCATGCTGCCTCTTTGGAGCCCAGCTCCTCCTGGAATTCCCCCCAGCTCTCATCCACATCCAGCTCACTGCCAGCAACTTTTGGCAACTTGCATTTTAGAGGCACCAGGTTGCTACAAAACAGGTCACTTTTTGTGAGCAGTGGTTTTGTCCTGAAAGAATTGTACTTTCAGCATTAAAAACATACTTCCAATATGTATGGAACATTTCCTAAATAGGATAAATGGCAGCTGGTCCCTTAGCTTAAGCATTGTTTTGGTTCACTGCTAGTTGGAGGACGCAGAAACTTTCCAGAAGAACCACTCTGTCAGGAGAAGTTCAGTAGTTTGCAGCTGAACCTAAACTCCTTCCCAGTATATGTATTTATTGTCTGTGATAAGCAACTGTATCACTTCTGCTGAAGACCTAAAACAGTTTGTAAATAAGTCTAGCCATATCAGCTTCATGTATGGGAGACTGGGACACATAATTTTTCAATTGCTGTATGCCATATTCATTTATGTATCATTTTTGTCTTCTAGAAAGCTGTTTTCATATCATGGAGGAAAACTTATCCAACCAAAATCACTACCGTACTGTAGCAATCTCACTCTGCAGCAAGTGAATCTAATCAGAAACATCTTCTATCAATTTTGAAATTCCCCTGTAAAGTCCATATCAAGCATTATCTCTCACATTCTAGGCTACCTTAATGTAGCTATAATTTTCCTTCTGACTCCTGGGGAATTTTCATAAGCACCAGGAAACTCCTGGCTCAATCCTATTTTCTTCATTCCAAGATTTAGTCTGGGTCTTACTGAAATTACCCGGAATGTTTGCATCAGTAAGGCAGGAAACATTTTATGTTATCCCCACAAACTATGCGATTGGGAAATTTGTCAGCCAGGCTTTCCAGGAATGATTGCATTGATTTATCTTCAGCGTGGTATGTCTCAACAAGATTTCTCCAAGCACTTCATTCTTAAGGCTGTTTCCCTTTAAGATACTCCTGACATCTGCAGCTTTTATAGCCTGAAGCACTAGAAGGCTTCTCCTCAGATGGTCGTTACTCCTCAAACAGTCGTGGCTTTGACATGAGCCCAGTCCTGGGCTATACACTGCGAAGTCCCAAATCTCTGCATCAGACACTGGAATTCTACTTTTGGAGTACAATTCTTCTGACTTTCTCTAGCACTTTCTTGGTTTAATTTGCTTAGTTTCTTGTTATACTTTTAGGAGCCAAAAAAGGGTTCTTTATCCTTTCCCATGAGCTCCCTACATGTCACACTTGTGAGTGTGCCTGTTCTCCTGTTCCTGTCCTCCCAAAAACTTCTCTGCCATAGCATTAGGTTGTGTTACATATGGAGGAAAAAGAATAAGAGTATCTCCTGGGCCCCTTGACTCCAGGGCAAATTTTGCATGGCAGCCCCAGTCACTCCTTGTCCAGGAGAGCTGTGGCAGGAGAGATAAGAAAGGCATGTGGCCTCTGTGGAGAGCCTTCTTGGGAGACAGGGGCATCCATAAAAGTGGAGCTCTAAGCACCAGGAGGATAGTGCCTGGGATATGTACCATGCAGACTAACCAAAAAACCAAGAACATACCCTAATTCCAAGTTCAGACCTTTTCCATTATAGATTTTATAAGTCGAAATGGTTCCACTTTTATCTGGAATCTCCTCAGTAAGACCATAGTGGAATATATCCTGAGCTGTAATGATGCCTAAAGTTTTAACTTCCATGCTTTTCAGATTTTGTGCTGCCTGTAGTTCTAAGCCTCATATTAAGTGCTGGTAAACCCTCTTCACAGAGCAGGTAGACAAATCCTTTTCCTGCTGGAGACCAAGGACAACTTCCAGGCCCAAAAGCATAAACAACCATGAACTGAAGGGAGGAACAAGAAGGATGGGATCTCACAACCTGAAGATTTAATTGGAAAATTAAACCCCAATATGCAAATGAACAAAAACTTATAAAAATGTAAGACCTCATGACCAATTAACCATTTTTGTGACCATTCTAAGTCTACCTTAAATGTAGCCCTGATCAGGCTCTTGTCCTGCCCAAGGTGTATCCTAGAGGGCTTTCAATAAATATCTACTTTATTCTATAACTCAGTCCAGTCTCTGTTTCAGGTCAGCCTTCCTAAGGCATTCGTGAAGGGAGAACTTTTGAAAACTCAAGCTTGGCAGCTTCATCTGGAAAAGCTTTACTGCTGCCATAATGCCCTGGAAGAATTACTGAGAAAATGTAGGCTGTCAAAAATTAAAAATATTAATAATGTAAACAAGCTGATTAAATTCTGTAACCTCTTCAACTTCATGACTCTAGGCTGGCTTATGTCCCCTCAAAATGAATGGTTTCTACAAGCTCGGAGAAGGAAATTAGAGCTGGCTAACAGAAAAATCCCAAGCAGTTTACAGTAAAATAAAGCATAAACATCTAAAGAGAAATTGTTGTTTTATTTTATGCATCTGGTCTACTGTTTTGGTGATCTACCTCATTATTTCATGGGGTAAAGTATGATAAGTGATTACAGGCAATGCTTTACAGAATGCAGGTAATTTATTCCTACCTAGTTATCTGATCCTGTTTAAAGCAGATTTGAATGATGCCATACCCAAAGCATTTTCCAGGGTAATTGTATCCATCCCAGTCTAAAATAAATTAAGATATAATAAGACAAAATTCCTATTCTGTCCTATTTCAAAATTTCTTGGTTGCAGTGTCCTCAAATTAAGGAAAGTATGAGGGATAAAAGTTTTTTTCAGCCACTCTTATAGCATGGGCTTATTTTCATGAAGATTAATGGGTGTGATTCTGTATAATAAGGTAGAAGAGAGTGAGTAAATATGAACTACTAAATATGCCACAGGTTATCATTTTCAGATGTGTGAGCTTAAAAGAGGCACAGGATATTTTGGGTCTATATCCTTTGCCAAAAGTTTTGTCAGGTTGGGAAGCTTAATCTTCTCTGTGGTGTCCCAAAGTGCCTACGAAATGTCAATGTCATGCCAGCTGTGTCTGCCTCTGCAAGCCCAGATTCAGCTGGAGAGCTGTCTTTGGTGTCACATTTAACATGCTTGATAAGCCCTGTGGAGGACGACAAAATGAAAACACACGGTCACAGGTTTGCCTGGGATCCTTGAGGTTCAGAGGAGCTCTGTTGCAGGAGGACACCTGAGCCAGTACAGGTGCAGACGGGCAGCTGGCCTTACTGTCTAAGGTAAGAGGATGTCATACTCTGAACATGTCAAAATGGAGTATGTGTACCCACGGCAGTGGAATAAAGCAAAGGAAACTTCTATTTTCCTCAGGGGAATGGGGGGGGAATCATCACTGAAAGAAATCTGTGCAAGTCTTGAGCAATGTCATTATTTCAGGATCATAGAATCACAGAATGTTCTGAGTTAGAAGGGACCCAAGGGGACCATTGTAACAGCAGAAGAGGTGAGGCAGAATAGAAATGTACCTACAGATTTACACCAACCTATTGAACACAATTCTAGGGACTCACACCAGTGCTGGAGAAGTGCACACTTTGCTGTTAAAAGAGAATGATAGACTTACTGCTTTGGAGGACTTGAATCAGAGCAGAACATGATGCAATGAACTGAAATGGCTTGTGAAATTGTCAGTCTTGTTTTCTTCCAATACCATGAATAAACAAGGTGTCTCCTCTCTCACAGGCAGGAGAACAACTGAGAAGGGTAGAAATATTCCAGTAAGAATCAAAGCAGCAGAGAAACTTCAATGAGTTCAGTCCCCTGTCATCGCTTGCAGTCACATCATGTAACCCCATAGGTTTATAATTGATCGAGGCCTATTTTTCAGCTAATTAGATTTTTTTTGCCTTAATGCCTCCAAGTAGAAAGTTATTATGAATCTTCACTGTAATAGTGTCTAGAAGTCTCCTAATTATCGCTATAAGCTTCTTTATAGCCAGGTTGTCTAAGTTCTTTAACCCAAATAGAACTCCTCTCCACCATGGGATTTCCTTGATTAATACATTTATAAAGACAAACCACAGCTCTTTTCATACATTAATGGGAACATAAACAAACGAAGTCATTAGCTCATTTGTTTTCTTACTATTTACACATGCTATTTGTAACAAGTGGGAGTGGGAATGTGAGAGGTGGGGATTTGGGGACACAGTCTGCTTTAAACTTGATATGAGTCACAAGGTTAAACCTCTGCTCATCACTCAGAAGAGAAGTACCCCTGGGATCCTCCCTTTCTAAACTTGTAGAGTTATATAGTTCAGACAAAACTCTGATCTCCAATTGACTGAATTGCACTAGATGCCTTTGATATAAATATTGCCTTTGATATAAATCAACAATGACCCAGCCAGTGTTACTGTCATTTTAAACTCATGGGAATGAGTTTTTATAAATGTACAGTACTTTTTGTCATGGATTTAATTTCTCAGTTGAGCTTGTTTGATCCTCATTTAATTGCAATAATAGAGGGAATAGAAACCTGAACTGTCCTTCCTATTCAGTGTTTAAGGCATTTGTATAATTTCAAGCACATAAGACACAGTATCATATTGTTAACATGTGCTCTTACAAATTCTTTGAAAACCAACCTAAGTGGCAATATTTAGACATTATTTACATAGCAACAACCTTTGATATAACAAAATACACTGAAAGTAAGATGAAAGGAAATAAAATCAAAGTAAAATACAAAATAAACATGAATTCACCACAATAGGTGAACTCTGGGGCAGTTATTTAGAATAATGAGAGTTTCTACAGCAGCAGCAATTTTAAAATCAAGGCTGCATGCTCTTCTGAAATGTATGCATCATCTTAGAGAAGAAATTAACTCAGAGAAGTATTTAGGTGTTACACTAGGTGTTCACAGTAATTCTGTCTGTCAATCATTTTTTTTAATTACTTGATATGTTGCAGGTTATATACATTTTGAATATCATTCAGATTGTTCTAGACTAGAGCTACAAAATTGAGGTAACTGTTGCAGAGGGTTGAAACTGGTAGCTAGCTACTCTAATAAGTCAGAGTGGCATAAAGAAAGGCTGATAACAAATATGAAATAGATAGGCATTCTTTTAATGACCATTTTCCCCTTAGGATTAACAATTTCTCTGGAATAATCAATACAGTAGGTAAGAAATTCACTGTTATGGGTGGCTACGGGAACTGTTAACACTTAGAAGACCAGCTCCGATTTGTGCTCAAAGGAGCAATTCCTGGAATTGAAAATCCTTTTGAAACCTCTCCATAGGTGTCAAGGATGCTGGGAGATGCTGATGGGAACCTTTCTACTACACAAATTTGGACCAAAATGCCAATAAAGTGACATGTTTATATTGATTACAAACACACCCCCAGTACATCCGACCTGCCCTTTTACATTCAATGTAAACAAAGTATTGCTGCATTTTAAGGAAGATTCATTCCAAGAAAACACATGGTGGTTCTAAGCAGATGTTACCCTTCAGTCACCAAAGCAATTGTAGAAACAATTTGGAGGAAGCCTCTGGAGCCACTTAGCTTAAATAGCTGGGCCACTGTCAGTAATTAGAGCTGGCATCCTCACATCCCTCTGGAAAGAGATTTACCACAATGTCTCTATGCACCTGTTCCAGCGCTGTACTGCCCTTCTGCACTTTTCATACATCCTGCCTGCCAGAGTTTTCCAACATCCAAACTAAGCTCCCACTCTCTGGATGTTGCCTTCTGTTTTAACTTAAATTAAGATGACTTGGGTCCATCATCTTTGTAACTACCTTTCTTAAAAGGATTGCCCTTTTGGCAAGGTTTGGTTTGTTCTGTACTTACAGTAATATAACTTTCTCTACCCATTTATTGTCTCCCACTCATCAGTTATGTTCCCTGACAATTCTACATTCCAAAATCTATGGCCGTTTTAGTATTTTCTTATGAAGAAAAGCATCACATTTATCTTTATCTTGTAAAATTTCTAAGATTCTCCATTTTGCTTGACTTATGAAGCATTTGAAGGAATGATTCAAAGTTCACTGAAATCTTGTGGGAAATTTCTCAAAAACCCTAGTTTCATTTCAGCTTCAGGAGATTCAGCTCTTCTCCAATGTACTGGTCATTCCAGAACTAAAAGTGCAGCATGACTTCACACCAGTGAAGTTTCCTACGTTTACAGTGTGAGGCTTAGCAGCACAAACTAGAGTTAGGGTAAAGAGGTCTTGCTCTTCTGTCCAACTCAGTGAATACAGACCTTTTCTTTTTCTCAAACAAGTATAGGATGGACTGAAGGGGAGTAAGATATGACACATTTTCTTTTAAACATAATGGTGATGGACTTTTTGACAAATAGTATTAGCAAGTTCCACGTTTCTCTTCTGCAAGAAACGGAGAGAGGAACATAAGAAAATTTTTACTAAGTGTTACTTGATGTACAAGGTACATTCTTTTGAAGTATCAATGCTCTTTTAGAGCATCTGCTCTTCAAAGGGAAAAATGACAACTGATTTGAACAGGAAACCTTAAGCCCTAAGCATAATAGATAAAGAATGTGAATGCCTTTTGATGTAACCAGAAGTCTTTGATGTATTTATAAAATCTTGCAACTCATCTGGTATTTTCAGCCAGTTAATATATGGATTAAAATAATTAGTTATAACTAACACATTTTACAATGTTTTAAAGCTGTTCTCCTCTATCTTCCTTTTTCTTCTTTTGCTGCTACTTTTGGAAGCCATATCACTGGTTTCTATAGTCAAAGGCAGATGTGCTGATACAAAAATGCCTAATGACACAAATAAAACTTCCTTAATACAGATGGAAATTAAAAGCAGAGTCTGTGCTGGATAAGGAAAACCAGGCTGTTGCTACGTGGCTGGTTTCGTTTATAAAGTTGACATTTCCCTTGCTTAGCTGAGAAGGAGCCAAACTGTACTTTCATTTCATAACACGATTCTATAATCCACACTAGCTCCGCTGAGATCAGTGAATTTATTCTCAGTTTATCGCTTGGGGAGCAGTATTTGGCCTTCATTAGAATAGGATTTCATTTGCCACCTTATAGGATTAATGTGTTGGAAATATTTAAGACACACCTATACTGAAGTACTCATTTTGTAGAGGTACCAGTTACATCTTCTTATTACTTTCCAATGACTGCTTTCTATGAAGGAAAAAAAAAAAAAAAAACCAACTTCCTCTGGCTTTTGGGAGTTTTGTTGAACCAGACCTCTTCACTGCTCCTGTCCTGCAAGCTGAGAATAATATCTTTCCCAAAGCCCTGGTTTAATAGTTCCAAACTTGTCTGGCACTCCCATTTAATAAAAAAAAATAGTGGTACTCAGAAGTTTTCAAGAGAGCTCTTTTGGCTCTCTGGCCACTTATGACTTTATTTTTCACAATAAAATCAGTTGTTTTCAAATCAGCAGAGTGTAATTGCATGTGGTAAGGGAACATTCACATCTCCTCTGCTATAATGAATGTGTCCCAGGGCTATGCTATCTATCTGCCCTTTCAAACTGCCTGTTTAATTTCCCTCACAGCAACCCTGCACCTGCTGCTCATTTCACCATGGGGACACATCATGAATTTTTCTAATAATATTCATGCATCTGTCCTGCACACTTCCTTACATGAATATCTCTGTTACTTTCCTTCAATCAACCTACCTTTGTTTCTGTGACCTTTTATGAATAACTAGGGACTTAGTGCTATGTGAAATTTTATCAGGAGTGCCACCTGGTCTTCAGACTTGTCTACACAACCAAATAGCAGATATGACAAACCAAACATTGAAAATATGAGAAAATCTCCCTGTATTCAGTTCACCTATTGTATACTTTCAAAGAAGGTTTTCCTTGTAAAATTATAGAATCATAGAATACAATCATTAGGTTCATAAATTCTTTGGTTCTCTAAGATCATTGAGCCCAACCTTTGACCAAACACTAGTATCAACTAAATCACAGCACTAAGTGTCACATCCAGTTGTTTCTTGAACACTTTCAGAGATGCTGACTCCACCATGTCTCCGGGCAGTTCCGACGATTAACCACAGTTCCAGTGAAGAAATTTTTCCTAATATCTAATCTAAACCCCCCAGTCACAGCTTGAGCTGTTTCTTCTTGTCCTGTCTCCAGTTGCCTGAGAGAAGAGGCCGACCCCCATCTTGCTTTTACCTCCTTTCGGGAGGTTGTAGAGTGATAAGGTCACCCCTGAGGAACCCCAGCTGTCTCAGTTGCTCTCCTCCCCACAGGACTTGTGTTTCAGACCCTTCACCAGCTCCATTGTCCTTCTCTGGACAGTCTCCAGCACCTCAAGGTTTTTCTTGTCCGGAGTGGCTCAGAACTGGACACAGGACTCAAAGTACAGCCTTGCCAGTTCTGAGTACAGGTAGACAGTCACTGGCCCCGGTCGTGGTGACCGCACTGTTTTTGGCAAGGATGCCATTGGCCTTCTTGACCACACTTGTGGCTCATGCTCAACTGCCTGTCAGCCAGCACCCACAGGTCCTTTCTGCTGGGCAGCTCTCCAGCCAGTCTTCCCCAGCCTGTAGCTATACACAGAGTTATTGTGACCAAAGTGCAGGACCCGTCACTTTGCCTTATGCAATTGGTCTTGGCCTGGTTTTTAACCCAGCAAAGAATGCACTTATCCACAGGCTGCAGATTTCTCAAGGAGAATGCCCTGGGAGACAGTATTTAAGGCTTTATTGAAGTCCAGGTAAATAACATCAACAGCCTTCCTTCATCCACTAGGAAGATCATGTCATAAAAGGAGATATAAGTCAAGCTTTTCCTGAAGAATCTGCCTTTCCAAAACTTGCTGGCTGGACTTGATCCCCTGGTTGTCTCATACATCCCATCTGATGGCACTCAGGATGAGCTGCTCCATAATCTCCCCCTCACCAAGATCAGGCTGACAGCCCTGTAATTACCCAGGTCTTCCTTCTCACTCTTCTTGTGGATGGTTGTCACATTGGCCAACCTCCAGTCATCTGGGATCTCCCCAGTGAGCCAGGACTGACAATAAATGATGGAGAGTGACTTGGCAAGTTGCTCTCCCACTCCCTCAATACCCTCAGGTGGATCCCATCAGGCCCCACAGATTTCTGAGTGTCTAAGTGGCTCAGTAGGTCACTAACTATATCCTCCTGGACTACAGGGGGTCTATTCTGCTCCCCATCCCTGTCTACCAGCCCTAAGGATAACCTGTCTGTCTGTTAAAGATTGAGATAAAGAAGGCAGGAAGTACCTCAGTCTTTTCCTCATCCTGGGTTACATTTCCCTGGGAATCCAATAAAGGAGGGAGATTTTCCTTCACCCTCTTTTTGTTGTTGATGTATTTATAAAAACAGTTTTTATTATCTTTCACAGCAGTGGCTATACTGAGTCCTAGCTGAGCTTTCACCTTTCTAATTTTCTCTCTACATGACTCAACAACATCCTTGTATTCCTCTTCAGTTGCCTGCTCTGTCTTCCAAATGTCATAAACTCTCTTTTTTTTCTCCTGAGTCCTAAGAAAGTTCCCTGTTCATCCAGGCCTGTCCTTCCCTGCCAGCTCACCTTCCAGCACACAGGGACGACCTGCTCCTGCATCTATAAGATTCTCATCTCATGTTATGTCCAGCCTTCCTGGACCCCTTTGTTTTTAACATCTGTTTCCCAAGGGAGTCTGACCCAGTGTTCTGAGTATGTCACAGGCCACCCTCCAGAAGACCAAGGCCCTTCCTTACTTCACCAAGAACTGAAAACTTTATGAGCTTATGTCTCTATGCCCAAGATGGCCTCTGGCCACCAGGTCTGTCACCAGCACTTTTCTGTTTGTAAACAGCAGGTCTAGAAGGACACCACTCCTGGTAGACTTGCTTACCAGCTGGGTAAGGAATTTACCTTCCACACACTCCAGGAATCTACTAGACCGTCTCCTTCCCGCTGAGCTGAGTTTCTAGCAGACATCCAGCAAGTTAGTCTCCCACAACAGCGGCTAGCAACTGCAAAATGGCACACTTGTAAAATCTTCATCTGCCTCCTCATCCTCACTGGGACTTTCTAACAGACTCGCACCAGGATGTCACCCTGGTTTTTCTGAGTTTTTTAAAGCCTTTTGATTGTTCATAAAATGGAGTCAGACTTTTTAGCTACTGTACAATATTAGGAGCAGTTTCTACTTTTTCCCACAGATGTAACATAAACAAATCCTTTGTTTTTCATTCTCTGTCCTTTGTTTGCGTATTTCTAACCTGAAAACAATTGTAACTGACAGCTGGTCTGGCCATTTGGCTGAGGGGTGAAAACTCCAGAAGCCAATCTACAGCCAGACCCACAAACTTATAAAAAGTATGAAATAAAAAGGCAGAGGAGCTCTCGGCCTTAGCTCAGCACTGAGCTCTCTCAGAGGAACTCTCTGCCCTGCAAAAATCTCGTCTCCGTGTGATTGCTTTCTGTATCCTGATCACACCAGGATGTTTTTCCTTTCCCCTGATCCTTACCCACAGGCACTCAACCTTGTGATCACCATCCTGGAGTTCTATACAGTCCAAACACTCCCTATTGTACAGAGCCAACCCACTGCCTCTCCTTTCTTCCCTGTCCCTTCTGGAGAGCTTATAACCATCCGTTGCAGCATTCCAGACATGCGAGTCATCCCACACATTTCCGTGATGCTGACTACTTCCTACCTTTCCCACTGCACAATGGTCTCCAGTCCTCCTGTTTGTTTCCCATGTTGAGTGCATTGGTGCGGATGCACTTCAGCTGGGCTATCAGTTTCACCCCCAACACCGGAGTGCCACCTCTTGGCTCATCTCCTGGTCTTATCCTCTTTCTCCTTCAAACATAGTTTAAAGCCCCCTCAAACAGTCCTGACAGCTCATGGACTACGTTCCTTTGCTCTCTATTAGACAGGAGAACCCCATCTGCCTCCAGCAGGCCTGGTGCCATGTAAACCAACCCTCGATTAAAAAAGCCAAAATTCCACACATGACACCATCCTTTAAACTACCTGTGATCAGGTGGGTTCTCCTGTTCATTTCAGCATTCTTATCTGCTACAGAAGGGTTTGTGGAACAGATTACCTGTACTCCTGTCCCTTCAACCAGTCATCTCAGTGCCACGGCGTAGTTTCTAATCGGCTCAGGACTTCTCTCCTCAACCTCATCACTACTGACCTGGACAACCAGAAGTGGGTAATAGTCAGAGAACCAAATCAGTCCAGGTAGTCTCCTAAAAGTATCTCTTACCTGAGTTCTAGGAATGCAGGAGGCTACCCTGTGCAATAAGTCTGGTTGGCATAGGCAACACTCAGTTCCCCTCAGAAGAGATTCACTTAGAGCTACCCTTCTTTCTTAACAGAGATTGTTGTAAAAACAGCCTGTGTTTGACTGACTTGCTCTGGGCAAGCCCCCCAGGGAGACCCTCCTGACCCTAGAGTTCTGGAGCCTCATAGAAACTCCATAAAGGTACCTGGGAAGAGGAGGGAGTTTGGGAAGGGATCCTCCTGCGACCCCTGTTTCCACTCCCCCTACTTCCTATCAAATTTTCCACTCCTCTCCTCCTGCCTGATGTCCAGAGGGTCAGGTTTCCTCTGACTATTGCTGGGCTTCCATCCACTGCATTTCTTTCAAGAGAAGAGAACTCCACCAGTCTATTGGTCTCCCATATGGGGTTCAGGAAAAAATGTCAACAAAATGCTCTTTCTGCTTCATGCTTCTCTATTACTGTCCTCTCATCACCTCTTTTTTTGCAGGTTAGTGCAATTTGCCCAGATGACTTATCTTTCTTTACTGCTGAATTATGTTTCTGCTCTTTTGCTTGATTTCTTTTGTTAGAACTACACAGGTGATGTCACCATGGCTCTTTTCCAGTGATGTGCTGGACAATGTGGAGGCTGAATTCAGCCTGGGATTAAGACCTGTGAATTGAGGTGATTATGTTTGAGCTATAGAAAAAATATTAGTTGCTAACCTCAGCCCAAAGGTAGGTGCCTCATGTCAATGCGCCAGGGAATGCATCATAGCCATAAAGGACCAGCAGGCATGACTCAGATGCCATGGGAAAACTTCTGGAGAAGCTGGTCAAAGCAGAAGGCCCTACAACATCTAAAATAATGTTTAAACATTTACCCAGAGACAATTGCATGCATGTTGCTAATGTTATTTCTTTTTTGATGCCCTAATCTGATATGCATCCTGCTGTGTATCAGTCAGAAGGGGTCAGTCCAACATGCTTTTCATGAATCACAGAATCACAGAATCACCAGGTTGGAAGAAACTTCAAGATCATCAAGTCCAACCCACGCCTTAACGTCTCAATTAAATCAAGACATCGAGTGCCCCATCCAGTCACTTTTAAGCATGTCCAGGGATGGTGGCTCCACCACCTCCCTGAGCAGACTATTCCAATAATTTATCATTCTTTCCATGAAAAACTTTTTCCCAATGTCCAACCTATATTTCCCATGCCGCAGCCTGAGTCTGTGTCCTCTTGTCTTGTCAGTGCTGCCTGGAGAAAGAGACCAACCCCCAACTGTCTACAGCCACCCTCCAGGAAGTTGTGGAGAGGGATAAGGTCACCTCTGAGTCTCCTTTTCTCCAGGCTGAACAACCCCAGCTCCCCCAATTGTTCTTCCTATGGCTTGTGCTCCAAGCCCTTCACCTGCCTGGTTGCCTCCTCTGGACGCGCTGAAGCGTCTCAACGTCCTTCCTAAACTGATGGGACAGAGCTGGACACAGCACTCAAGGTGTGGCCTCACCAGTGCCCAGCACAGGGCAAGAATGACCTCCCTGCTCCTGCTGGCCACACCATTCCTGATACAGACCAGGTGCCATTGGCCCTCTTGGCCACCTGGGCACACTGCTGGCTCATGTTCAGCTGCTGTCACCAGCACCCCCAGGTCCCTTTCTGCCTGAGCAGTATCCAGCCACACCATCCCCAGCCTATAACACTGCAGGGGGTTACTGTGGCCAAAATGCAGGACTCAGCACCTGGACTTATTAAACTTCATCTTGTTAGACTCTGCCCATCCATCCAACCATTCCAGGTCTCTCTGCAGAGCCCTCCTACCTTCCAACAGATCGACACACACTCCTGGCTCTATTGGTGGCTGGGCTTTTGCCTGAACAGGGCCCCTTGGGCTGGATTTCTAAGCATGCGTGTGATTATTTTTTATGCATGATGCGCTTTAAATATTATTTAGAATGTCTTCTTTTAAAAACACTTAGTCATTTTTCCTAAGACAAACAAACAAACAAACAAAAAACTCACAAAAAATAACCAGTCAAACAAAGATTAACAAAACCCAGTGAAATCTGCCAGATTTGAAGGTTTTTGTTTCTGTTCTCTTACAGTAACTTACAATTTTTGTAATTCTAGCACATAGGTTTCTTATTATTTTCCTTTGAATTGCTCCCAGATACATAAAAGGCCCTATTTTCAGGCCCTTTTCTTGAATATGTGTCATCAGCACAGATTTTGCTCAGCAGTTTGTTTCACTAGGTCTTATAATCACACATTTTGTGTGGAAATTCTGCATCATTATAGGTCAGATCTCTGCTGTGATCAGAGAATCAACACAACTCATGCGCATAAGAAGGGCAGTATCCAAGAACTGAGTGGTGCACGACAGTTCAGCTGATTCTTTTCAGACCTGGACCCTTCTATTGCAGCTGGCCTCTTGCCTTTAGCTGGTGTTAGAAAAGGTTCTGATGCTCCTTGATTGCGGAGAATGATCTAAAACAAGTCTTCCAAGCTGGTGGCTATCACACTGCATTAAGAAGCTTTCTCTCAGTTTGTACCACTTCAATAGCGAATAATAGTAACTGAGAAACAGAAGTTGGAACAACAGAAGTTGGAAATTCAAATTGTTCAGATCGCCCATCCTCTATTTCTACCCACTCAGCAAGAACAAGACTTCATGGATTATGGATTGTTACAGGAGCTCCTGCTCTGGAGTCTCTGCTTGACTTCATAACACATGAGACTGAGAAGCGAATGGATAAGGTCCAAATGTTTGTGTTTTACTCTGGGAGAGTTTTGGGGGTTTTTGACCTTACAAGATTAAAGAGTCATGGTCTTTGACTTCTGATTTTTACAGGAAAACCTCCTCTCTCCTGGATTAAAAAAACAAAACAAAACAAAACAAAAAACAAACAAACAAAAAACAAACACACAAACTCAGAGGCTTGTTTTTAACAAAAATATCATATCTTGGATTTTCTTTATGAATGTAACTTCTTCACTGAAGCTGCATTATATTTCATTTCCTCCAGACACATAATGCTTTGAAAGAATGAGTAATGCAGTGAATTAAAAGGAGAAGATGTTTAATGAAACTGAGAATG
This sequence comes from Hirundo rustica, assembly GCF_015227805.2. NCBI lineage: Eukaryota > Metazoa > Chordata > Aves > Passeriformes > Hirundinidae > Hirundo > Hirundo rustica. Next base: position 99,146,024 of record NC_053451.1, on the reverse strand, counting down.
TTAATAACAAAGAGAATAAGGCAAGAATAAGGAATAGACCAGTGAAGCCCACCTTCAACCTCCTAGTATAATATTTTATCTCTTTAAACAAAAGATAAAAATCTAGAAAGGAAAATGCAAGAGGCCTCCCTTAAGGAGTTTAAAAAGGAAAGTCATCAAATGGCAGGAAATGTAGAGGTTCAAATGAGTTGTTATGGCCCAGTCTGCTCTGCAGATTTAGAGGAAGGTTGTTTGACTCACTCTGGGTGATGCATGGGACAAACAAAAATTTTAGGAGATTCAATAACAGACTTGTATTCACAAGCTTAAGAACATTAAGGTAGAACAAGATAGCAAATTTTAAAACACTATCTAGACAAAGTAAGGCATTTCACTAAATTTAAACTTAGCCAACTTTAACTTATCCACACATAACAATGCACTTACTAAGGCATTGACTGGAGTTTTTTAGTTTGACTTACAATATATTTTGAGAAGATAGGAGAAGAAAGAGAAAAAGAAGGAAAAAGAAAGGATAAGAGTAGAAACACATCACCACCCATGGATCCAGAAACAAGACTTGGTTGTCGCAATTTAGATGTTCGTTGGTCAAAGTGTTGTTTGCTCTCTTGATCCATTAGGGGTGGGGAGTGCCCACAAAACACCTGGTTCAGTGGGTTAATATACTCTTAGATTTATTTACATGGGAATGCCCAAGTACCTCCCCTGGGGAGTGCAACACTGTGTGTGGATCATACTCAGTCCTCTGGTGGAAGGCCCCAGAAATGAGTCTGAGGGTGCTTTGGGAGTCTTTGATGGTTTATGAGACCTTCTAAGACATGACAGCTGCCTCTCACACCAAAGTAGCTGAGCAAGTTATGCCCATGAGAAGTGATGAACACATCCAGTCCTATGTGTGAATATTCTCATATCTCTCCTGGGGGAAGGGGCAGTTTTACACTTGAACTGCTTGTGTAAAGGGGACATTGCTGTGGTAAAAAGCACTATCACACCTCACAGGACCTGCGTCTCATCAGCCCCTTCCTTTTTCTGGGCCAAACCCAACTTGTAACTAAAGGTTCATTTATATCCTCTGGTGCCCCTGCCCTCTGCCTGGGCTGTTACCCTGAATATAATAAGCAAAGCACTCTGCTGCTTTTGTAAATGGGTAATTGTTTGAGCCATTGACCATTAACATTTCAGTCTCTCACAGGAATAAAGGCTTCCTGTGTCACTGAGTCTCATCCTTTCCTATTTCAGCCAGTTTTTCTGGTAAACTGAGCAACCACTGTCAAACCAGCTGAGCTTTTTGTCCTTTCACTCCCAAAGGGAGTCCTCTGCAACATTGCTGATTTCCTAACCAGATTTGTCCAGATTAATACAAACCAATTAATTCTTTATACACCATTATTAATAGAGTCCAATATCCTCTTATTTTAACCCCATAATACAAAGCAGACTTTTTTTTTAAAAAAATTAGTTCTAAATTTCTCCTCTATGAATGCATTTTGATGACCATTAAATTTAAGTAGTAACCCTTATCTTGCATGTAATACCTGTACCAAAGATTAAGATTATTGTAATGTTATAATGAGATTTAGAAGAATATAAAGATTAAGTAAATTTAAGATTACGTATGATGCAAGTTTGGATAGTCTGTAAAATTTTCAGTGCCTAATATTAGCTTCAATTTCACCTCTGGCCTTGGGATTTCACTTTGCCAGCCTGTGCTGTGCTGTATGCCTGTTCACTAAAGTGGGTATAGCAGCATGTCTCGGAGTGTCACCGGAGGGTAAAGGGATTCAGGTTCTGTGATAGTCGTACTTTAAACAGACCAGCAACAGGTGTTTATCATGAAAGCATTGTGCTCTGGATTCTTGGGTGGAACAGGTATATGTTTCATATACAATACACGAAGTATGTGTCATATTTCATATAATAGCACTGAAGGCTGCAGTACATTAGACCTTCTTTTATATAATCAGGTACTCTATGATCTCACAAATTTTTAGTCTGTGAAACTTTTGCAGACTACAATGTTTGCAGAAGTATTTGCACCCTAGGAACTGCAGTAAATACTCCCCAATAAAGACCATGTAGCATCCTATTTGCATCATGTCATATAAACATATTCAGAAAAATTCAGTAGCAAGAAAATATCATTAATTGAATACTGATTGTGGAAGTCTGAGTAGTTAAATAACTCTGAATATTTATATAATTCATAATTAGTATTGGTTACTTCCTCACTCCTGAAAAATTCTTTTACCCAAATGAAAAGGTGAATGGAAAAGGTGAAAATCTTTAATTTCCCACAACTAAAGGCAAGCAAGGGAATTGAATTACCAAAATTATTCATATAAAATTTTAAATAAAATAAGGTGATGCAGGATTATTTTTTTTATGTGTTCATACCAAGTAAAGCTTGACTTGGCCAGTAGTTTCATAGAATATACCAGTTTACGTGGACATTGAGGTGTAAATCTTGTTACTTAGCTTTTGTGGTTTGCACCTTTCATAGTCAAGGGAGAGAAACAGATCTTGTGGGAATGACTCTTAACATTTTAGATGCCAGCTTTAGAGTGGAGGGAGTCCTGCCTAGTCCTGACCATGGACTATAACATCAAGTTAGACATCCAGCTCAGAGGCAGATGTACACTGCACTATGTTACCAACACTTGCAGCTGGACTCAGCTGCTGAATGTAGGCATGCAATCGTTTTAGGTGCTCTGGGGTCCTGCTACTTTACAAGGATGCTGAAAAGAAGAAAGAAGCTGGTCTGTGTCATGTTTACTGCTTCTGTGCATGTACCTTGGATAAACTATCATCTGATGCAGAGCTGTGCACCTGTGCATTGAAATGGCCTTCAAAAGTCCCTGGCATTGCCATCCAAGAGGCGTATAACAATATAAACAAAAAGCAAGGGAGAAAGTTTGGGGGAGAAGGAAAGAGAAGAAAGAAAACAAAACTGAACTTCAAAAGTACCATATGCACTAAACATCTGCAAAAGGATTTCCTGTATACTTAGAAACCACTGTGATTTAACATGTGGATTTAACATCTGGATGTCTAAATCTATATGCTGATTAACTTGGACTACAGTTTGAGCTCTTTAAATGAAAAAGCAGGTGTTTCTCAAAAAAAGTGGGAATATTCTTCAAACCTAGTTGTAAACTCTGATCACTCACAGAAAAATAAAAGATTCTTAATATTTTATAGAAACAAAAAAAGGAAAGCAAGAATATTTTAAACTGAAACACATGACAACATTAGGCTTTGCCTAAATCAGTAATTATTACAAAAAGCAAATTGTTACAAATGCATTTTCCTACAATGGATGTGAAGGTTCATGTCTTAACAAAGGGGTGCAATGCAGCTACATTCAAAATTGTCTTTGTATGCAAAAAAAGTCACTCTGCAAGTACATTTGTATATCATGAATATGATTATTAAAGAGTTTGATTTTTACTGGAGGAGGGAGGCTATTTCATGGGCTTTATAATAGAACACTAACACATGCACTTTGTGATAAAGGGCCAAGAATACTTTCATATCACTTTCTTATTAGAGAATGAGGTACATGGAGGGTGAAACAAAGAATTTAAAGGATTTTTCTTATCAAGACCTTTCAATTGTTGCTTCTCTATTTGGCTATAGGCTATGGGCATAGAACATTAAAAACATTGATCTTCTGTAGTAATGAAATCTATCCCAGTGGGTTTGAACAGTTTACCTTCAGGCACTTGAACAATCTTCAGAAGTTGCTTAAGACTCCAGTGATTAAACAGGAATGCATACTTCAGCACACTCTGAACCATGCATAAGTAGACATCTAAAACCATCTTCTCACAAGTGGCCTGAACCATTATACACCTTCTTCCCATCTTGACCTACCCTGGGTTCACAGTTACAAATTATCTTTTCTTTTATTGATTTATTCAGTGTCTTTCTGGTCATATTTGGCTTCAGTTTCTACAATATCCTGTGGCTATAAGTCTCACATTTCTTATTATGTACTGTGTGAAGTAAATAACTGGCTTTCCCTTAAGAGTTTTGATCTTGGCAAAATGGAGGTATGGTAAAACTGGACTACAGACATCCTCACGTAATGTTAACTCTGTGCATTGCAGTGACTTTCGTACCCTTAAAGACAGGTATTCTTTTTGAGAAGATATCTATATGAACTGTCTTCAAAACTTCAAAACTAAATTTCATAATTTTTCTTTTGCTTCTTCAGATCTCTCAATATGAGCAGCTAAATGGACAGTGGTTTTTTTCTAAAATCTCCAAGAATTGTACAAAATTGGAATCTCACAAGGCTGAAGTAACCTATTTTTCACTGTGTACAGCCAAACTGCATGAAACATAAGACGGCTGAGTTGCAGACAGTCTTCTTTATTACAAGGGTATACAATGCCTACCACAAGGGAGACATAACTCCTGCCTCTTCCTTTGAGGCTTTTTGATTCTCCCTGAGCAAATATGTTCTTGTCAGCACTGCATCTATGGTTTGGCTAGGTTTAATTGGATGGCTTCTGTATTCTTTCATTGGTTGGCCACTTGCGTTGGAATTAGCATTTGTCTAGTCATCGAAGATGGAGTGTCAACATCTGGAAAACATTAATACATTGGTGACATTGAATTTTTACTTTTTCTTGTGCTTATAACATTGCCTATATTCCTTAAATGTCAACTATTTTTGTTACACTTTAAACATTAATTTATTGAATGTACTGATAGTTTGATAATTTTTCTATCATTTTAAATATGTACAATATTATTTCAAAGAACATACTTTCCTAGAATTTATTGCACCTACTGTTTCAATTAGGGCAATGAAATGATTCTCAAAATAGACAGTTATAAACATTGTGGGCACAAGAAGTTTTTTGTGGCTGACTATAAGAATCAGAAAAATTGCAGTTCTTCACTCAAAAAACATATTCAGACCATTTGACAGAGAGAGTTTCATGGATTGAATGTCTCTGGTGGATCTCATGACCTTTTTTTACAGAAGTCCTAGGTGGGATTTTACATCATTGTGTATTTTATACCACATGAATCATTCCTTTTTCCATTCTTACTGTTCTGTTGTCCACACCATTGGTTTTTAGGTGTTTACATGTTGATTGAATAGTTTATGTACACTGTATAATTTTTTTAATGGTTAGTAGGATCAGATTCTTAACTCTTCTTAAGAGAAATCAAATGTTATTTACCTTTAACATAATTGATCCTTCCCACTTAGAACATGATAAAATCTTTTGGAAAACTTTATTTTTGTGTAGTATATCATACTGAATAAGTCACTTACCATCCCTAGGATTTAGTTGCCTCACCTAACAAACTAGGGACTATAACTCCTACCAATCCCATAGACAGAGATATGGTCACTTATGCAACATGCTATACAGCTCTATAAATACATAAAATATATTGTGTGGTTGACAGTCATTGCTAGTAAAGACCCTTTGTTTCAAAGCAGATCACTTTGAAGATCATATTTTTTTCAAAATGAAAGTTCAGTGACATTAAAAATCTATTTCTCTGTCTCTGAATTGTGCTGCATATGGCTCTGAATTGTTCTTGAAGAGAGTTAAATTGTCTTAAACTATAAGGAACTTTGGTTTCAAAAGTAAAAAAGTGAATTTAACTAATGACTTGACATAGAAAACTAAAGGAGACTGCAAAAATCCTTGATGCATTCTTCCTATTCAGCTTGCTTTTAAACCTCATGTTTTCTTCAGCCTTCAGCAATGTGCACCTAAATCTTTCATAAAAAGTGCTGTGTACTCAGAGTAAATCCTGTCACTATGTGCTAAAATCCTTTTTCTTTAAGAAAGCAACATCTTTTTTAAAATCAAAAGGCTGAATAATGAAAGAAAGAATACAAGGCTACATAAACTTTCTTTCACTGTATTTTCTTTTTTTGTTCTAGCTCTGGGCCTCAAACAAGAGTTTAAATTGTTTGTAACTGACATAACACTTGTTTTTAATCAAGATAAATTCTTCTTTGATTAAGAGTTTTGAATACAATGTGAGCATAGGCATGAAGCATTCCCACAGCTCCTTGGGACGCTGTCCCATCATGTTGGCTGGCTGAAGGTGTCTCTGTCATGATCACATACAGCAGTCACATGAAATTGGCCATCACAGGAAAGGACCTGCTGGGCAGAAATCTCTCTACATCTCCCTCCTTCCAAAGAAACAAATAAAATCAAGCATTTGGATGTGCTGCTTAAAAAAAAAACAAAAAACAAAAAACAAAAAAAAAAAAAAACCACAAACAAACAACAACAACAAAATAACAAAACCACCAAAAAACTTCCACAAAGCTCTACCCAGATAATAAACTCAGAATATTTACAAGCACTCTTTTCTTTTCTAATGCAATTACCTGCCTGAGAGTAAAGAGTGATCCTCGGGATCACTGACTTCTCAAACCTTTAGAGTTTTGGGACTTTCCAGGTTGCGGGACATGTCAGTCTTAAGTCCTATACAAGAGGCAGGAGGCCAGAACTTACTGGCAGATTTTAGGGTGTCTTCGGAAAAGAGGAAGACAAAATACCCCTCCTTACTGTTCCATGGAGAAAATGTTTTCCCTGCTGAATGATAGTAGGTAACAAAATCAGAGAAAGAATAAATACCTTAAAGAAGTTAAATACAAAGGAAACAAAAAGAAAGGTTTCAATAATATGAAAAAGATGTTTTTGGAGCCTGAATTTACATCAGGATGTCCATAAAAAAATATCTTGGACCAAGGTGCCAAACTCAGGCGAAGAGATAATATAAGGTCTCAGCTCAGAGTGGGGATCTGGTTATCCTTTTACAATTAGGTCACCATTTAGAGAACAGAGAAATGGTAACACTGAATGTGTTTCTCTTGTCTGCTGAAGACATCTGTACAGATAACAAATGTCTAGTTTGAGTTTTGAGCTAAAAAAATTTAAATTCTGTTTGGAGCTGAGACTGCAATACAAGTAACTGCACTGCCACCAAAATCATGAGCACCATAAGGCAGAAGTAAAATTCAGTGAGATGTATGCTATGTGTCGTGGCTTGAGAGCAGACCAACACCAGGCCTACGAGAGTCGCTTGCTCACCCCACCCCTCCACAGCTGGGCAGTGAAGAGGGAAAGAAGAAAAAAAATTAACAAAGGTTTAGCGAGTGAGATAAGGACTGGGAGAAATAGGCACAACAGGCTCAACTTTAGTTTCAAAGTGAGTTTATTGTTAATAGAATCAGAGGAGGATAATGAGAAGTAAAATAAGCCCTTAAAATACCTTTTTCCCCCCAGCCCCTCCCTCCTTCCCACTGAGAGCACAGGGAGAGAGGGCATGGGGCTTTTGGTCAGTTCATCACCAAAATTTTTTTCTGTTGCTCCAGGAGAGGAGTACTTCCCCTGTGAGGCCATGGGTCCCTCCCATGTCTCTGTGAACTGCCCCAGCATGAGTCTCCTCCCATGAGCAGCAGCCAAACCTCACCTGCCCCCATGGGCAGACATCCCCCCCAGAAATGCTGTAACGTGGCTCTCTTCCCATGGGGCACAGTCCTCCAAGGACAGGCTGCTCCAGCCTGGAATCAAAGGTCCACAATCTCCACCAGGTCTCCCACTGGATCACAGCTTCCCCCAGGTAGCCATCTGCTCCAGCATGGGCACCTCCTCCAGGGACTGTGGGTGGATCTCTGCATCCCCCATGGATCTCCAGGGGCAGTGGGTGCATCTCTGCATCCCCCATGGATCTCCAGGGGCAGTGGGTGCATCTCTGCATCCCCTGTGCATCCTCCTGGGCAGTGGGTGCATCTCTGCATCCCCTGTGGATCTCCAGGGGCAGTGGGTGCATCTCTGCATCCCTGTGCATCCCCACAGGCTGTGGGTGAATCTCTGTATCCCTGTGGATCCCCAAGGGCTGCAGGGGCACAGCTGCTTCACCACGGCCTGCAGAGGAATCTCAGCTTCAGCACCTGGAGCACCTCCTTCCCCCGCTTCTCCACTGACTTTGGTGTTGCCATATTGTTTCCCTCACATCTTCTCACCTCTTCCTCTTCTCCTACTAGAAGCGAAAACATTTATCTTTTAATTTTCTTCTTGAATATGTCATCACAGAGGTGTTACCAGCCTCTCTCATGGGCCCAGTTTTGGTCAGCAGCACGTTCATCTTCAGAGCCATCAGGGACTGGCTCTGTTGGACACAGTGGAAGCTTCCAGCAACTTCCCACAGGAGCCATTTTTGTGGCCCCCCTCGCTACCAAAAGCCAGGCCATGCCAAACCAATACACTATGATTTAACTTGGTGCAGTTAAAAGTACAAAACAAAACAACACAACAACAACAACAAACACAAACAAAAAAAACCCCCCAAAGCAATCTACTTTTAATATTTTACAGTTATTTTTTCCTAAGACACTGAAAGGCAGTAAGATGACATGACATTACAGATCAACACAGAATATTTTTATCCATTCCTTCCACTCCTCATCTTACTCTAAAAGAACAGAGTGAATTATCCCAGGTTTCAGGAACCTCAAATCCCCAGGACATCGGTGATTACAAGAAGAGAGTAAAAGTTAATCACAAAAATCGACATCAATATTCTGTTTTTCCTTCATTAACTGTTACTAGCAGCAGAGTGTTGATTAGCATGCTCTCCTTCCCTTGTGACTACATCCACCCACATACTGGTTCAGAATCAATCATCCACATTGATGTTAAGCTTTTAAACCATTCTGTGCTTTCTTTTCCCGTATTCTAAGGTGTCCAGCTTTCATTCTTGTTACCTGTAGTGGTAGTGTAACAGATGCTGACAGAATCTCAGCTGTCCTGCCCTGGCTCTGAAAGGCACTAATGGGGTGACCATGGGACTCTGCTTCTCTCTATTTGTCAAAGCAAGTATCTAGGAGCTGCAGTGTTAAAATTTTTGGTGCTGTCAGGGAGGAGCTTGTCACAAGCACCCCACAGCACAACAGCTCTTTGAGCATGCCTTGTCAAAAATACATATATCTTTTCCCAATGTCAGCTGTGCTGTGAGTCCTGTAGGTTAAAAGACATGCTGCAAGGCTTTTCTGAAGAAATATGACTAGGCATGAAATGTCTCACTAATTTTCTGGCTCAGGTCTAGCTTAAAAGAGACAAGTACATTTGGTATGCTTTCTGCTCTTAACATCCTGCTTTCTCTTTTACTCTTCACAGCAGTGTTTCTTATTTACAACTGAGGGACGGCTTTACCGAATGGTAAAAAAGGGACATAGGGGGAATCTGCTGCTGCCATGTCACTTGGCAGCCACTCACAGTCCCTAGTCCCACTCACAGTGCAACAAGCTCTCCACATCCATGCTCAATTAATGACAGCAGTCACCAGTGCTGTTTGCAGAGTTTCCTTCACAAAACAACTTTGCTCAGTCTCCAGCAGCAGAGAATTTATGCTTCTAGGCCATGTCAATACCTCAGTCTTGTGACGGCTGGAAAAAGGTCTGATACAAAGCCAAGATCAATTATACAGCAGAGGCCTCCTCTTTCCCATCCCCATGGATCAGGGTATTAGTTCCTTAGTATTAGTTCCTTAGTTTTAGTTCTCTTAATTTTGAAAGGGAGAGTATATGGGTGATAGGGAGATTGCATCACATTGTCTGAAGGAAGCAAATTCAATACCCCAGATTTGGAGAAACAAGGAAGAAAAATAGTATACAAAACACAAAGAAAACTGCCTTTAGAGACCCTTTGCCTACCATTCTTTCCAAGCTTTATCCCTCCTGAACACAGTTCTGTTGTCTCCAGGTACAGGAAACAAATTATTATTAGATGCTGTGCAGTATTGCCCAGGTCTTCCATGTTTATAGCTCTCCTGTTATCTTTCCTGACTGCAGAAACATCACTCTGCTTGTTTACTGCCTGCTCCTAAGGAATTTCCCAGGCTGTTATGTTCAGGAGTGACTTTTAGCATCCTGTACTTTCTGTAATCAAGGCTGAGTTTGGTTGCTCCATCTCACTCCATGGAGCATTAACAAATGGAGCTGCAGTATTTTCAATGTGACACTCTATGGAACCTCCCTAAGTATTCAGTCTGGAATATTGAAGAATACTTTTTCTCTGCTGGTGGAACTGCCTGTGTAATATTTGTAAGGGAGTTTGTAGGATCATGGCATCCATCAGAGTTCTTGGGTATTTTTTCTTTATAGTTTGCAGAAATAATGTAAGACCTGCTACAATATTTTAAAAAGTTTCTTTTGAAGTCAGTTGCAGAAAGTACTGGTGTCTAAATATGCTCCAACTTACTTAAAAATTGCAAACAAACCCATAGCTGCTTTTTTGCCTCCTCCCTCACACATTTTAGGCTGCTTATGCACAAAACATAATGGTAACCCAAACCACAGAGTATTTAAATATTAATGTCAGCCCCTGCAGGTAAGATGCTCAAGAATCTCAAAAACTTAAGGCAACCTTTTTGTTCACTGAATTAAAAAACCAGCCAGCCAACCAACCAAACACCCCCCCAAAAACAAAACAAAACAAAACAAAAAACCAAAACCACTCTTCAGTTATAGGTCATGTGTAATTACCTAGAATGTAATGGGTTGTTGGAGAAGGAATCTCACTAAATGGAGCCCCACAGCACAAATGTGTAAGACTCTTTCTGATAACCTTGAAGTGTTTGATAAGAAACAAAAAATGCTTTTGCTCTGAGCTACTTCTTCAGCTCTCCGCTAGTTTGCCATGGAGTCAGTCCCCTGCATGAAGCTCTGAAAATTATGCTATGAATGTCACCCTTTCAAAGGTCCCCTGCAGCCTACCTGATTGTGAAAGCTGCATAGCACAGAGGCCTCTATCCCCCTTCTGTGTGTTCTTCCCAAATGCTCTCTGAAATAGCTTTCCTGACCAGCTAAAGGATTAGAGCTGAAGAAAACCAGAGATTGCCAGCTTTGTCCCTGACGCTAACCAGAGGAATTCTCCAATCACTGGCACTAATCATCAGCCAAGAAACATGAACTTCCAACATCCAGTGTGTGCTGGGGTTTTAGATAATAAAGGCTCAGAATTAGACAGGAGTAACATGTGAGGCATTTTCTTCTAGTTTCAGTGGAGTTAAGCCACATCACTCCAACAGTTAATGAACCCGAATTTTTCAGATACTTTAAAAATTACCTCTTTTGTGTGGGGGGAGACCCCATGAGATGGAACACTGAGCCACAGAAAACATGACAGAGCAAGCAAATCTGGGCTGTATGTTCATGGGGTCTGTAGGCCATTCCCTAACATTTCCAAACGGTTGCAAAACACAGCTATGTGTTGACAGAGCTTCACTTTTCTTGCAAAAAATAAATCCTTCCAAATTATGTTTTTAAAGAAAGTTTCAGAGCAGTATCTATGAGAATCTGAACAATTTTCACTCTATTTTTTCTTCTTCATCAGATTTCATTTCCATGAGTGTCGCTGTGTCCCTCACGCCTGGCAGGCATTGACCACAGGCTAGCTCAGTTCTGCAATGCAGCAGCGTGGATCAGTCGGGGTTACAGGCAGGGCGAGTAACCTCCTCCCGGTGGGTTCTTGGTTCTCCACACTGGCGGATGGACCTGATGGCATAACGACTGCGGCGACGGAAAAAAGGTCGACTCTCTTTGAGCAGGGTAGAAGGCAGTTTATTAAGGGGAATCTGGCAAGGAGCTCCGCCTCAGACCACTGCTGCCCAGAGAGAGCATAGATCAAAGCCCTGCGGCCACTTATAAACGGGGAGGATCCAGGGGTGGTGACAACGGGTCAGCCAACCAGGGAACACAGGGGTGTAACAGGGGGTGTCAACTTCTGAACAATTAACAAATCACAAGAGGGGAGGAGGGGATTCCCTGGACACCAGCCTATCACTCGATGCCTCTCCTGGATCTTTCCAGAATCCAGGGAAGGGTCCCGAAGTGACAGACAGGGCGACCAAGAGGAGAGAGAGGGGAATGACAGGGACAAGTGCAGAGGAGGAATGATTGACACAAAACGTCTGGTTATATAACTTACTCATAAGGGGGAAAATTATTACAGAACACAGGGGGGTACAGTGGACTGAACCATTACAAAAATAACTTATAAATCTTACAAAAATAACTTAATAACTCAATAAAATAATTCTTGCACCACTACACATGAGTTTTCGTTTTCTTATTTCTCAAGAGAAAAGAAATCCCTCGCTATTATATGCTTTGAAGAAAAACAACCTTGACCAAATAAAAAGTAGAAGGACATAGAATGTTCAAATGCAGATCTCCAGAGACATCATTGCTACCTCAGGACTTTTACAAACATTCTTCAGTACCAGATATACCACTTTTAATATGAACTTTCAACAGACTTAAACAATCAACCTCCCGCTTTTAAAAATACACAGCTTAAAAAGGTTGTTGACTTTTTTCCTGTTGAATAAGCAGAATTCCACCTCCCATTGTAGTGTTTTCTCTGTGTCTCACTGTGCTACAAATTGTTCTTTCAGACTGTCAGAATTACATGGCTGTGGCAGAGCTGCATAATTCCTATATGGTCCTTTGAGAGTAATAGGACTGGATTGCTTTGGGCAGTTGCTCACCCTGAGGAAGTGAGTGCTAGGTGGAATGAAGCAGAAGTGCTTATTTCTGGTGGCTCATCTGGGAAAATAAAGTGAGTGCAAAGTTGACAAGACACCTGAGTGTGTGTGATTTGCCAAGAGACTCTGCTGCTATCAAGTAGCTTCTCCATCAGTCAGTCTTACCTGTTCTCACAGAATTGACATCTCATTAATTTTAATAGGGTTGCTTGCTTGGCTGGGGGAGTCAACACTGATTAAAATTGTTTCAGGCTGTTGCTGATAAACTGGAGCCCAGCTCTAATCCTAATGAGAGGTCAAGAAAGGTCGTGAATCAGATCCTACAGTTTTGGACAACTGGGCCAACAGCTGTCAGAAAAAGAGGGACTACAACTGATAAGCTCTTACAGGTGACCCAATAAACAAGTTAAAAGGAGGTAGCAGAAATACCAAACCCGATACGTGAAATTCACAGTCAGAAATATTAGTTATGCGGCCTGAAGTACCAGTACTGAGTACTTTTTATAAGGCATTATTCCAACAAGACTTTGCTTTCCCTCTTTTCATTATACAAGCATAGCACTGGGTAATAACACCTCAGGTAAATATTCCAGGCTCACTTGGCAGTCAACAGAAAGAAGGATGTTCATCTAAGTGCAATTCATCATTTTGTGAGATCTCGAATGTGCCAGATGGATCACACCCTAGATGATTTCTCTGTTGACTGAAGGAAGCTTAAGACAATTCAGTATTCTCAGGTGCAAGTATCTTCAGTCACTATCCAGAGTCAGGAGAGAGGAATCTCACTCAAAGGTACAGTACTTGTGAAGATGTTCTGGTTTTATTAATGGAAAGACACAGACTGAAGGAATGTGTTCTTATACTAAAGACAGTAATTTCTAGCCAAGACTGATGGTCTGTATAAACAGTGCATAAGGGAACATGTTGTCTCAGGTCCTAATGTTGTTCCCCTGCCACAGGCCTCTTGGAAATAGACCAAGCAGTTGGAGAAAAAAACTATACTTTCAAATACCAAATTTTTGCACAAGCTCCATTAAAAAGAGACGGTTGCATCTGGAGAGACTTTCATTGACAAGCCTACAAGGTTTGTGTCGGCCAACATGTTTGCCTGCCAGAAAGCAAAGCAGGCATATGAAAAATAGAGGGTAAAGATAACTTTTGTAGACATTACTCCCCAAACAGCTCTTTTTCAGAGTGCTGAGTCACCAGACTGAATCTTAGCAAGTTGCTTTACATGGTAATTAATACATCAAAATCCAAATAAGATTTTCTCTGAAAGACATATTGTTAATTACTAGCAGAATCACAAAAACAGTATAAGAGTAAACTATGTATAATTTTCTATTTATTTTTTAAAGGTTAGGAGATGCAGAGGTGATAGATGGACTTCCAAAGGGTACAAATACACTATTGCTTGGATGTTTTTCTTTCCACAAATTTTGTCTTCTTTGAGTGGAGAGCCTTGTTATATATCTTTATGGGACAATTACTGTAAGATTTCCTGACATTAGTTGTGTCTGAATTTCATGTGAGAGCTTTTCTTCTTGTGGAGTTTTGATATAGCTACCTGCGAACTCAGTCCTCCCTTAACTGCTGAAATTAATAGAGCTGAGCAAGATAATTTTGAGGTTTAAAAAATTACATTTTAAGTATTCTTACTGAATGTGAGGATTTCTTTCCTCAAACAGGAGGCTTGGCCTCTTCTGCTGGTTGAATAGGTTGCCAAACCTCTACTGTCTCTGCTGAGATACTTGCATAGTGAATGTGCTCAGTCCCCACTCGCTCAGGCTGGTGCAGGTAGTGTTCTGTGTGTGTGCATTTATCTCCACAGGGCTGTGAAGACAATTCAAAGGTGACTATTGGCAACTCAAAACACTTTAGATGTGCACATGCTCCTTGTAGCCGGAGTAAAGCTGTAAGCAAAGAGATACAAGACCAGAGAGATATCAGAGATCTGACTGCTGGCCTATGTTTGCAGAGAGTGGAGATGAGGTCAAATCTCAAAATGAGCCAGGAGAAAACTGGGCAGAGGAGCTTTATGATAATTGGTGATAGAGTTCATACTGCTAGTGCTGGCTAGAAACTGGAGTCCTTTCATAGAAAATTTTTGGTTTTTTCTAAATTTCCTGCAAGATAAATAATCCAAGCCTATTTAGTCACAGCAATGCCAAATGTGCAAAGAGGGTGCCAATGCAACTTCTGATTGCACACCAGATAGAACTCCAATCTGAACTACCAAGAAACTGTATTTTGTATTAGTTTTTAAATACCCATCGGATGTGAAGACTTTCAGGTGGAAGATGCTGACTTTCATTTACTGGATTTACAAATTGTTGGTATTTTTCAAGGGAAGGTTTCCAAATTGTTCAGCATACGTATTTTTTTCTCAGCTCCAGAGAGCAGCTGGTAGAAACTGTTGGAAAATTTCTACAAGGGATGTAGCTGGGCTTTTAAGGGTTATACATTTCACTGTACTTCAGTTGAATAAAAAATTCAGTGTTTGACCTTGTTAACGATGTTTAATCTATATTCTATTGATGCACTATCCAAGTCTGTCTTCCTCTCCCACAGCTGCTCTACCTACACTAAATTCTTATTTTTTGAAGTGACAAAGTGCCCCTGGAAGTCTCTCTCAAGTTAGGTGAGGTGACTTAAAATCTGAAATACCATGAAGTAATAGCTTTCAAGCTCAGAATAGTACCTTTAATCTAATTAAGTATAGCAGTAATTTATCTAGCCTTGACTTGACTCTCATTGTTTCAGTCACAATAGTCTCTGTCTTTTGGTAGACATCAAGTGCAAAAGAGATGTTTTAGCCAAGAAGAAAATTTGGCACATAAACTGATAAAATTCCCAAGCAAAAATATTTTCTTTTGATATCAAGAACAGGAGTAAGTGGTCAAAGACAGAAGAGGATGGGAAATGGGAAAGCTACCTTGCAAAAATATAGTAAAAATATTTTAGCTAGGCTTACATTCCTTCGGGTTGTATCTGTTATCTGGGGACAGTGATGTTTAATTCAGTGATTTACAAGACAGCTGCATAAATTAATTCCTACAGCCCTGGTCCAAGCTGTGCCCATGCTGGGAGTACCAAGGAGCAGGATGGGGTATACCTGAATGGAGACAACTCTTATGTGTGCAGGTTCTCATGCTTTTTCCTTCATCTGGGTTGCTCATCCATATTTTTGCCCATTGCTAGAGCAGAAATATCTCAGAAATAAGTCCCGTTTCCCTAACAGTAGCCCAAAGTGACATTGGCAGCTTAGTATATACCTCAACACCAGACTTTTTTAGTTTGTCTTCCACAGCCTTTCTTTTGACAGGTTTATTAATTTCTAGTTATCATATCAGCACACAGCCAAAGAAAACACAGCTGGTAAGGTCTTATCCATGCCCTACTCTAGAAACTTTTTCAGCATGCCCAGGTTCTTGCTTTGGACTTCTCTCCCATTCTGCCAAAGGCAACTCCAGGGCACAGGGAACAGACACAAGGTCTTGCTTCAAAGTTGTTCCTTTGATCCTCTCCGCACCCATCTGAGATTGCTCATGGTTCTGATATCGAGTCTCCTGCTGCAGTTTCTGGCTGCTGTTCAGGAGACAGCATTTATTCCAAGTTTTTTCCTTTTTCCTTTTTTTCCTTCACATCAGCCTTTGTACTTGAAACAACTGTCTTCTAGTACTTTATAGGACATGGAAAATCTTCATCAGAGGTTTAACAGTTTCTAGTCTGTGTTGGGGGTTTTGGGTTTGGGTTTTTTTTTTTTCCCTTTTTTAATATGATACTGAAAAAGAACACTTTAAAATGTCCCTGTATGGATTTACAAAACATTTACAGCACTGAAAATCCTTCACCGTTTCCAGCACTGTTGCCATATCTTTGATCTGGACCTGGGACTACTCCAATAAACACATTCTCTGTGCATGATGCACTGTATTTCTTTTTCACCTGGCCTCTTCCATTTAAATTCTTTTTTACATTGCTTTTAAC
This sequence comes from Hirundo rustica, assembly GCF_015227805.2. Lineage (NCBI taxonomy): Eukaryota > Metazoa > Chordata > Aves > Passeriformes > Hirundinidae > Hirundo > Hirundo rustica. The sequence continues at coordinate 99,129,494 of NC_053451.1, read as the reverse complement.
TCTTTAATATTACTAAGTGTTATGCTCTAACTGGTCCATATTGATTTTTGTCTGTTTCTCAGTACAGTCATATCAAGCAAAGAATAATAGAAAAAGGTTTATTGGGAAGATATGAATGAAAATGCTTTGAGATGAGAAGAAAAAGTAGCCTAAATCTCTTGGGACTTGCTTTAGAACTGTGTAAAGTACATGTATTTTTTGATGATGAATGTTACATTTTAAAGAAGTGCATTGGTCTTGCCAGAAGTCTCAGTGTAGGACAGGTCTGGTTCAGTAATAAGCATGACAGTGCAAATAAGGCTCTGCATCCAATAGTTCAGAGCAGGCACAGCATCAGAACTCTATGTCAGAATAAATATTCCACACTCAGAGCCCATATCCAATGTATGCAATGCTGATCTGTGAGATACACCAACCATTTCTCTGCTCCATTGGATTTCCAGGCTTTAAACTGAGATAGCCATCAGAAATTAAGGTTATCAAGCAGCATGTCAGGAAACAAAAACAAAAACAAAAACAAAAACAAAAAACCCACAAACTACAAACAAACAAACAAACAAGCACCCAAATAACTGTAGAAAAATAGATAGACTCTTGAAAAGAAAAAATGTATAAACTATTCAGGAACACAACAACCACTGACTTATTTCTTCTTGTCATGATCTGTGTTCATGATAAAATAAGACATATGAAAAAAATTTGAAGTATCTTATGTAGGAAAGAAGACTTTTTTCCAGTAAATCGGTTTGTGTGATCTTAAATGAGATAGGCATATTTGAAAATTCCAGTTACCTTCTAAACCCCTACAGCTTTTTGCAGACATGAATGCATTTTTTTTCCACAGTACCCTAGAAATTCAGCCAACAGGATGCTCAGATTTATCTGACTGGATGCAGATGTTTGCATCTGAGTTGGTCTTACCTAGGAAGGACTTAACAGGTGAAATGCATCTGGAAATAAGTAATTCCTTCCAAAATGTATGTTTCTATACATGCTACGAGAGCCAAATGCCATGAGTGCTCCTTTCTTTTCTCTGACTGTGAAAAGAGAAATACGTGAGTAACCCAGGTACTGCCAATGTTCTTATGGCAGACATTTCGAGTCAGGTAGGATGAATTCCAATTCCAGAATCACTTCCAGACAACATATCCCATATCATACCTTAGAGCCATCATCAGTCTTCATTTGATGGTAAAACAAAGACAGGAGTCTTTCACACCTTTTATCTTTTTAAAACAATGGTGGTAATGGCAGAGAGCACAACCCAGCCAGCAGAGAACATGATCCAGCCAACAAATTTCACTTTCTTATGCATCTTCCTGTGTCACAGGGCCAGGGACAAGAAAAAAATGAATACAATATAGTTACCTACCACAAACCCTCTGTCTTTGAAGCTACTGTCTTTGTTTTTCCCCTTTCTGACAAGAACTGCACATTTGCCCAGGAAGCACAAACATAACAGGTCACAATTTTGTTCAGCTTTTGTTTGGATTTTATATTAGAGTTACATTAATACCAAATAATCCTAGTAGATAAGGAGGCTTTTTACCTTCTGGGATATTGCTCTTATTCCCAGTTTCCTCATAGGTTAAAAAGTGTTCAGCTGCACTCATTGTCATGTTTGCATCATTTGTTAGTGCTCCCAAATGTGCTGCCTTTTAAGCTTTTTTTCCCCTCTTTTACCACATTTGGCTGCAGTCTCCATTTCAGCCTGGGTACATTAGTAAAGTTGTCTCGTGCGACATGGGGAATTTCTGTCTGGTTTGGGGATGTCTCCTGGGTAAAACATGCGATGATTTGTCATTCAGAGTGTGCTACAAATTGGAATCCTTATTACACCTGACAGCTGTTAGGGGGGCAGCTGTGGGGAGGGAAGAGTTGTCCCAGGCTCGAGGGAGCGAGCAGAGCTGTCGGTGCCCACGCGGCCACGCCACGCTCCAGCCTCGTCCAGGGCTGTGCTGGTCCCACCGCCCCTGTGTCTTTTAACTTCATATATTGTAGCACCTTAAACTAGGATTCCCTTTAGAATAAAGCAGGGACAAATGGGAAGTATTCTTTTTCTTTCCAAAGTACTCTGCTTTCCAACAAGGTACTCTCCTTCCACAGTCAGTAAATTCCAGATTAAGAGATGATACACTTGCTAAATCCTTGTTAGAGTGTAACCATTTAATCCTTTTTTTAAACTAGGAAAGAATACAACAAATACAAATTTTTAGTTTTCCAATAATAAAGTGACTATTAAAGATAATGCAGCTCCAAATAATAGGTCTCATTGTTTTTATCTAATACCTTTTTTCCCACTGCAATAGCTCTTAGGAATGAAGCTCATGTCTCTGAAAAGTATGCTTGTGGACTTATATATTTAGGAAAGTTTAGGTCCTTGAAGTAGCATATAGGATACAGATTGAAGTAACTGGGAAACTGCTGTTTCTCTTTCGTATCTCCTGTGCAATACACTAATTTCTTCATGCATGATTGTTTTTCTATGCTCTGCTTGTAATCTTGATCTTATTTTATTTATTCCTTGCTCTGAAACATGTTTACCTCCTGGCTGACTCTTAATTTAAGTATGTAGAATAGAGTAAAGCTGAACTGAGCAAAATTGAATAGAAGAGACTGAGCATATTAATGTAATTAACATAGGTTATTCTAACATTTATTACATTTTAAAGTGTATTTCAGTCATATGCATATTTTACCTTTTCTCTGTAATCATAATGACCAAACCACTATTTTCTCTTCTTAAAAAAAGAAAAGTCTTGAATATTGGATGATTTCAAGACAATTTTAAGCAGTGTGAATTCTTATGAAGTGTGTCAGAAATTGTGAAACTCGCAATGCTGTTTAGAGTACCAAGATTTCACCAGTTCTTGTCAAATTATAAGAAATAAGACTCCCTCAACTTTCTTTGTTTATTTGGAAAAATAAGGAAAAAAACACAAGATTGTCTTTTTAATGGTTTGTACCAAGCTTGGCTAAAAATACATAGATTAACATATTTCTTTTGGAGAAGTAATCCCAAGTCCTTTGTCTGGACTGCTGAGTGTCGCAGTGCTGGGTAACAGAGAGGCATTGCAAACACTGAAGAAATAAGGCTTTGGCCTCCTTTCAAATTGTGTCTATAAACTGGAATCTTTTCTTGGCTGATTTTGTCTGATCAGACTTCATCTGTATGGTCTCCCTCTGCATTCAGCAGAGAGAAATAATCACCTCCAGGCACATCCTATTTTGTCAGCTGAAACGCTCTCTCTGGGTGCCTGCATGTCTCCATGGAGGGTTCCTTGATGATTGCTTAGAATAGATAGGCAGCTTTTGCAAAGGAAAAAAATGGATGAGATGGATCCCTCTTAATTGTTCTTAGGGGGAAGGAGCCCTGCCCCCACCCCAAGCCAGTGAAACCTGCTACAATAACTCATCCAGGCTTTCAACAGTCAGAGTGCTGGTGATCCTGCATTCCTCGGGACATGATGTGGAGATCTTCAAAGGGATCTTGCTCTTCACTCAGACTTCAGCAAAAATGCCAGGTCAAAGGTTGAGGGTTTGTAAACTAATAATCCCCAGATGACAGAACAGGAGCCCTTACCAATATTCTTTCCCTATTTTTTTTTTTTTTTTATTCCTTTATTTCAAAGAAACTATGTCAAAAAATGGTCAAAGGAAGAGGAAGACAATTTTTAATGCAAGTAACAATGCTGTGAATATTGGGTAAGGAGGGAAGAAATACATACACATTTTCACATATATATTTTAGAAGAGAATATGCATGAGCCTAGAAGAAGACCCTCATGGTTCAACTCACTGAAGACTGTATTGGCATTTGCAACAGTGTTAATTTTTAAAATTTTTCTGTCTATCTTCTTTTAATTGTCTTGGAGCCATCTGAATTGCTTAATGAAATAAAAAAAAAAAAAATAAAAAAGACAAAAACAAACAAATAAAAACCCCAACCCCCCAAAAACCCTAAAAAACAGAAACAAAAACAAAAACCAAAACAAACCAAACCAAAACAATGACAGATTCTGGATGAAAATTTCAGTACCCAGTCTATACACAAGTCTGTTTCACTAACGCAAGGCTTAGATATTTCATATGAGAGACTTTGTAGACAGGGAACGTAAATGGAAGTTTTGCAACAACCAAAATTCTGAAATAGTCTTTAGGAGAGCACTTTCCAGCCAGAGGCATCTATCTCTTAGCCAGAAATCCCAACCCCTGCAAGACCAGAAATTTATCTCCAGGAAGTTTTCTCCAGCCCAAGCTCTCACAGCTCAAGTATCCCCAGCTCTGAAGAAACATGAGACAAAGCAGCTCACTCCTTCACCCCAGGTCTCATGGTACTTGCTCTGTGAAGGAATTTCTTCACTGCTGGTTTTTTTCTGTATGTGTGTCTTGGTTTGAAAGACAGGTATCTGCTAGGGAGGGGCGGGGCCTCTCTAGGAATAGGGAATTCCAATCCCTTCCCCCCAAGTTATTATAATTTAGAATATTAAAGAGGCTTTTCAGTCAGAGCTATGGGGAAAGGAATAACAGTTCCTTACTAGTAAGTATAACAAGGCAAACAAACAACAACTGCAGCATTGATAATAAAATGATAATAAACAGAACCAGGAACCTCGAGGGGCTTTTTTTCACAAAGCCCGGGGCAGTCTGATCTCTTGGGACCCCGAGAGCACCAAGCTGGAATGGTGGAAACTCCCGGGCTGGTGGATGGAACGGCGGGGGTCCCCAGCAGGCAGGGGGTGTCCCGGCAAAGTGAGCAGTGCTGAAGGAGCTGCGATGGCTGGGCAGGGCTGGCCCAGCTCCAGAAGGGCAGGCGAGGAACTCCAAATTCCTGGGCACTCCAGCAGATGATGGAATGTGGTAGAATTCCCAGGACCGGACCCTCCGTTAACAGTGGACTCCTCACGCAGCTAGCCGTCACCTGATCGTCCTCTCAGAAAGTGGGAGCAGAAGGGAGCACCCTCAGCTCCCGGAGCCCCTGAGCCTTTCCCTCCCCCCCAAACTAACTGATCTACCACTCACCACTTCTTTTGTGTGGATCAAGTACCCTTTAAGCATCAGTATTTAGTCTCTTAGCAACTTAAGGGGGAGAAGAAAAATTCTATAGGGAAAGGAAAAAAACCCAACAAACTTAATCCCTAATATTATGTATATAGATAATGAAGACATTTACAACTACACTAACTGGAAGAAAGCAGCCAGAGACCCAAGGTGTCTGAACCGCATTGCTTTCCCTGTGTATAGCCACAATTCTTAACACATGTAAGGTGCTGCAGAGAAGGGCAGGAGAGGGTGGCAGCCACTTCAGCAACAATTGATGTCAGGAAGGCATGAAATCTGAGGCCAAAAGTGTTGGACTGTATTAAGACTTGAAGGCATGTATTGAGAAAACACTGATTTCTTCACACAGTTAGTCTTTGACTCCCACCACAGACCAATCCAGATGCCCCCCAGGGCTCAGTTTTGGGAAAAGTCCTGTTTAATATCTTTATCTAAAAGACAAACTGGATGAGGGTATAGAAAACAGTCAGTTTCCAGACAACATCAGGTTGGGAGGAAGTGCTGATCTGCTGGTGAGTAGGAAGGATCTGCAGAAGGATCTGCAGAAGGATCTGGATGGGCCGGATCAGTGGGCTGGGGTCAGTTGTACGAGTCTCAATAAGGTGATGTGCCATGTCCTTCTTTTGGGTCACAAAACCCCATGCAGCACCACAGCCTGGGGGAAGAGTGGCTGGAAAATGGCCCAGCAGAAAACAACCTGGGCATGCTGGTCAACAGCCGCTATACGTGAGCCCATGTGTGCCCAGGGAGGCAAAAGGCCAGTGTTCTGTACCAGAATCAGTGTGATCAGCAGGACTTGGCCAGTGATTGTCCCCTGTAGTAAGTGCTGGAGAGGCCACACCTTGAATCCCGTGTCCAGTTCTGGGTCCCTCATTCCAGGAAGGACACTGAGGTGTCCTGGATAAGGGCAACAGAGCTGATGAAGGGTCTAGAGAGGAGTGAGTCTTATGAGGAGTGGCTGTGGGAGCTGTGGTTGGTTGGCCTGGAGAAGAGGAGGTTCACTTGGACATTCTATCTCTCCACAACTCCTGAAAGGAGGTTGTGGGGTTTGGTTTCTTATCTCATGTGACAAGTGACAAGGTAAAAGTAAACAGCCTCAGGCTATGCCAGAGGTTTAGATTGGATATTAGGAAAAATTTCTTCAGTAAAAGAGTGATCAGGCATTGGAACAGGCTGCCAAGGAGGTGGTGGAATCATCATTCCTAACTAACACCATGTTTTATTTGAATCTACAGAGGTGAAGGAAGAAGAAAAGAAGAATTTTATTAGCAATTCCTCTCATGCCATCTGGGAGTTATTAATTTGTAAGCCTTCATAGTTCAACTGAAAAATTTAAGTGAGAAATAACTTCTTTGAAGCTCCTCTCAACTGCTATAACAACCAGATCTCTGTATCTTGGACTGGATAAAGCCCAGATGAATTATTTCACCAGTCTGGGACAGGTTATTTATGCCCACACTGCTGAGTGGAAACCAACTTCATATGCCTAAAAAAGGGCTGGGTTAAACTTTCACTCTCTGATTAAAATAATACCAGAAACCTTTAGAGGAGAATTCAGCCACCTATCTTGGACACTTCTTTTAGAACCTGTTGGATCTACCCTCTTGAGCTGTAGCCCTCCGTCCCTCTGTCCCTCTTGCACTGACCACAGGCAACTCCCAGGGAGCCAGTCGAGAAGAATTACGTCCTCCAAGGACTCCAATGAAGCACTCAGAGAAAATGCTAAAAAAAATCATGGAAGAGGAAGACAAGAACAGTGGGCATAAAGATAAAGGGTAAAAGGGTTATGACAGGTAGTTCTTCACAAAGGGAAAATATAAGCTGTGCATTCAGTCAGTCATTCATTTAATCAAGTACAACTTCCTCCTATGCAGCACTGCTGAGTTTTCTGCCGGAGGCTTTGTTCTATTCTCCACACAAAGAGAAGTATCTAAGTTTTTCACAGAAATAGCTTTGTCTGCAATTTTTTTCTGTCTTTGAATGCAATGACCAGAAAAAGTTGAAGCTGAAGCCACAGAATGGTGGCCCCTGTCCACATATTCTACCTCCAACACAGCCAGTGTGGTTTTCCTTAAGAATAGCAAATTTGTCATGCAACAAATACATGACACGCCTCTGTATGGCTTAAACAGCCAAAAATGCATGGCAGAGAAAAGAAAGAAAATGCTTAGTGTTACAAAAGCAACAGACCTCATGCTCAGAAAAAAATGTAAGCAATTTATTATTAATCTAACTGGTATTATTCTGCATGACTGTAAGAATAGCAGGGGAGTTTAATTGTTGGGGGGAAAAATCAATCTTTTACTGGAATCTGAAGGATCATGGCAAAACATGGCATTGAGCCCAGCTTTAATAAACTTCAATGACATATGAACCTTAATTTTTTTTAGTAGAAAGGTATTTTCTCTTCAAGTACATTATTTTTTTCTTTTTGACAGTCATTTGACTACTGCAGAGCATGTAACACACACAAGCTCCCTTCTATTAATTTATTTCATAAAGTATGTGGTGTCCAGTTCTGGATTAAGAAGAAAATTCTTGGAACAACTGAAATTCCCTAAATATATCCTAAATTTTGTTTAGAATTTTCTAACCCTTGTATGAAAAAAATCCATTCATTAATTAAAATGTCATTTACAGTGGTATAATTAGCTTCTAAGGAAATAAATCCCCAGGTCTCGAGCTGTAAAACTTCACTGTCCTTTAATATAAGCATACCCAATATTTGATAGATCTGTGATCTTTAATTATTTTTTCCAAGTCACTTTGTCCCAAATTTCCCCTGCATACTTTTTTTTACACTGGCTTATCTGGTAGGAAAATCCCAGCTGTTAAATCCAAGTACAAGTGAAAAAAGAGACCTTTGCATTTTCCCACAGCATTTCTGCTTCTGCATTTCCTAAATGATGGATGAGGATTGGTTTGAGTCCAGGAGTTTTCCTGTGCACTATGCCATGAAAAGGTGGGGGTGAAACAAAACAGGAGAAATATCAGCTAGGTTTTGTTGGGTTTGACCTACATTTCCTTCTTGTACTCCCATTGTATAAACAAAAGTTTTGCCATTAAATTAGCTTTTGGATGCAGACTGCAAACCATAAAGAAGTCAGCTGAAACTGAAATATCTCTATGAACATATACAAAGTTAAAATTTGTCTTTTAAGCATCTATAAACAGAACTAAATCTGCTATTTCCATTTTATTAGTCTTCCCTTTTCCCTTTTTTCTTCTTTCTTCTCTACCCAAAGAAAAATATTTCAGACTACTGGACAATGGAAATTTTAGTAAATGTGATTCTCCGATTCCTTTTTGGATGGAAAACATACCATAACCTCACAAATTATCAAAGAGGAGAAAACCACTTTCCTTCTCATTTCTGTTGCTAGCAGTTATATTTGATATATTGATGAAATCTTGATCCAGGGGTATCTGTGCCAAAAATTTCAATTTATTTTACTGGGTGCTGCTCTTACATCATATCTTACATTCATTGAGGATCCAAAAATGTGATTCTCTACTGCCAAGAAATGAGACTATTCATTAATATTGATCTAGATGCCACTCTTTTAACTACAATCTGGAGGTCCTACAACAGGAAAAATCCCTTCTTTGTTAGGTATGTAATAGCCAGCATGCCACAGCCAGGGACATTTCTCCTGGACTGCAGAACAAACACCATGTCCTTGGTTCTGCCAAACAGCAGAATTATATGTGTTTGCATGTGAATTTTGTTATACATTTAGCAGACCTTGATACATCTCTAAAGCCAAAAAAGATCTAAATACCAGTGTCAGTGCTTAAAGGCATTGTTGCTGGTACTTCACCTAACAGTGCCAAGCATACTATTGATTATACAGGTGCCTCAAGTGACTTGCAGTTTTGTTAAGTGATCAGAATAAAAACTTGTTGAATTTCAACCAGTCGGAAATGGCTGGTTGCTGCCCTCCTGCTTGGTTTCATTTTAGCATTAAATCAAAAAGTATGTGAGAGAGACTTTAAAGATTCCCAATGGGTAAAAGCTGTAATATGCCAACAGGAGTATGAATGACTCACAGCTATTTTAGGAAGAGCTTGATGCAACAAACTTAAACCCCTTTTGATGAACTTAAAACTGCTTTTATTTACACTACTACCTCCTGCTATAAAAACATGCAGGAATTTTTCCATCATTCTCCTGCTAAATGAAAGGCTCACACAAACCAGGTAATTTTAAACTCCAGGAAAACAAAAGAGAGCACAAAGAAAGGGGGAAATGTTTTCCAATCACAGTTTTATATTAATTAATTAAACCAATATACCCTCATAAAGTCTAAGGACACTAGCTGATTTATTGTTCTATATTCTATTGTATTAAACAATTTCCATTTCCATATAAACTGACCATAGTCTCACAGTCTCTGCGATGATATACTTTGAACCCAAAACTTTACAAAGTAAGTTTTACTGCAGCTCATTTTTACACTTAAATTCAACTGAAAAAATGACATCATGCTCTCACAAAGGCAATTATCAATGTTTGCTCCAGGGACCTTAGACTTTGAGGAGAAGTGAATGATATGGTTGTTTGCATGCACAGTATCCTAATATTTGCACAGGCTATATGTATATATTTGGACAGAACTGTGTTTATACTGGTTCCTGTCTGAAGTGGCCAAGTGAAAATGAGTTCCCTTCCTAAAGCTATGCAATCATGCCAATGTTAAAAGATGCTGGGTGGACTTTGTCAAAGTACTTCTTAGGCTTTTGGGATCTCAACCTGTTTCAGGGACTCAGCTGCCTCAAAAAAGGGGTGTCTTGGCCTTGGCCTCAGACAGGCCCCAGGGCTTCAGGAAGAGATGTTTGGAGGCAGCTCAGAGGAAGTGTGTACACACAGGCCAGTGTGCACTCCTGCACCCTCACATCAACATGGGATGTGACTGATTTAGAGAGAACCTTTACATTTTCTCTGGAGGCTGAAATTACCTGTAATGTCTTACAGATTTAACCTGGATTCTGTGAACACAGAAACATTTGGGAATGGTTGGGGCCATGGCAGGGGTGATGGTGGAGAGGCTCTGGTGCCTGCTGGGGGTGCAGAGCAGTGCAAACAGGAGGGACACCTGAGCCCCTGTTCCATCCATTCAGCCCAGCGAGTGCTGAGTGAGGAAATGAGCACAGACAACATCCCAGGAGTGAGCCCAGAGAGGTGTTCTGGGGCAGCATGATAGCTGGCTGTGGTGGGGAGGTCTCCTCTTCCCACTCCCACTGTGCCCACCAGCTGGCTGGGTGTGCTTCTCAAGGACAGAAACCCATCATCCCAAACTTGCTATAACTGTCTTTGTCTCCTGTTGGTTTATAATTTGCACAGACTGTGTTTACCTTCATCTACAAAATAAGGGTGATATCTAGAGATCTGGTAACCCTGTAAGATATTTTAACATTTAATTCTGAATCTTCGAGAGCTCTTTGGGGGCCAAGAAAACCACAACAATGAAAATCAAAGGGACATGGAAATGTTTTCATTCAGCTGGACCTGCTGGAGTGAGTCCAGAGGAGGGTCATAAAGGTGATCAGAGTGATGGAACACCTCTCTCATGAGGATGGGTTGAGAGATTTGGAGTTGTTCATCATGGAGAAAAGGGGGCTTCAGGGAAACCTCAGTAATACCTTCAGTACCTGAAGGGGGCCTGCAAGAAAGCTGTAGAAGGACTTTTTACAAGGGCATGTAGTGACAGGACAAGGGTGAAGGGCTTCAAACTGAAAGAGGATAGGTTTAAGATTAGACAATAGGAAGAAATCCTTTACAGTGCAGGTCGTGAGGCACTGGAACTGACTGACCAGACAAGCTGTGGACATTCCATCCCTGAAAGTGTCCAAAGCCAAGTTGGGTGAGGCTTTGATCAGCTTGGTTTAATGAAAGATATCACCCCTGCCCATGGCGGGAGGGCTGGAACGAGATAATCTTTAAAGTCCCTTCCAACCCAAGCCATTCCCTGATTCATTAAGTGTCTAACAAATGTGAAAGACTTCTTTACTTTTTTTCTAGTAAGGCCAATACAGCACTTCGTCTTCCAGGACACTTCCTCTGTTAAAAACACGTCTGGGTCATTGGAAGATGGATGTTCTCTCTGCTCCAAGACCCAATACCTGGCAGGGAAGGCTATGCTTTGAGGAAGGGAGACAAAACACTAGGGCGCTGTACCAATCATCAGGATGTGTCTAACCAGCTCCATGGGCAACTTTGCAAGCCTCCCTCTGGGCTCCCCAAGTGCAGGGAGTCGCACTGGCTCCAGGACCCAACCCTCCCCTGCAGTTCGGGGAAAAGTGTGCAGGCTCTGGGACAGATGCAGGAGGGCCTTGTCAGAACTGTTGAGGCTGTTTTAGTGCTAGAAATCGCAAGTTTTGGAAATCTAAGCTCTCGCTGTTTCCTCTCGGCTATGAATGTTTCAGCTAATGGCTTTGGCAGGAGCAGGTGCCCAGATAGCCAAATAAAAGAGCAGCTGCTGGCCCCTGCATACAGCAGAGATACCCAGCCCAGGATGAAGAAATCCAAGGGACTGACACAGTTTAAAAAGTAGCTTTAAAGAACTGTAAATACATCTGAAAAATCTGTGGCAGATTATTTTCTTTGGTGAAGAAATTACGATGCTTCTTGTCCCCTGTTATATCTTTATATTGTTTCTGTTGCCCAGAAGGGCCCAGAGATATTTCTTTTTTAAGTGTGATATTAATAAAACAGAGTCAAAGGCACATTGGTGGCACATTTTTCTGTCTTGCTGCTAAATGGCTTAGAAAGAATGCAGCTCTATTTTTAGGAAAGAAATGCTTCTGGAGATTAAAATTCAAAGGATAAGATAAACAATTTCACATAACTCTTTAACGTGAAAGATGATTTGTCGCTTCAGTGCAGGTTAGTGCTTTCACAACAGGCTGATGAAAGAGGCCCTCGCTGTTTTTTCCCTGTATAGGCTACAAAGGATCTCAGATGAAGCAACAAAATATGGAAAATGTATATTTTTCCAGCACTAATGTATATGGGCAACAAAACTATACTCTGATAGTCAGCTGTCCCAGTTAGAATTAGATTCTATCTGTTGTGAGTATTTCATAGTCACCAGCTTAAAGACATCTAGTGAAACAATTGAAGCCAATCAGTGGAAGAGCTGAATGTTTGGTTTGTTGTTTTTTTTTTTTCTCAGCCAACTAAACCTACAACAAACTGTATTAAGGTTTTAAGGGGGGAAAAAATTCCAAAACTCAATATATTTTTCCCTCTGGCAAACAGAAGGAAATGCAGGTACAATTTTGTTAGTGAGTATGTGTTGCTGAGTGGTGACTCCTGTGGGAGGCAATATGCCAGAGGACTCAAGGTGTGCATTTGCGGTGCCCTGGTCTGTGCAGGGCACATCTGGGAAAACCCCCCTCTTCCTACCTGGCTAAAGTATATTGGTTGATGTCTGACTAGCTTAAAAGGTCTTTCCCTAAATCCCATCTCTAAGCTAAAGGCCCATTTGTTAAACACAACAGTCCAAGGGAAGCAGTGGAAGCAGAGCTTCATGCTGTCACCCAGACGTCCCCCACCTCTCCTTTTTCTTCTGATAGGCCATGGAGCAGATTGTTTCTGCTTTGTACTGCAAGCAAAGTTCTTGTTTCCAGAGCACAAGGGCATCAGTAGAAATTACAGCTAAAGCTCATTTTCTAGAACAGTGTTATCTTCTATGAAGAAATTAATTGTTCGGCTGGCCTATTAATCTAGATGACAGTTTTATTACAATTAAAATATCACCTCTAGGAGGCCCTTTGTTTGCATTTGACAGATTTTATTGTGTTTATATAGGCTAATGAAGCAGAATTAAATTATGCATCTTATATTAAATTTTAATGACTGATTTATTGTATTTAAAATCCAAAATTTATCATGAATGATCTTTAATGCTACACAAACTACATTAGTTCACTGCTGGTTTATATTTTACTTTGGTCATTCCCCCAATTGAAAAAGGTTTTGTAGGCCCACTAAAATGTGGTGAAATAATATCCAAATGGCTAAAACAGGAAATACTGTCTTTAAGCATTTTAGAAGAGTAAAAATATTGTGATGCTAGGTCTAGCCTGTGCTTCAGGTCAGCGACTCCGATTTCCTGGTTTACTATTGGTGATTTCATTGAAGCGCTTTAATTTGAGCCTTTGCCAACTGAGATCTGCTATCCTCATCTTTGTTGTTGAGATTTCTTGTTACTTATTGATCTAGCAAACTTTGTTATTCCCCATTAAACATGCTGCCCACGTGATCCCTACTGCATACAGTATTCCATAAAAAGGAACACTGAGTACTCAGGTTTTGGTGTAAGTACAGAGCTGATCACCTATAAACCTGAGGGTAATCTGATGCACATAAATCCTTGTGGTTTCTGATCCTAGAATTACTCTGAGTTTACTTTGGATTTCTGTCCCATAGATGCTACAGCTCATCTCATTGCTCCGTGTTTCTTCCTTCATTGACAGGGAGAGTTGGATGCGTGGTGAGATTCACTGCATGTGTATTTTAGATGTTGCCTTTTGGGTGGTGTTGTAATACCTCTGCTCCTTTCCACACTGAGGAAGCCAAAGCTGATTAGTTGAGAGATAGAAGACATCTACAGTGCAGGTAACTGTTTAGTCAGACTAATCCCATGGCTAATATCTGAAATATTGCTTAAATATGTTCCAGACACTATGAATACTGGCTCTGTTTGGTGTTTGTTTTTTGTGGGTTTTTTTGTTTTGGTTTGGTTTTTTGGTTTTGTTTGTTTGTTTTTGTTTTCTTTTGTCAATACAAGCATAGAAGAAGGGCTTGGGAATTTTTTTTTGTAAAGCAACCCCAAAAAACAAATAACAGGAATCACAGATATTAGGGTATATCAGACAACTCTATGAGTCCTTAAGCAGCCCAAGAAGTGCTATTTAAGAATTGCACTTTGCTGAAAATTTTACTTTTAGAATATAAATTCAGTATGTATATGTATATGTATATGTATATGCATATGCATATGCATATGTATCCAGTTTGAATCTGATAACCAACTTTGGCCAGGGAAACAACAGAAGAATTTCAGAAAATAATTTTCTTTTTTTAATAGCAGTACTTGGTGAACTCATGACATCACTGCTTCACTTTCCTTTGTAGTATTGCTCTATCTTCATCTTGGCTTTCCATTTTGGCTATTAGCTCACAGACATATATTGTTTCTTATGTAATACTATCGGGAAAGAAACATATCAGAGTTGATTTTCTGCTCAATTGTTAAAATAGTATGACCAAGGGAATTACTTAAATTATTTCCGTGATCAAATGTATTGTTTAATGACACAGATGTTTGTGGGTATGAGTAAACTGGAACTAGGAGCCAGCTTTAGTTTCTAGGACTTTCTGCAGGATGAAGGGTTTCACTACCTTGTCCTTCAGTTCTCAGCTGCCTGTAGGGATTTCTCTTGCCTGTGGGTGACATCCACCAGTTTCATCAGCAGAAATCTTCATGAAATTTTCGAGACTCAAATGTGCCAATACGAAGTTCAATTTAGTGTAAAGAGAGATTCAGTATCTTTAATCTCTTTTTGGTGTGTCAGTTTTCATCTATTTGAACTGTAGAAAAATAGGTCTACGAAGGAAGCAAGGTGGGGATAGGCTTCTGGCAGATTGGTCCTACTTGTTGCTAACTCAGTGTTTCAATCACAGAATCACAGAATGGTTTGGATTGGAAGGGACCTTAAAATCATCTTGTTCCAGTGGCCCTGGAATGGGCAGGGACAGCTTTCACTAGACCAGCTTGCACAGAGCTCCTTCCAACCTGGCCTAGAGCACTTCCACAAGTTTAGCCATGGAAAACATGTAGGCTCACAGACTTGTTAAGTGCCAAATATGTACTGAGATTTGGTAACAGCCACGTATCAGAGTAGAGAATCCCAGCAAATGGGATCCTCTTTAAAACACAGAGACTGATTCTGAAATACCTAGGTTTTGCTTCTGATACAAGGAGCAGCTGTGCCGGGACACGAAATTTCAACAGGAATTTTCCTCTGCATGACTCACTTGAGGAAATCACACTTCTCCCTCACAGAAATTCCAGTGAGAAAAATTAACACACCATGTTAGAATGCACAGAACTCGATAATAAAAAATACAGTTGCCTCAATATACCATAGTTATCTTCCCTAAAATAAAAGTGACAGGTTATAGTCACCATAGCAAAGGGCCTAGACCAAAGCCCCATATGTTGCTGCTTTCAAAGTTTCTAGCCTGAGGGTTGACTCATGTCTCTAGGACGTGTCCAGGGTCCTGCCAATGGACGGCATGAAGAGCCCAAAAGCCCCAATAGTCCTGGAAAGCTCATTAGTGTTGAATATAAGCTGCCATTGGAGTCTCTCATATTAAAAAAAAAAACAAAAAAAAAAAAAAAAAAAAACAAACAAACAAAAAAAAACCCTAATATGCCTTTTAGTATATTAAAAATATATTTCCTCCCTGGAGCAGCATCACCTGTTCCTTGCTCTTTGACTTGTCTGGCTTCTGTCCTTTTTTGCTTTACTTGAACCTCAATGAGCCTTAAAAGCAAACTTGGTCTATTGTGTTAATGGTGATGGTAAATAGTGTAAACGGCGTTGGTAAATGTTGCCCACTTGTTGTTGGTAAATAGTGACCAGGTAAACTGTTCTATGTTGCAGCAGATAAGTTGTTTTTTAAAGTTTGTATCAGTTTGCACTGTAGAAAAATATGAAGAATTTGTGACAAAGAAAGAAAAGGGTTCTTTCTGTGAGCTTGTGTAAAAAAAGGATCTTGCCTCTCTGTATGGATCAGCTATAAACTGGATACTCCAAGTAAGGTCCAGAAGCTACAGGAGAGGGTCCAGCAGAAGGACATAAAGAAGATTAAAGGTCTGGGACATCTCTCTTGAGGAGGTCTTTTTAGTCTGGAGAAGAGAAGACCAAGAGGAAATCCCATTAATGCATGTAAATATCTCAAAGGTGGATGCTAAGAGGATGCCAGACTCTTTTCAGAGACAGGACAAGGAGCAATGGCCATAAACTAAAACACAAGAAATTTCACCTCAACATGAGGAAGAACTTCTTTTCACTGAGGGTGACCAATCCCTGGAACAGGCTGCCCAGGGAAGTAATGGAATATTCCTCTTCAAAGATATTTAAAACCCACCTGGATACATTCCTGTGTCCCCTGTGTTAGGTAATCCTGTCTTGGGGGTGGTTGGACTAGATTATCTCCAGAGTCCCCTTCCAACCTTAACAAGTCTGTGATTCTTTGTGATTCTCTGTGATTCTCTGTGATTTAACGCTGTCATTTTCACTTTTCATTAAGTCAATTGAATTAGGAAAGGAAAATAGTCCATTGAAGCAGAAATATGTGTTGTTAGTGTATTTGATAAGCTTATTACAACCTTTGTAACAATGCAGCCTAGGCTGTATATGATAAGACTATACAGAGAAGAAGTGAATATGCCAAAAAAGCAGTCAGTCTGTACAGTTGCCAGAAGAGGTGTTAATATTTTTCTCCGTTCCAGTAGAAGCACATTGGGATATGCAAAACTCATTTGTTAAGTAACGCTGGAGAGTGACAGATGCTGACATATATAATTTGACAGCTGCAAATACCAGGTACTAGAAAGTGTCATTTCCCATAAGTATAAAATAATGGGTCATTATTCCCTGACAGATTAAAACCCAAGTACTATGAATAAATGAATTGGTAATCCTGCGTACTTTAAAAGAAAAATAGAATATTCTTTTTCTTCTTCCAGCAATAAAGGAGATTTCCTTTGTTCTCCTCGCACCTATGTGTGTTACCACCAATTGCCAACCCTCTGATGAGGTGAAGCAGAGGCGGGAGTCTCTCACACGATCTATTTAAGACCTTTATGTTTCCAGACAGGGGATGCTGGTTCCCTAGGCAGCCAGTGCAGAAACAGCACAGCATGCAGCAGACAGCTCAGAGGAGAAGCTTCTGCCTCTTTAAATGCAAGAGGATCCCTGGAGCACAGGCACGCCCAGGTCAGGGGCCTGACATGAAGGGAGCCTCTCAAGGGTTGCCTCTCCTGCTTTGTGCCAATCCATAGGATGGATGTTGTTATGTGGCCCCATAGGAGGGCCTCAGCTTTACTCTTGCCTTTAATTCTGAGCCCGTGTTTCCACTGCTGAGGCAAAATGACCTTCCTCAGGCAGACATCTAACAGCAGGGGACCCCTGATATTTCAAAAGCAGCACCACTGGAGATGTTTGTTATCTCCTGGGCAGTGGGGAATCTGCCCACTGGCTGAAAACAAAGCCCAGGAGGGGAGCAGTGACAGATCACACTGAGTGAAGTTCCGCTGAGGCTGTGCTTGCTGGGCTTGTTGGAGGGTATTCATCTCTCTGGGGTCTAGAGAGATGCTCTGCCTAAGGTGGCTTGAGCCCTAAAACAAGCCACCAGGCACCATTCCCAATAAGAGTACCCCTAAAGCATTTAACAGGAACCTAGCTGATGTCGAAGTAGCTCCCATATACTGCTGTATTTAGCCAGCCATGCACCCACAAGTTTGGTTATACTGTGCCCTGTGACTAGCAGTTAAAACATGGCGAGGATATCTCTTCTTTCTTCCCCCCCACCTGACTGTCAAACCCATCCTCACCGTGACGTTATGCTGTGAGAGGTGTTGCTGGCACCAAAGGCTGCTCTCCAGCTGAGGCAGGGGGTATTGTCTGATGGCAGTAACTCCAGTGTTGTCATGGAAAGGAGCATGGCAGGAGCTGTGCCAGTGCCTTTGAGCCACTGGAGAAACCACCTGAAGAGTCACAGGTTCATTTAGGTCAGACAAGACCTCTAAGATCATCATTAATCCAGCACTGCCAAGTTCACCACTAAACCGTGCCCCCAGGCGCCACATCCACAAGCCTTTTGAACACCTCCAGGGATGGTGATTCCACCACTTCCCTGGACAGCCTGTTCCAATGTGTGGTTACCTTCTCTGTGAAGAAATTTTTTCCTAATATCCAATCTAAATTCCCCTGGAGGAAGGACATCCCTTGATGTCTAGTTAAGTAGTTTCTGATAATCCTTTCCAGCGGTTCTGCAAGAGGCAAGCAGCTCTTTTCTGCTTAAGAAAAGTGCTTTTTGGTGTCTTTTGGGACAATGTTTTCTTTTGTGCATTAGGCACTTTCCAAAAGGAGCATTATTTATTCATTTATTTCAGTTTCTTTAAATCTACATCCCTTAGAAGTAGCACAAGGCCATTATAACTGACAAGCTTGAGCTCTTGTATAATGAAGGACCCACAGAATTTCACTCAAATTCCTGCATTAGGGATTGCAGGATTTTTTTTTTAATGCAACCACAATTGCTCACATAAAAGACAAAGCAATGGCTTCACACATTACTTATTGAACCTGTGGTTGTAAGGTTTCTAAAAAACACTCAAAGCTTTTCATTGAATTTTAAAATGTAACATGGATTTAGATTCTCCAGCAAATCACGCAACATTTAAGATCAAGGTGGGGTTGATTTTTAGTAAATTATATTTGCTACTACTTTTTTTTTTTTTTTTTTTTTGTAAGAGATTAATTAGAAGCCACTACAAAGCCATTGAATTTATTGGGTGGATTTCCTATCATCTTTGTGGTTCAATGAATTTTTTTGAAAGCGTCCTACACTTCGCACAGCAGCCTTCTGGTCTGTGACTGGGCTCCTAGAAACTATCATCATATAAATAATAATTAGATGGAAGTTAAAACCAGCATGACTGTACTGAACAAATATACATGATTGCAAATGTGTCTGTATCAGTGGGAGAGAAGGAAAGTGAATCCGCTTCAAGTGTTCAGAGTTTTTCACCTCATTAGTCAGAGATGATTGTTTAATGGTTTGATTAAAGGGAATTTTTTTCCTTCCTCAATCCACTTGTTTCTTCTCCTGTATTTAGTAATTGCAGTTCAGAGTTCTGCTGAATTTGTTAAGGTTTTCACATATTTCTTTTCTAGAAAATTTTATCTTCAGGCTGACCAGTGTTTGTGGGCTCAGCCTCGTGCCATCCATAGCATAGGATGCCAATCTTCCAACACCAGCTCTGTTTAAAGACAGACACTTGGGCTGTCAGCCGTGGGGTGTATTCCCTGCTTCAAGGACACACTTTTGAAGTCTTCAAGACAAGGAGCATCAGGACAAGTTTGCAGATAGGAGATTATAGGCAAAGCATTGCAGACATGAAATAAATGCTTTTCTCAGCCTCTTAAGCTACATGTTAATCAAGTCAAACAATAAAGAGCTGTTAAATATTGTTATCAATAATTGCTTAGGCAAGGCCTCACTTCTATATATTTATAACATGTGGAACAAATGCATTCACAGTAATGTTGGTTAACTTCTGGTGAATATAGGTAACTTTTTTTAATTCCTGTATCATGAGTAGTAGATTTAGTGAATTTTCATCCTGTCAAGGGCCAAGATTTATAAGGGTGAAAAATTCAGAACAAAATACACGGCTAAAATCTTTATTGAAGGACCTGGGGTGCATGCCTATGCACTATCATTTTGTTCTTTCAGTTCTAGGTGTTGCTAACTGAAATTTCCCTTCCAGAGAGCATATGGCTACAGCAAAAACGTGTCTGTCTCCTTAGTATTTGTTGGCAGACTAGTTTGAATTTGTTTGTATAAAGTGGAAAGGAGCTTTAAAGGCAGTAGTCCAGGATGTGCGGTGCGTGGAGCACTAGTAAAGTGGTTGAGACACTGCTGGCAGCAGGAGTCTGCAAAGAAACCATCACACTGGAACAAAACCAGCTGTCTGCCAGCACCATAAACTTTAGGAAATGTTGTGGGTGATTAGTTGCTGCTCCTAATGTGTGAAAGTTGGCCTGTCTGCATAAAGGCAAAATAAACTCCCTCTTACTTCTTGCCACTCATACATAGAAATCACAGGACATTATGGGATTGATTACAAGCCATAAAAGCCAGGAAGTTCAGTTTTAGAGTGAAAACCATGGCAATGACTGTCTCTTTCTATTTGGATGTCATTGCATGAAAACCTAAGGTGAAATGAAAAGGAACAGGAAACAAACCTCAAATGGGAATGGGACAAAAACCTCTAATGGGAAAAGCAACTCAGCCAGGAAGGAACACTCAAGCATATAATATAAGGCACCTGGCCTCTCTGAAACTTTTGGTTTTTTAAGTAAACCTTAGTGGTTCTGAAACAATAGTAATAGAACAGTCCAGCAAACTCATATTCTGCTGAGTGTCACATAGATTTTTTTTCAAAGACAGACCTCATTCCCATTTCCACCATCCCACCAGCTCAAATAGTCTGAATAAACACCACTTCAACAAAAGCAAGAAGGAATATGGGTTGATTGCAAAGAAAAGAATAAAAAATTGATATTTTGTTATGAAGCCCTTCAGTTACATTTTTTGTCAATAAACTGTTCCAAAGGCCATTTCAAAATTAAATCACCTGTGAGTGCAGATGTGGGAACTTAACATGAAGTGAAATTATCCTTGTTTGTGCTGCAAGGCAGTTTGAATATTTCCTTTCTGTGAGGGATTTTTTTTTAAGAACTGATTATGAAACAGATGTGAAAACTAAGGGCAGAAGGTGGGGCTATTTTATTTTTTTCTTTTATATACCTCTGAGTCTTCTGCTTTAAGCAATCATAACAAAGATAAATATTTATATAGCACCTGCCAGTCTATGGCTTAAAAGCACTTAACACACTTTAATATATACTATTGCACAGAAGTAGAAAAAATACAGTTCTAAGGTGAAAGGTAATTTCTGGCTGATAGCAATGCTGGAAAACAGAAAGTAAAAAGGATTTAGAGCAAAGTAAACCCAAATAAATTCCTAGTAAGAATAAGCAGAAGAGAAAAGCTAACATTTCCATTGCTGCAAAATTTGTCAGTGGGAATTTCAAAGCCTGATTTTTCTTATCTTTCAGAAACAGGCTGTAAATCTGAGGCCCCACAAAGTAAATGGATGGCTTAGTATTTACTCGAACAAAGGACAAGTCTTCATTCCCACAATTTAGTAAGATACAGCCTTGGAAGAAATGGTAAGATCTAAGTGCCTGCAAGGGGTTAAGGGGGGCTGTAGAAATGACTTATGCTTTTGACAAAGCAATAAAACTACATTCTTTGGGGTGGGGAGACTGCAATATTTTGGAGTGCTTTTTCCTCACAAAAATGTCACAAAAAGATTTTCTCTCCTTCAACATGATCCACTTTATTGTATTTGCAAGAAAAGTAAAGGAAATTAAGACTCTTACTCTCAGAAATGCCAGTTTTTCTTTCTAATGCTAGTCAGCAGTCCAGTGATTTAAGGGTCATTCTCAGGAGAATACCAGGATTAGCAGATGGTATCAGATAAAACTTCTGGTTTTGTATTATTATTATTATTATTATTATATTTTTACTGGTCAGTATTGACTAGCAACTTACTAAAGAAATCCAGGAAGCAATAGCACCAGCGGCTTTAGATAAAAGTCCTAGAGGTTTCTCCAGAATTATAGAATCATTAAGATTGGAAAAGACCTCCAAGATCATGGACTCCAGTGTTTGACTGAACACCACCACCATGCCAAATAAACCATGGAACTAAGTGCCAAATCCAGTCGTTTCTTAAACACTTCCAGGGGTGGTCCATCCACCACTTTCCTTGGCAGCCCTTTGCAATGCTAAAGGCACACTCATACTGTGAAATGCATACTTATGTGTTTGTGGAAAATAGGACACCTCCAAGAGGAAGGCATGAAAGAGCCCTGCCTCCAAATTCCCTGTCTCATAGGACAGATTTATTTCATAAACATAGAAAAACTGCTAACTTTTGCATGTGTGACCTTAATTATAGCAGAATTTAATTTTTTTTTCTTTTAAGGCAGTTAGGGGGTTTTCTTCTTAGTGGTAAGACTATTTTGAGAATCAATTTAAATATCTGAAATGATTATGCATATATCAAATATGCTAAATTTAACCTTTGAAGTAGTGCTTAGCTCTTCACTTCCAAAATGAAAACAGATTAATAAGAATTGCTCTGGATTGCAGAGGCATACTCGGTATTTCACTCCCAGCAGAGAGACACTTCAGAGCAGGGTGGTAAAGGTACCTTTTTGTAAAAAGGAGCTTTGGTCCGTAACAACTTCAAATGATGTTTCGCAAATTCCCCATCACCTCTCTCGGATCCCTCAGGGTCAGCAGGAAGCAATTTACTCCTTCTCAAATACAGTGGCCCAAACGAGCAGGCACAGGGCAGTATGTGCTGTGCCAGGACACCAAGCCTGCTCCCAGGGTACTCCAGCTCAGTGGGCACAACACTCACTCTCTGCTAATCTCTGCCCCACACTTCCTAGGAGAGAGGGTGGGTGCCAGCCCAAGGTGACTCCTGTTAGCCATATGTTTCAGAGCCAGCTACTGATCTCTGAACAAGCATGCTGTGCTTTGCCATGAGTCCCTAAGCCCATGGACACAGCATGTGGGACAATTTGGTCTGTCTGAGCCAAGCCAGCCTCCTGTCACCCAGCGTGAGCTGGTGCTCTGGCACTGCTGAATGTCACACCTGCCTACTTTCAGGTACATGACCCAAGGAAGAAGTGATGAACTTGGAAAAGCATCACCCAGCTCTGTGATCCTCCTCAGTCTGGGGTCCTGACCTTCAGGTTAGGAAAGAACAGAGAGAAAAGCAGTCTTTGCCTTTTCTTGCTGAAGCTGGGCCATAGGAATGCACGGTGCTGGCCACAGCGTGCGCAGGGCAAATCTCTAGCCTAACTGCTGTGGCATTTACTTCCAGGGTGGGAGGCTTCTGTTTTGTCCCTGTTCCCAAGCCTGGTATTCTATTGTACATTTGAGAGAAGTAAATAAAATACTTAAGCAGAGCTGGGAGAAGGCATGGGAATGCAGAGCTTCCTTCTCCTAGTAATTGCAGCGATCTCTCTCTTCTCCTTTTTGCCTTTACATGTTAATTTTACCAGTGTTGGCAGGATGGGGCCAACCTCCTTAGGTGTAGGAGTGAAAAGCCCTGACCCTTGATTTTCTGTTTCTTGTTCAACTTTCTAAGCACATGTAAGATGCACCACAGAGCCAGAAGCATTTCCACAAGTTCTCAGACATTTTTCACAAGAAAAAAAGAGAAAGTAAGGACTCTGAGACTTTTGTGATTCCCTTTTGAGACAGGGAAATGGTAAGATCTTAAAGTTTTCTCTAGCATTTTTTGTAGCTAATATCAACTGTTGCCTGTTCTGTCTGGTGGTTCCTGTGAAACCTGTTCCTCGGTACTTAATTCTCATTATTCTTTTAAAAGGATATTTAAGCATGTAACACGGGGCTGTAAATTACACAGAAGCTTAAAGGTTACATATGGTAATGCTACCAAGGAGTGTATGCTGTTTTCCAGATCTGACCAAATGTTTTACAGGGAAGGCATTTTACTCAATTTTCTAATTTTTTTATGTACACAACGTAAACAATAACATGTTTTAGAATTGCCATTGCAAAATGAGACCTTTCCATGCTCAAAGGACCTCTGTGCATTCCTTACACAGATACTGCTATGCCGAAGGATATTCTTATACAAACAGGAATGATGGCAAAGTGAAGAAAAATATCAGGTCAGAAGAACAAAGCTGTATTTCTTCTAGTTTCATCAGCTTGGTTATATTTTCCTCCCGACAGCAACTTCGAAATGGCAGAAGAATCCCTTCAACCAACTCTTCCTGTGACCTAAATGCATAATTAATGAAAATGTATTGTTTACATGAAAGCCTCATAGAAACCACCAGGAAAGCGTTGCAGATTATTTTTTCCTCCTTTTGCCACTATGTTTTTACAGATGTGATATGTGGTTTAAGGAGCCAAAGCAGACAGTTGTGCTTTAGCCCTGCCAAACACTCCAAACAAAGAAAACGGTTCCTTTCTTTCCTCTCCCTCTCCCGACAGAAGATATATACCTAAAATAAACAAATACCTAGATAAATACCTTGTTTTAAAAAAATAACTTTTGGTTGGCACATCTACGAAAACTCACGAGGCAAATTGTACATTTAGAGCCTGCAAGAATGAGAAGGGAGCGCCCAGCAAGGAGGCGGCGGTGGCCCTGTCCCCTGAGCGCGCCGCAGCCGTGCCCAGGGCTGGATTGCCACCTAGAGGGACCCCGCTGGCCCAGCCCCCTGGAGCTGCCAAAGCCACATCCCTGCTCGCTGGCCTAAGGCTGATTCGTGAAAACTGCAGCTACATTTAGAGCCTAGAGCCGTGGAACACTAAACACCCTGAGCACTCGGTG
Organism: Hirundo rustica; assembly: GCF_015227805.2. Taxonomy (NCBI): domain Eukaryota; kingdom Metazoa; phylum Chordata; class Aves; order Passeriformes; family Hirundinidae; genus Hirundo; species Hirundo rustica. The sequence goes on along the minus strand of NC_053451.1, from coordinate 99,105,174 downwards.
CAGCACAGAATGGAATCACAGAATCACAGAACGGTTTGGATTGGAAGGGACCTTAAAAATCCTCTAGTTCCAGCCCTCCTGACATGGGCAGGGACACCTTCCACTTGACCAGACTACTCAAAGTCCTGTTCAATCAGGTCTTGAACACTTCCAGTGATGAGGCATCCACACCTTCTCTCAGACTAAAGCCATTACCCCTTCGGGAGTGCTTGCCCCAGCATGTCACAGATGTACCCAAAATATCAGCTGCTTGTTCAGAGGCAGCACAGAACGTGGCACTGCTAACTCTCCTTATCACGAGGATGCCGGCCTCTCTCAAGTGTCCTTGGTACTTGAACACTGCTGTAACGGATAATATCTTCTCTTTGAAGCTCACAGAAAATCTAAATGTAAGGAAAACCACGGGGCCCTCTCGTCAGTGCAGGAAAGGTGTGAGGACTGACCATGGCTGTCTGCTGCGATAAACTGCCAGCCTCTTGTGCTCAGTGCACATGGAGCTGTGGTAGGCTGTCGCTGTAGGACACACAAGAAAGACAAGACTCCAAGTATTTCAGAAGGCAAAGACTATAGAAGGCTTTTTTGTCTAATTCTTACTACCTTTTATAAGGTATTCTGATACAGACCTAACATGATTGGTGATTAGGAACGACAGCTCTGTAATTCCATTGGTGAAACTAGAGAAACAGCAAAACACCACCTGGAAAAAACTGTTTTGAGAAAGGATAGTTGTTTTGCCAAGATTGTTTTGAGAAGAGGCTTTCTTGAGAACTTTTCCCTTGGGAAACAGCACTGCTAGCAGGCTAAAATCCCTTCAGACTTAGAAATGTCAGGCCCACAGTAGGCACAGCCATGGATTTGGTTTCCCACTGATCTGAGAGAGGCCGACTTTGTGCAACTGCAGAAAAGCTAAACACAATTCCTGGTGTGGCTGTGAGGTGGGATGTAGGTACTCACTGAGTACTCCTCCCTTAACTAACCGTGAGCTTAGCAGGGGGGAGCAGTGGGAAGGAAGAGGCCAGCCAGAACTTCTGAGGACCAGCTTAAAAGTCAGTCCCAACAGGGTGTATCATCAGCCAAGTATTGCAGTTCTCCAGCTTTTTCCTCTGTGCATTCCTGTTCCCAGAGCCCTAGAGCCAATGAAGCTGGGAGGAGGTAGTGGTGGCAGTGGCCTCCAGCTCTGCTGGGGAGGAGGTGTCTGCTGCTGATCCAATTGCTCTTCTTGTGTCACTAGGTAGAGAGGAGCACTTGCTGTTTCTGTCTGTGAGCAAATGTAACCACTGCTAAGAAGGCTGCTTTCATCCTTGGACTAATGTGTACGATGATGAAAATGAAAAAGCTTCAGTAAAAGAGGCAAAAAAACTTCATAGTCTCATGAATGGAGCATTATTCTGAAAAAAAAAAAATGGATCTTGGCAAAAGGAACTCCTCCTGTCCTCTATATTGTTGAAGCTTGAACAGCAGGATGGCAGAATTCTAACATGGAGCGAGAAAAAGAGCAAATAAGGCAGTATATGTTACTGTGGTCTGTATGTCCCAGGCCATCAAATGATCAAGCTGACCCCTGTTCTAGTCCCTCAATGGTTTATAATTCATGAACACTGAACATTTATTTGGTGGAAATTATGCTGGTAGCTAGACTGTAGCTTAGCTACTGACTTTGTTGCTGGCAAATTTGCACTCTGTGCAGAAGTCCCAAGTGAAAAGAAAAAGCAGGTGTGTTGATTTGTTTGGGGGCTCTTCAGTTATTACAGAAAAGCTCCAGCAAAGAGGCAGAATGGGTTGGGACTGGATGATTGGGACTGAATGAGGAGAAAAACAGCAGAGTGAGAAAAGGAGGAGGGGATGGAGGTGTTAGTTACCTGCCCTACCTGGTTACCCTTACACAGAAGGAAAACTGGTACTCTTACATTGGTGCCTGTTTGTCTTGAAGTCAGCAGTCTGACATGGAGAGATTTACTAACCAGGAGTTGTTGTAGCCATCAAATATGCAGGGATTTCTATTGCCTAAACCTGGCCTGACAGAAAGAAAAGGAATGGTTTCATGCATATTCCCACAGGCTTGGAAGGAAGAGGTGCAGAGGAACTTATGATTTATTCCTTGTGTTCCTGTGACTAGTGCTTTGTAGTGTTCCTTAAAAGTTGAGTCAGGGCCAAAACATAATTCAGGGTCAATGTTAACTATCTATGATGTGGAAAATATTCAGGCAGACTATTTATACCTTTGTTGTACCTCTAATTGTTGTACCATTTCAATTAATTAATTGGACAAATAAATATTATTGTTATTGTTGTTGTTATTGTTATTATTAAACAGGTGCTTAAATGTTGGACAGATTAAAAATCAAGGATTAGTACAATGATCCAAATGATAATTGACCTCAAGCAGTGATTGCATAGAAGATGGTAAAATATTCTGGTTAGTGACAAATGTTTGTTAGATTTTAACTTCAATTACATGAAGAAAAATAATGTGTTCAGGCTACAACAAGGTCTAAAAATGTGATGAACATCCCAATATCTGGAATATGAGAGTATAAGTTTCTTATAACAATTTAGATACAGAATCTGCATCTCAATGTGATTCAGAGTAGCTACCTGAGTTATCTTTAAGTAGAAGTCTACAAATGTCCCTTTTACGACAGTGCTCCTTCTGGCCAGAGCAGCAGTTAGCAAAGAAGGAGCTGCACTATGGTAACTCAGGGAGCTGCACTGAAATCAACACCCACAAGACCTGTATTGCATGGACATTTACCTAACAAAGAGTCTCTAACCATGAGGTTACTGTGAAGAAGGGAAGGGCTGGTGATGGCACATATTGTGCTTTTTTTCTGAATCTCACTGCTGACCAGGGTAATTTTGGAGCCTTTGGTAGAGTTTGTGTCCTCTCCCTCATCCCTGAACCATAGCAGAGCTTAGGTGTTTCTCTCTCTTCCCAGGCTTGGGAACTTCAAGGGTCTGGTTGCCCCCTGTACATCATTCAGAAATTTTGGATTCTAATGGTCACGTAATCTGAGAGTTAGGTAAGTAAAATCTGTCTTTAGAAAAATTGCAACTTTGGAAATTATCTAAAGATAATGCTATCTAAATTATATCTAATCTAATATCTAATCTAATGATATCTAAATCATAAGGCTTTACAGCCTTTCAGTCTTACCTGTTGGGAATCTTTAGAAGCAGAGAACTATAGTTCATATGACTTTTTAATTATTTGGAATGGTTCTTTTGCATGGTACAATTATGGCAGCCACTCCTTTTTACTGCATTTATCAAAGGAGAAACACTTAACTAGCATTTAATGCACTAGTCCTGCAGCACTCTACATCAAATTGTGCATGGCTACAGTCCAGCTCTCACTAGTAACTGTAGAAACATTGAGCTTACTTCAGGGAAAAAAGCTGTCTTTTAGAATATATTAGGAGAGAAAAACAATAGCATTGGTTGCAGTCAATACAAACAGATATTATTTTATATTTTAGGCATTACTCCTTCCTAGTAGTGAGACCAGCGAGTGAATACTTTGCAGGGTATGATTCTCCTGAGAGTGGGATGACTCTGTGGTCATAACTTTGAGACAATAAAGCAGCTCTTCCTAGCTAATATAGTTGATTGTCTACTTTCCTACGCAATCCGCACATTTTTTTCAGTGCCCTTTACTGAATCTTTGTGGATTAAGAAAGACTGGTTAATCTGAAGGGTATGTAACATCAGCTGGCCACAAACATCGCTCTAAATGCTGTTCAGGCCTGGAATAAATCATCAAGCTTTGCAAATCCCCACAGAGAGCTGTGCACTGATTGTTCAGGCTGCACAATCATTTCTCAAATGAAACACAGCTGAAGTGCCAAATACTGACTCTTCCCCAAGCTGGCAGTTACATATGGTTATGTCTTCCTAGCCAGTTACCTGCTGTGGCTGGGGAAAGCCAGTAGGAACACTCAGATTACTTTAATCCTGATCAAGATCATTCTGAAAGATAGTAAGGGTTGAAATCATTAACTGTGCTAAAACAGGGTTTATAATGTGCTCAAACCAAGAATATTAATTATGCTGAGAATACAATAAGGTTAAAGAAGGGATAGAGAGTTACCCAGATGCTGCAGCTACACGTCAGCAGTTCCTGTCTCATTCTGCCTAAGAGCCCATAACTGTTAGATGTATGATATATGATGTATGATGTATGATATATATGGGGTGTGTGTGTGTATATATATATATATGTATATGTGTGTGTGTGTGTGTGTGTGTGTGTGGTGTGTGTGTGTGTATATATATGTTATATAACAGGATACAGCTCTCACAGTCACATCCTAGCTCCAGACTGACTTCACTGGGAAGTCACTAGTTACTGGTTGAAAAGGTGAACGTACTAGATTGATCTGTGAAATGCAGCAGCTATTTTTCTCAGAAGTTCATCTTTTTGATAGTGCATTAAGATAGTGTGAGGACTTGGAGAAGTCTCAAATACTGTCAAACAGGAAAGGTCCCACAAGGGAACACATCATGACAGGACTGTAGAATAAGTACAGATGGCAAAAAAGAAGGCATTAATACCAGGCCTAACCAGAGCTGAATGTTTGGAATTAACATACTGGGCAAAATTCCACTGTGCAAACTAGGAAAAGTGCTCACAGCAACAGGAATGTGCCAGGCCTGGTGAAGCAGATCAAGGTAACTACCTGGACAAAAGCTCCCACCACGGCAAACTGTGAGCAAGGAAGTATCTTACACACATGCCATCCCAAGACAGGTGAGAACAGCACCCATGCCTTATGGATGCTCAGGACTTGGACTGTATAAAAGTTGTACAAGAACATGGGAACCCCCACCAGACAGACCAGGATGAAGAAGGTCCAGCAGGACACCACAGGATTCCACATGGTGGTGATATTTTTGCTTAGTCTCTCTCTCTCACACTCTTTCTCTTTCTGCCCCTTCTCTTCTATCTCTCTACTTGACATTTACTGTTCCCACCTTAGTTCAGGCAGAGACAACACAATAACCAGATCCTAAAAGACAGCAAGCCAAAAACCAATCAAAAAACTATATGCAGCATTCCAACAACACTGTTTGCCATGCTCTCCAGGAAGCAGCAACGCAAATCCCAGGTGCCACAAGTGGAGGCCCTTCACCTTCCTTATTTCAGATACGGTGTCTGTGAGATTGTGCTTCGTGGGCCACCGCAGCAGTGAGGAGCTGGAAGCAGGATCAGATTTGGAGCAGAGGAGCAGAACAGCAAAAGGGAGTAGCACAGCTTGTAGGATGTAGACGTGGAGGAAGAGCCTCCCCTAAAGGAGCAAAAGGCACATGGATGGCAGCAGGCTGCTTGGTTTGGATGAATGGAGGGTAGGCCAGGGTATGTGGGGCACAGCTGCACACGGCAGCGCTGAATGCCTCCAAACGTTTTCCATTCCATTTCCCAGCTGTGCCATGGCAAGCGATGACAGGTAAAGTTCAGAACCCCATGACCAAATACAAATGACAGGAATTATTACTACTTATTAAAGTTGCTGCATGCCCGATGGCTCCTGGGTTTTTGGTGTGTGTTTTGGGCTGTGTTAAGGGCACAGCAATCCATGGAATGAGTTGAAGGCCATGGGACTCCCAAAAACAGCTCCTGAAATGAGTCATTTAATTTGAACTAGGATATTGCTGGCATGTTCACCTTAGTTAGCATGTTTATCAGGATCAAGCCCATATTCTATGCTAATACCTAGAATTTAGCCTCTGACAGAGATTTAGGGTATGATTCATCCAGTTAAATGGGGATGATTGAACCTGTCATTTTCAGTCTTTGATCTTAGTTCTGAATTAAAGTGCAACTGAAAAATATATACAAAAAATACGTCATAGGGGCTTTGCAACATCTAGTTTTAAAGTTTCATGATCAGTATAGACAGAACAACTAGGTAAGATAAATAGTTTTTCTTCTCTTTTTAGATTTCTAAGGTATTTCTGATGCTGAAGAAAAAAACATTTTTCTCTGAAAATACAATTGCCAGCTGCCAAGGCTGATTCTCTGAAGTCCACTGCATGAATTTTACTAACTCCCTAGTTAATATGAACTAACCTGTAATTGAACTGAATATCCTAGATCTCTAGAACTCAGGCTTGAGTTATCCCTAAAAGTGAGAAAAAGAAACATAAAGATCATAGAGACATTAAGTGAAATATTTTTCTCATTAATAAGATGTCCAAGAAATGTTTTCAATACTGTAAGTCAGTTTTATTTAAAAAATAGAGTCCAAACATTGTTTTTTATAAGGTGCAACATATACACTGTTTTCTACAATTAAAAAGAAACAAAACAACAAACAGAGCCAAAGCAAAACTATAGTCATAAATAGAGTGTCATTCAAACATGGAATCACTGAGTCTTCTGTAACATTGTTTTTCTGCTTCTTCAAAGCATAAGAATTAATAATTAGTATCACTGGGACAGCCAAAGAGTCTGTCTAATATCATCCATTTCTGTACTTTATTATTAAACTTTCCAGTACAGATTGCTTCAAGTACACATCAGAAGCTGAATGTAACTTAACACAGTTCATGCAAAACAAAGGTACATACTGGACCTCCATCATTCAAAGATTTTTATTCCCCTGTTTAGTTTAGTTGGGCACTTTTGAAGGCCAGCTGCTTGAAGGACTGAACTGAGGTTGCATAAAATCAGCAGTATACACTAAAATACTCATGTAACTCAGACTGATAACGCTACGTGACTATCTTGAGCTCTACAAATTCAAATAAGTAGGGCTGAGATCTATGCCTCTTGGAGACTATTCAGTACCTTCTGAGACAAATTTTAGGATACAGATGGAAAACAGTGTCTGATAATGGGCTTGCCATGGGGAAATAAATCATTACATCATAACTGCATTTTTTGAGATAAGCATGTTATTAATTTATATTAAGGGTGTTCCCTTTCAGACACCAGTGTGAAAAGTAATAGAGGCTGTAGCACAGAGGAAGTTTTCTAATTAGCAAAGTCTGTCCTGTTTCAAAGCCCTCCATGTCATTCTAGCATCAGCCTCAGCCCTGATGATAACAGCAAGCAGCTGAAGTTAGCCATGAGTGTGCCATTCCTGCTACCAGATAGCAGCCCCTGCTCTGAAGGGTTTAACATCCTTTGAACAGACACCAGAACAAGGAGCAGCACTACACGGTTACATGTCCAAAGGTTTTTCCCTTGACCCCTTAGGTGTTTAAAGCTCTCCATCTAGAAAGGAATGTGTTTGATAGAAGAGAGCTGTACACCCATTTACCTGCCTTTTACTTGGGTGATAGTCCAGGGTCAGACCGCATTCACAATAACTACATAGATCTCAATTCCTTCTGCTGGTGCTTGCTACAAACCACCAGGTTGGTTTTTTGGATCTTCGTTATAAGCCCTGAGGGCTCCTCCCAAGTAGCCCAATAAGGCAAGGCAACAAGCTGTCACAGGGGTTTCAGTAAATCAGGCCTCTGGGTATTAATGGGAATTAAGCACACAAGTCCATGCCTATGAATAACCACAGACTGACTTTAACCTGATAAACCAAGTCAATATATATGTGAATTTGTATTCATAGCCAGATTAACCTCAGTTAGGCAAGTCCATGTCTTTTTCTCAGAAAATTATAGTGTTTTTCAGTGTTAATACACTATATTAGTTCCTGTTAGCAAACATGGAAATTAGAACATGGTCATACAGTTTTAATCCAAGAATGAGATTGCTCTCAAAACTCAGCCTTTTTAGCTTAGTCTACATGGCTTAGATTCTAGAAGTTATGGGTAGAAACTGACAATTGCATAAGGCCCCACTTGGATTTAGTTGTGGGAATGAAGTGATTTTATGATGGCATCCTTGTTCAAATGAGGGAATCTAGTGTTTATGAGTGTTGTTGTTGACTTGGTTGGTTTTTTATAAGTTTGGCTGCTGACAGCTCCACAGAAAAACATAAGAAATAACCATATTATGTTGTATTTCCTATTTTCAGAAGAAAGGGGTTGCTCAGTCCTATAGTTTACATACATTTAACAATATCCCCCTAATAATACATTGTACTGCAGCTGTTCAGTTAACAAAAAGTATACACTCAAATATTTATGGGCTTTGGCCAGAGCTATGTATATTTATGTCAGTCTGTTGCAAACACCATTGTTAAGTGGAGTACTTAACAAATTAAGTACTTTACTTCCGTTTCTTTTACTTCAGCAATCTGGGCCATACTCGGTGTGAATGGAGTGGGACACATGCCAGAAGGAAGCAGAGTGACTGGAGATAAGAGGAGGAATTTGTGACACAGAACTTCAGCATCTAACTCAGGGTGCACCTGAGTAGTTGTCTCAGTTCAGGGACACCATAGTCATGCACATTGCCTGTGTGTTAGATCAACAGTCTGGGTTTGGGCTGGAGTAAGCAACAGGCTCTTCTGGCATGAGAGGTCATCTCTGTCCATGAGGACCACTCAAATACCACCAGTTATCTGCGTGAATTTGAACAAAAATACCTGAGGTCTTAGATGCCTAAATGAAGGGACCAGAAGCCCTGAATGGGAATTCAGGGCACAACCTTACTGCAATCTTTTAAGTTTACATCTATAAAGTGAACACTGGGCAGCATGAATTATGTGTTACAGAGTGTACAATTTGGTATTCTGTTACTGATAGCAGTATTGACTAAAGGGTTGACCCTCTTTATCTCACATAGGACCAGAACAAGGGTTTAGGAAAATTTCACATTTTTACCTGAGTGACTTAGAGGTCTCTACCAGGGTCTGTTAAATCTGGCGTTCTTGGTGCAAACAGATAAATACTTAAAGCTTTCTTGTGATCAATTACATTCTCAGTCACTCTGATTTTATGCAGCCACAGTGCTGTGGAGAGGAACTCCACAGTCCTATGACTGATGAGTGCATAAAAAGTAGATCTCTTACAGAATAAGTGTCTGTGACTGTTGAATTAATTTCAGCATCTCTTGGCAAGTGCAGACAAATGCCAAGAAAGAGCAATGACAAAAAGGACTTAAGTGGAGAACCAAGAATCAAGGCAGAATGTCATTCATTTGTGAAAAACTGTGATGTACTCAAGGGAAGACAGGTGAGGGATTCAATCTCTTGTCACTAACACTGATGAGAGATGGATACCACTGTCCTTTTAATGCTTTTGAAAACTATCTTATGGGTTTCTATGTTTTTTCCAGTTACCACAGCATACCACAAAATACTAAATTTTACAGTACTTGTATGCAAAATTGCATAGAGAGATAATAAATTCTTACAAATAAATCCCATTTCAACATTAATAAGGGAAAGCTGGTTGACAGAAATGCTAAGCAGTATAAAATTCAAAAGACTAAAGCAGGGAGCAAGGGACATTACATTTTAAAGTGATTTGAGGCATAATCTTACTCTTTTCTTATGACTTAACTCTAGTCTTGATTCATTAAAGATTTACAAAATAAAATGAAGATGACAAAATCTTTAATTTAAAAATATGCCAGTTTTTGTCCGTCATGAAAACGGTATAACTCAGTAGCAAACAAACAGCCATGATTCCAGTAACAAAAGCAACTGACATTACTCATCCACACTCTCTGGCTCGGAACACAAACCTTTATATCTCTTAGCAGCTTGTACATAAACAGTGTCTGCTACTCTTCACACCTGCCTCATGAGTTCCTGTGACCTTGATGCCTCCCACTGGTGCTCGTGGCTCTTTGTCTCCAAGCACCGCATCACTTACACCCACCGGCACTCCAACTGAGCTGTCGGGGGTCTCACTAAGGAAACACAGCTTGATGTCTGCAGCTGCTCAGAGCTTCTAAACTGCCTTCCTCAAAATAAGTGCTGTCCTGCATCCACTCCCTCTGTCAGAGGCATATCAGGCCATTCTTCATATACATTACCTTTTCCTCTTTAAGCAAGATGAAACACCAAACACAGCCTTCGTGTTAATCTAGAAGGGATTCCTTTGGGGTTACTTTCTTCTTCTTTGCCAGTCTAGTTAAACATGATAGATTCAGGGTCCTGGTTTGCCATTTGAGCCATATGTCTTAATACATCCTTTTTAGTTATGATACCCAGCAGCCTCCTGTAGGAGAAAAGGAAGTGAAAGGTTAACAATCATCTCATATATCATCCAGGTTTTTCCCTGTTCAGCTACAGGGTCATTTTGTGAGTGTTTCCATAGAGTACTGCCCATCTCATCTATTCCCCAATTATTATATTTTTATAAAAGTATTCTCACCTTATGTATTTCTATTACCCCAGCCACAATAATTAAGCAAAATACTTTGGCTTGTTACCTCTTTTTGTTGGGAACATGACTGAGTGAGGAGCTACAACAACTAATACTTTGTACAACAAAGTAATAAATTTCCTTAGGCTCAGGTTGCAGAGGACCAGCAGTCAAACCCAAGGGATCAGTGCTTGGTAATACACAAAGTAAGCTAAAGCACAGGGTTTCTGAAACTCTCACTGCCTGACAGCATAATTCCTTCAAATTTAAATGATAATTTCTCATTTATGTGAACCTAAATGAATTATATCTGTCAAGAAAGATGAAGCCTATGGGATGTCTGGCCCCAAGAGTCAAAAATTTCATAACCTTCAGTATTCAAGGGCTTTTACTTCCAGTCCTTGAAGACCATTAAGCACTGAATATTGAAACTGTCATTGTTGATAGTTTTTCCATCTTTCATTTCATGTAAGGTCTAAAACTCCAGATCTAAATTTCTGAATCCAGGCACCTAAAACCAGAACCTTTATCTCTGTCCCAATAATGGTTCTTATTTTCTTAATGCTGAGGATACTTTCTACTGAGGCAATGACAGTAACAAGTGATATGCAATATTTTTGACTAATAAAAAGAAGAATAGATAAACAGAAGAATAGATTTTAGTCTTCCACGTTTGGAAATTATGGCTGCAGTTTAGCTATCCTGCTACCAACTAGATCCTGAGATGAGCCATGATGCCCAAAGATCTCAAATTCCTTCAGAACTATGGGATGTTATGTCTAGTCCACATTGTGAAGCTTTTTGTTCTCCTAATTCATGTTTGCCCATCTCCTTCAGCTGTTATTTGAGAACCTTTGGTTTATACACCTTTCCATTATCCAATAAAGAAAGCTGAACAGATTAATTTTCCTCCAGTGACATCTTTATCACAATTTTCACAAACATCTAGTTGGATGTCTTGAAAAAAGCATATTCTTTGTAAACAATATTGCTTCCCAGATCTGCCTCTGCTGAAAACTGAATGATAGTGGAAGTCAGAACAGTTTATTTTGTATTTATTTTTACCTTATCTAAATGAGACTACATTAAGGATTTGGGAGAACAGAATGAAATATAACGCCCTGCAAACACCGTTTTGGTTCCAAGTCAGTTCTTTTGCTGTCCTGGAGAGACATGGGCAAGGTTCCCCCATTCATCCTTTCACAAAACAAGACAAAATTAAAACATTCACTTGACTGTCAGCTACTCACCCACTGCGAGTCACCAGACACTGCCGGAGTCCAAGTTTTCGGAAAATATCTACCACGGTTTCCATTGGTGTGTGGTCAGTGACGGTGAAAGGGCTCAGGTTGAGAATGCGCCGCAGTTTCAGTGGGTGGGGACTGTTGGGTGGAAGTTCTGGGGGGTCTTCAGTGAAGTACACAATGGAGTTGCTCACCACCCCATCCTGACGCTGTCTTGCATTCTCTGTACAACACAAAAATTGGCTTAGATAGTGAATTGGGCTCGATTATAAAAAAGGATTCCTCCCTTGGAAAGCAGATTTGATTTTGTCTTGAACACACCAAAGTCCCAGAACTTTGGGTTACTGAGTAACCTTGAATTTCCTCGAGACATTGCTTCCTCAAAGCAAATGTGGTATTTTTATAGGTGCATACTTTTCCTTGGTTAGGATAATGCTTTTCTGAATAAATATGCAGCTTATTGCATTCACAAACTTCACTAATCCAATTTCTGTCAAATTCAAATCACTGTATGTAATTTCCTCCATTGTGAGAATCACAGCAGAAATTTTATTACATGCCTGAAGCACTGGAGTCAACAGCTGTGTAAGATCCCAGCTGGTTTGGAGCAAAACTTTTCAGTGGAGTTGGGAAAATGTGGACATGCTGAATGGATTTATGAACACAAAGCTGAGGAAAGAAAAATTCACATTCCAGGGATCCAGGGGCAGTGTGGGTATTGTTCTAGATCAGCAGACCTCACTGGCATGTAGGGTAAATTTTGTGGGTTTACACTTAATGCCTTAAATAGTTTGCATATCTAGACTTTTAAAAGGAAAAATAAATTATCTTCCTACTTCAAGGAAAATAGTAAAGGGAGGGAAAAGGGATAAACAGCACATATGTGACCATTTTCAGAAGTTCAAAAGCTATCATTAATACTTTGATCAAACTACGAAGTGAACATCACTCTGCATCTGGAGTTTGCATGATTAGTATAAGCCTTTTACTTAAAGCACGCCCCAAGACTTACCACTGGAGTACTTTATTTTCTTTGTGGTGCTTACCTCATCTCTACTCAACACAACAGGATCTAAACATTATATGACACAGATTTCCAAATGACAGACAACTTTTCTCTCCCCAGAATAAGCTTATCATGTGTTTGGCTCTGAGGTCTTAAGTTTGGTTTTTTTTTTATAATAAATTCTTGGAAATAGTTAAATTATTACTTTCACAATTAACATAGGTTGCTTCTGCTCTTGAGATGTATAGCAAGTTATACTCCAAGCATATGTAAATATTCTTGGAACTCTCTGCCATCAATCAGAGTGAGAAACCTGCTCCTGTGACTTGTAATATGTAGACAGTGATGGTTTCCAACATGTTTCAGCTGCAATTTTTTTTTACATTTAACAATCTCATAATATTTCTGGAACTGGAGCAGTGCTGGCTCAAACCTAGTATCAGTACAGTATATGATTCTCAAACTTCTCACCCCACATATTACAAGCCCTATTGCAATTTACAGGAATGATGTTAGTTTTGCCTCAGCTTGTTTCAATTCATACATCCAATTTCAAGTGTGAATATGCCTGCATAGTTCTTTGATATATGATCTGTGCTAAGAGGTAACATTAATCAAACTGAAGGTAACTCCCACCCTTTGATAAAAACCTTTGACAACCAGGTATTTCCTTCCCAAAGCTGCACCCTAAGAAATAGGGCCAAGCATTTTGGTTACCACGTTGCTGTTCCCTAGGCAGCAGTGACCCTGAACAGCAGTGATTAGCCAAAGCAATGATTTCACTCTTCCATGTCAAACACCTCTCTAGAGAAATTTGAACAACGTAGTACTATGGACTAAATTCAGTGGCATCAGAAAAATGGTGGATTTTGTGCACAGCAGTCTCACTGGATGGGGGAGTGGGAGTAAAGATAATTTTTGCAGTCAGTGGGTAAGAAAAACAGATACAGATTAACAAAAAGAGCAAAGCAAATGGATGACAATGTCTGGTTTTACAGAGCAATCTATGCAGAAGGCTCTTGTCATAGCTAGAGAGTGAATTAATTCTGCAAATGTGAAACAGCCTCTCATATTCAGGGGTTCACATTTCACAGCCTGTATCAACTATGTTGATCTCTCTACTCCACACTGGAAAAAGCATATTATACAGACCACCTGGCTATTGTCCAAGGCTTTGCCTTTTGCATGGTGCCTCTGGAGCAGGCCAATTTTAAACTTTACAGTGTCAAAAACTCCCCTCTGTAAGACTCTGTAAAGTAAGTGTCATCTAAAATGTAGACACCCCTTCCCAGAGGGTGACTCTGCCACCTCACCTGCCTACCTACTCAATAAGGATCAATGGAAGGACACAATCTTCCAGAAGATGCTGCTGAGCAATTGGAAATGGCAATGCCATTCACTTCACAAGTATTTGCTGCATTTATAGAACATGCTCCCCTCAGTAAGAAAGAAATTATGTAAGGGTAAATCATGAGGCAGATAGCTTTGTGGGAATGGCTATTTGATGCAAGACACAGCAGCTATTGCCTTCATCCAAGAAGGCAGATGTGTGAGGGAACTGGAGTACTTCCCCTGGACCACCATACTACTGATGCACAGTTAACTGGACCTGAGAAAGAAGCTGAAATTCTTGGTTGAAACCATGTCTCTATGAAGCGCGAAGTGTTCTTATATGGAGGTACCAGCTCAAACTCAGGAGGCATTCTGCAGGGCACAATGCCATGAAAAAAGAGGTACTGGTGAAAGAAGAAGTACTGGAGTGAGCCTGAGTCTCCTTCTCTTAAGACCTCATTCCCTGGCTGAAGTGCTGCTCGGATGGGGCTTATGCTGTTCTGAGATGTAACTCCAGTATCTCTGTCAGGCTGAGCAGGTGAACCTGAATAGGTGAATAAGAGATACTTCACCACGTGTGATATTTCTCTCTTGGTAAGGAATTTTATAGCTTAAGGAGAATTGCTGTATGGCTCCATGATCACAACCATGAAGCGAGCTGAGGTGGAGGTTCAGAACACATTAGCTACCCTTGTGGTAACGATCAGCAATAACAACTTCTGAAATTCAGGCAAAACAACTTCAGAGAAAGAGGATTAGAAACCAAAAGGTGGCTAGCATGGTTTGCCCTGCCCTGTACTGGAACCATATACTGTGTCTTTTGGAACCAAATCCAGATTTTAATTCACAAGGACACAAACCATACTGGAAAGATTTACCATTCATCATAGTGTCAGCACAAAATGACAACACTCACACTCAGCCCAAGGGGAAAAGGGTTACCAAAGGTCTCTTGTGGCTGAGGATTTTAGAAAAACTTATCTATGGATATAGCAATTTGATTTTAAATCTAAGTTCTGTCTCATTTCCTGTGAAAGATGCTCTTAATTAGAACTGAACAGGAGATGGTACAGATGTCAAACAATTTTTGCACAGGAAAGCATTTTGATCTAAATGTTTACTGAGTTTAATTTTAACTGATTTCTTTTTTGTCAGTTCATAGGCTGGACATTTCCTCACATATTCTGGCAAGACCATTCAGCCACACTGCCATTTATGACCTGAATCAAAAGTATCAGTGCCTCAAAGTTCTTTGACTCACTTCAAGCAGCCTCTGATCTTTCTGATTTTAAAGTGAGGGCTCTGCATCGTCAGTCCATGCAATTTTCCCACTGAAAAGGAGGTGCAAAAGATTATTAACTTAGGAAGACACCAAGTGTTAAAGCCATGACGTGGCATGAGCAGTATAAAAGACAGACCCAGGGTAGGCTAAATACATCTAAAACATGTGCTTTGAAGACCACTGTTATTTCACTTTTTGTTTTAGCTTTGTGGGAAGTAAGCTGGGAAGTGGCCTTCAAAAATAACCTAAATTTACCATTTACTCATTTTCTTGTCTGAAAAATATGTGAATTTCCATCAGAGACAACAGCTTTTTAAAGGTGCCTGAACAACAGGCATGAAACAAGACCATGCAGAGAAGAATAGTTCTAAGTCAAGGAGATTTGAATACAGCAGATATTTCACTTTCCTGCAAAGTACAAGGCAACCAAGCTCAGATGGAATCTTGCCTGCCCACCCAGTTGGCCCTCAGCACCACAGGACTGCCAGAACTTCGAGCAGACAGTGGAGCAGCCTTGCAGACCTCTACAAGTCTGGATGCCCAGGGTCCAGAAAGGTGGAAACACTTGCTTCCATCCAATATACTTGTTCTTCAATGTCCACTTAGTCATCAGATCAACCAGGAAAGGACCTGACAGTCAAAACCTTTAATGACCTGGATTCAGACTCTCAGGCAACCAGCCAGCTGTCCACTGGATGCCAGACAAAATTCACCCATCTTTACCAAAAACCATTGTGCACTGAAAACTCCCCACCTGTAGCACTAAAAGCCTGCTGGTGAAGAAAAACTGAGACAGAGCAACAGAGTACAGGCTATTTCATCACTGGGTGACCAAAGCTCATGACTGCCTCAGCTGCTTCTGGAAACCCATGGAAAGTGAAAGAAACTGAGCACTGCAGTGGCTTTTGGTCTGGTTCTGACAAAAATCCTGGCCATACAAGTTGAGTTTTTCTCTATTATCCCTAGAAGAATTATATTTTACTCGTCTGAGTGACAACAAAATTAAGCCCACAAGGGTCAAGCCCACAAAATTCTATCAGGTGGTATGATGCAATAGAAAAGCTTCCAGGTTCTACTAACCAGTAAAAGTCAGATTGGAAGAAAACGTTAGATTTGGTTCTTGTTTTTCCACTGTTCAAGGTGAACAACACTGCTAACCTCCTATCTTGTAAAAACTCCTTTCAAAATCAAACTTTTGGACACTGATACTCTACTTACTTATTGCAAGGATCAGCTCTCGTCTCTGTGCAAATCCAATAAGTCTCTCTGAGTCTTTTGAAACCACCACTGGAAAGCCATTGTAATCGGTCTCTTTGATGAGTGTCTCGACATCCTCCACCGTCATGCTGTCCTGTGTCAGCACGGAGAGAGGAGCTTCGCCGCGCCTCGGTCTCATCACGTCAGTCGCCAGCGTTCGGTGGGTGAACTCATCCTTCACATCCAGGAAGGGGTAGCCATTCAGATGAATGTGAGCTTCATAGATCCCTTCTTTTCCAAAGGCATCTGCCACCCACTTACTTGTGACAGCTGCAGCCATAAGAGGTACAATGTACTCCAGGCCTCCAGTTAGCTCAAACATAATCACCACCAGAGAGACCGTCATTCGGGTAACACCACCTGCCAACAAGGAAAAGACTCAAGTTTCTCTCAGTGCTGGTATACACACTAAGCAACTCATATTTTTGAGCCTTACACTCAAAAATGCATGTAATTATTTATGCTGAGTACTCTGCCCTTATACTCTTAGTCTTGTTTCTCTGAAGAAAGGCATTTCTCATCTACTGCAATTTTCATCAAAAAGGCTGAGTGAACTTGCTCATGCAAGCATTGAAAAGCAAACAACAAATGCTGAAAGACAGAGATTTAAAACCAGAAAGGATGCCAAAAAAATCAGATTTAAAGGGTACTTGAGAAAGCAAAATGGAACCCTGCCATTAGCCCTCTAAAATGACTCCAAGAATCAGTTAAGCGCCCTGGTTGAGGCAGGTAGGAAGGTGGAGAGGTGGCCTTCACACTGGCCTATCTATTGCAGTCATACTGAAGAGAAAGCTGAGCATTATCTTTGGGCACAATGGGGTTACAAAATCCTGCCTTGGAACAGCTTAGGGCCACTGCAAGAGCTATGCTACAGCCTAAACCCTTGCTTTGGATATCACTATAGTCATAGAGTTTGAACTGAGTACAGCTTGGTTTGAGGCCATCCGGGCATGCAGCCATAGGCAGGGTTGTAGCTGTATTTTCAATCTAGTCTTTCCATATTAATTTCATAAGCAAGCTCTTTGCTCCTTCAGTTTACATTAAAGGATAAAAATGATCACATAACTGAGGACAAGTGTATATGTATCTCTGAATTATTAGGTAACATTTCTTTGCCTCTGTTCAAAAGGTAAATGTAATAAATCTGCTATTTTTAGGTCTCAAAATACAGCCCCATTTTAGATGAGAAAAATCAGAAACAGGTCATTAAAAGATGCTTTTTATCTAGCAGCACACAGAAATATTAGATTGTTGATTACTTAACACTATG
This sequence comes from Hirundo rustica, assembly GCF_015227805.2. Classification (NCBI taxonomy): domain Eukaryota; kingdom Metazoa; phylum Chordata; class Aves; order Passeriformes; family Hirundinidae; genus Hirundo; species Hirundo rustica. The sequence continues at coordinate 99,087,565 of NC_053451.1, read as the reverse complement.
ATCCAGTTATGAATTTTGTCTGAGGAATGCCTTAAACTTCTGACTGTGAAAAGCTGAGAGCAAATACCAGAGTAAGGATCATTTAATAATTACTCCATATCTCTTGCTTTAGGCAAGATAGGCTTTGGTACAGAACAGCTTAAGAACAAATTGTGACCATTCTACTGTATATCTTGCTATACTATTAAAAACCACTGCACTTTAATTTGGACCTTTTAGAAAAGGAAGAAATTGCACCCTCAACTTGAGTCCTGTGTGCCGTTTTGGGCATCACAATATTAAAAAAAAAAAAGACATTAAGCTATTAGAAACCATCCAAAGGAAGGCTATGAGGATGATGAAGTATCTGAAGGGGAAGCCTTTTCTGGAGTGGCTGAGGTCACCCAGTCTGTTCAACCTGGAGGGAACTAACAGGAGCCCTCCTTCTGGTCTACAACATTCTCACAAGGAGAAGCAGAGAGGCAGGCACTGATCTCTTCACTCTGGTGACCAGTGACAGGACCTAAGGAAATGGCATGAAGCTCAGTCAGGGAGGTTTAGGTTGGAGATCAAGAAAAGGTTTTTCACCCAGAGGGTGGATGGGCTGTAGAACAGGCTTCCCAGGGAAGTGGTCAAAGCACCAAACCTGACAGAGTTCAAGAGGTATTTGGAAAATTCTCTTGGGTCCATGGTGTGATTTTTGGGGTGCTCTGTGTATGGGCAGGATTTGGACTTGATGATCCTGATTGGTCCCTTCCAATTCAGCACATTCTATGCTACCTAGCAGGTGAACTGCAACATCAGAGCCAAATTTTTGTGCATTATTTAATGAACATTAAGATAATTTATTGTGAAGAGGAACTGCTTTACTTGTCTGGACAGTAAGATTCATCTCAGCTTTTACTAATGTGTCTACACTGCTGTGGATGTTCACATCCACGGGGATGATCCAGATTGCCTTTATAACCTCTAGATAAAAACAGGCCCTTTTGAGGCCAAATTCATCTGTTCATTTGCCTGGTTTTAGATGTGTATTGCCAGATAAATCTTATCTTTCCCATACCTCATATTTCTCTTTTGACTGTTAGGAGAATCAAGACAGTTAAGCTCAGGTGTGGGTATCTACGTTACAAACATTAAATTTTCAAGCAAATCCCACCCTTCTTTCCTCTATATTGATCACACAAATGATCCTGCTTTTCCAATACGAGCATCCAAATCTGAAACTTTCCCATCTCTTCCTTAAGTACATCTTTCACTTCAAACCTACCCAGTCACAGTAATCATTTGTTATGCCTCTCCACTATTTTTTCATGCACTGATGATGATATCAGTAACAGCAGCAAAAGGAGATAGAATATTCTTGTACACAAGGGGAAAAATATGATCAGGTAAAAACATACTCAAATGGTATGCTTGTAACATTCTTGTTGCATCTGTGGCTAGAAATTCGATGTGTGAGGTATTACTCAATGATCTTGCTTTAACAGTTAACAGATCATTGGTGTTATATCCAATAAATCCTACTGATTAAGCGTAATCCAATATTGGCCTATGATCAAAATGAAAACCAAAATACAGCTCAGTTGACCATGGCGTGACACACAGCCAAAATAAGACCCAAAATTTTTACCTCTGTGTAGCTTAAAATTTAGCGAAAACTAAGATGTTTTCTTCCTGCGCTGAGAGACAGCACAATCTAAATCTAAACAAGTAAGTTGTTTTAGTCCAGTTACAGTGAATTTCATTACACAGAATGGGAAAAAAGCAAGTAAAAATACTCCTGCTTGGAAACCTGCAGCCTAACTTCGATTTTTTCTTTTCTTTTCTCTGCTTTTTTGCAGATTACAAGGAGCAGGCATTGATAACTGCAAGCCTTTCTGCTGCTGACCATCTGGCATATCACTGGAGCAACCAGCAGAGGAAGCTGCCCATTCTTTAGCCCGTCACGTCTTGATTTCAACCTCTGTTGCACCCAGAACACCAACACAGCACCTAACACAAACACAGGGCCCTCCAAAGCACATCCCCAAACATCAGTGTTGGCCACACACACACGCCAATGACCAGCAGAGACCGTACCCAAGCAAGCTGCTGCTCCCACCATAGCATAAAGCCCTGGGGTGACACAGTCTGCCCCAGGTCTGCACCAGTTCCTGAAGATGATCCAGTCATGATGGTGATATGCCAGCTGCTCCACTCCGATCCCAACCATCCTGCCAGCCATGGCTCCAACAGCCATGCTAGGAATGAAAAGGCCTGAAGGGATCTGAAATGAAATATAGACACATGAGCACCTTGACAAAAATTACCAGTATCAAACAACTTCAGTTAACAGCAAGAGAACCAAGTTTCCACAGACTCATGGCAGCCTGCAGGGCTGATGCCCATGGTCTGACACAATTTTCTGCAGTGACTGAGTTTATGGGGCTACATGGGTATTAATACCTTTATAAAAGGTTTGTGCATTTTTTAAAAGAAATTTTGAATCCTATCTGCTGCATCCCACTGAATTAGAGAGAAAAATGCTCTTTCTGAATAATAGTTTGCTTTTGAAGTCAAGATGTTCCTGGCTTTGCCTTTATTGCTTTCTCAGCAGGAAGTCAGGAGATGCTGATGGTTCTGTCATAGCCTTGAGAATAAGCTTAACCAAAAATAACATATTGATTTCACCCTCTATCAGATGGAGTACTTTATGGTTTTATTACTAGTTTTTCAGGCTAAATCAGACCAGATTTTAAATTAAATGTCAAATGAAGAATAAAAATTCAGAGAAAGGAGGCTGACTGCTCAGAGGCAACTGATTCTCCATCTCAGTTTACAATATATTTTCCAGGAAGCTCTGTGAATCATTACTTTGTTGTCTGCTATACAGAACAAGTCACAAATCATTTATAAAGAATATTTAAATGAGAAGGGGGAGGAGGAAAGAGAATTAAAATTTACTTTGCCTTGGCTAAGTGCATTTCCTCTTAGATGCCAAGTGTACCAGCAAGTGGGAGATATATTTCCTGCTGGAGAAGACAATTCAGATCTGTAACAAGGGCTTGCATGGGGTTTTTGTTATGTTCAGACAGGAAAGCCTTTTATATATTTTTAAGTCTGAAAATATACCTTGAGCTTCCTAGAGAACTTAAATAATCACCTCATCAGCACAGCCCAGAAGCATCTAGGGCTGATAACAGCAGATGCTACAGCCCCCACCATATTGTGTTAACTTTGCTGAAGAAGTTGGATTGAGTCTTCTAGATTTAGAGGGTCTGCTCTTTTACAGATTGGTTGAAAGTATCAATTGCTTCTAATGAATTTTAAATATATAGGATAAATAAAGAATCACATTTCAAATACAGAACCAAGGTTTTTAATGAATAAGCATAACAATGACCCATCAGCCATAAATTAGTTTCTAGAGTGAAAGGCTAAAAATGGATCCTCAGTTCAAGTGTAGTAGTAAAGAGGAAATGAGATGCTTCAATTTTGGGCACGGTATAAACTAAGCAGCGTATAACTAAGAAAAATTTCTCATTGTCTGCAGCCATCAGAAACAGAAATAAATGCTCAGAAAATGAGAGCTGTAGACAGACAGAACCTGGTTTTTATGTGCTCTATTAACCAGATATATAGAGCTCACCACAAACTGCTTGGTATATATATGGAAGGCTTGGATAAACTGTTCTTGGACCTTTCATCACTCATTTATGGGGAGAAGGAGTTGCTGAAGGAATAAGCTGCAAATCCAGAATATTCAAATGACACATCAGTTAGTCTTCTCATTCATGCCCCCTTTTTCCCCAAGCTACAGTGCTTAAAAAGATTCAAAACCAGACCTTTTCAGCCACTTTTATATTTCTGTGATGCTTTAAATGTGTAAAATAGTAAATTTAAAATTATTATTTCCTTGAGCATAGTCACCTTGAGGCACACAAAGACATTAATCCAACAAGACAAACAACAATGTAAATAGCCCATAGCCAGAGAGAGCTAAAAAACAGCTGCAGTGAGAATCATCCTGAAATTGCTTATTGGCAACAGCGTGTTTAAATTCCCATAGGGATTTCTTTTTCACTTAACAGAACCGCAGATGACTGGAAGGTGGAAAAGCAGGGCTCATCCCTGCACTGCCACAGGGACCCACAGGGCAAGGAGCTGGCCGGCAGGTGAGGCAGCAGCATCTCAGTGACAGACAGCCCTGTGGCTGGGCCAGGTCAGAGCCAGAGAGAGCGCAGCTGCCCACGGCAACCCCTCCGTGCCCGTCCCCGATTTACCTTCATGCCGAAAGTGAATATCGTGATGACAATTTTGAACACCAAAGCCAAGGCGAGCTGCCACATGGCAGAGTAGACTCCAGGGCCAGCAGGTCTGTCGGGAATGTCATCCACTGGCCGGGTCATGTTTGGGTCGTTGATGTAGTCGCAGAGCTGCGAGGACTCCAGGGCGCCACAGTCATTGAAGAGCTCGGAGATGAGCTCGCTGGTGCTCCTGCGGGTGTAGGGGTTGGGGTAGGCGATGATGGCAGTGATAGCTGTTATCACAATGACCTCCAGCACTGGGTACTTCCCAAGCCTGGTGGTTTTTCGCCTCCTGCACCAGGCAATGTTGCAGCGGATAAAGAGGGTCCCCCAGAGGCCCCCAAAGACGCCGAGCAGGATGAAGGGGAAGAGCTCGGCCATGTACCAGGGGGTGTGGTACTCCACGTAGAACAGGACTAGTCGGCTGTTCCCAAAAGGATTGATGGACCTCAGTGTGAAGGCAGCCACGAGAGCAGCAAAAAATGACCTCCAGAGGGTTTTCAGAGGAAAGTAGTAGCTGACCTAAAACCAAGCAAAGACCATAAACATTTCACTGAGTGTGACAGAGGGTGCTTCCTTTAACTACCACCACTGTTTCACTTGACTTTACTGCGAGCACTAGACCTTACCACAACCAGAATGTGTCCACGAAGGTATCAGAAAAGGCATTTTCAGATTTCAGAAAAGGAGTAGCAACTAGTTCAAAACTGATACATTTAAATCCAGAGTTTCTGTCTAGAGAGTATAAGAAATGCTTGACAGCTTGGTCCATGCATTAGCAAGCTGAAGGCTGGAGAAGCCTCAGCAGAGGGATATATTTCCATATTGAATCATCTGATTTGTTTCCAGAAAAACAGTGCCCTTCTGCTATTCAGACTATGCTAAAATATCTGGTTATTTCTTATTACTAGAAATCATAGATTATTTTTGTCATAGAAGAAAAAATAAACATATAAGTATTTGAAAAATAATGAGTAATCTTGGAGAAAGGTATCAAATTAAATATATGTAATGAAGCAACTGAACTGCCAGGTCTCACCTCTTCCAGACTAAAAAGCACACCTCCGATTGGAGCCCCAAAGGCAACAGAAACTCCTGCAGCAGCTGCAGCTGAAAGTACCTGCAAAGCAAATGTTCACGTACAAGGCATGAGTTGCTTGAAACCCCCGGTATCCAGACAGGGAAATTAGAAATTTATGAGCCAACCTCACCTCTCTTCTCTTTCCTTCATTCTTGCTGTACTTAGAGAAAAGGCTGCTGAAGAAGTTTCCACAGCAACAGGCCACATGGACTAATGGGCCTTCTTTCCCAAGGCTGAGGCCTGAAGACACCACCAGAACCAAGGTGACTGTTTTGATTAAAAGTGTCCATTTTCCCAGGTAGCCCCTAATAATGAACCCACTCAAGATGGTTTTTATCTGGAAAGCAGGAAGAACATATTGAAAAGATGAACAACTCTTCTCTACTCTGAACTTTCAAATGGAGTTAAAACTCCAGCAGAGTTTAAAAAGTTGCAAACTGATGGAGATGTGATGGAGAGAAAGAAATTGTAGGTAGGGCAGCTTTCCCACAGCAATATCTGAGCAGGGGTTAAGCAGACCACACTTTTACTGCTGTTACGGGTGGTCCCCATAACAGGCAGTAAGGACTCTCACAGAGATCAATAGAAATATGAAACTCTTACATATCACCTCGGATAACAAGCTCAGAGTTAAACTGGATTTGAGTTTAACAAAGCAGGAAAAAAGCAAACAAACAACAACAGACTTTTTTCCAGATAAAACACACTGAAAAAGTTCTAGGTATTGGAATCCCTCTGCCATAAAAACATGCACATAAGAAATGAGAAAGTCCAAAAGATCATATTTCTACACATTTTGTCTTAATTTTACTAGTGAGTGGCTCTGAAAGAGCACAATACGACACAAAGGCTGCAGGGTGGGATTTGGGTTTGGACTCTAGGCCTGGAAATGGGCTGGAGCTGAGCATCACCTCACACGAGGGATTTACCACTTGGAAACTGGCTTTATAGTTAACAATGAAAACTTTTTAAAACCACAGATATATCAAACACATAACAAAGACACACATTACTACTTGGAAACGGGGAAATTATTCAAATATTTTAAACTATTTGTGGTGGTGAGTTTTTTTGAAACGTTTGGATGTTTCTCTTAGAGATCAAGAACAAAAGTATGCCAAGATTTCTGAGCTTTGGGCTGTTGATTCTGTCTGCCAGATTCCTAAATAATAATTCCAGTGGTTCCATAGCACTTTGAACAAGAGAGTGCCCTGATTTCAAAGACTTTTATTAACTCTGTGGGTTGAATGACAAGGTTCTTCATTTAACAATTTAAATATGGACTGAGGCTCAATATGAAAAATATTGAAAATCAAGTAGATATTTTGGCTGCTATAAATGCTGTCATGCTGGCACAATGTACATTACTCTGTCTCCAGGAGCACAATTTGCAAAAGATATGCACCAGACACTTCTCAGGCATCCCAAATGATGGGCATCTTCAGCAGTTTAGGAAACCTAAGCTTTCTAGCCCACCCTCTTCTTTTTATTTTGCTTTTATTTAGAGTCTAGAAAATAACTGGTTTTGTAACTGGCCCAAGTAATTTCATCCTAGGAAAATTCTCTATAATCTTCTAGTGAGTATGTTTCTTGGAGATGTTGATTTTTAATTCATACTCTGGTAATGAACAAGTACATGCATTAATCTGTCACAGTGACATATGAACACTTTTTACTTTGAAAAACTTAGATGATCACCATAAAAGCATAAAAAAAAGAATGAAGGCAGATGAGATGGAAAGACAATTTCCTTGTTGCTATGCTATCTCATAGTACAGTTCTGGAATGGGAAAAGGCAGTAATTTTTTGTTATTGTTGTTGTTTGGGGTTTTTTGGATAGTCATGAACAAAGAGAAACTCACCTCTGGGATTCCAGAGCCGCAGGCATAAGGAGCAAACACCCTGACCAGGGAGACTGCCAGGAAAGCAAAACATAGAGCCCACATAATGTACAGAAAATAGTTTAGAATGTAAGCACTTGCACCCTAGAAAAATAACAGTAACAAACATTGTTAGACAAATGCAGATTGGCAAATCTCACACTTCTACTAGGGATCATGATGGCATGGAGCCTGATTTTTCATTTACATGGTAAGTGCTGCTTTTCCTCAGGAAGGACAAATAACTTTATATACTTCAACAATTTTATTACTCATAGAAAGAAGCAGCATACTAGTAAATACCTAACCCAGGCCATACAGTCTGTATGCAAGGGACCCAAATACCTTACACTGAGCATCTCTCAAGCACTAAAAAATCTAACTAGGCCACATAAAGTTCCACAACATCAAACAAATACATCATAAGGGCAATAGGTAATGAAAAGGCACCTAATGAAGGAATCTGCTGTGTTCATCCCATGGAGGGGGACAAGGAATGAGACCCTGATAGGTATTTTTCTGAGGGCTGGTATTCAAAGGGCAGTTCTCCATGCAGATGCTGATCTTTTCAAACAACATCCCTGTGTATATCAGTAGCCAGTTCAGTTCACAAACAGGAAGGGTAAAACCATAAATAAATCCTTTCTTTCTATATTCTGCTGTCCACGATAGGGTTGAAAACAATTTGAAAACACCATAGCTTGGCAGAACCCACTCACACACCTCAGTCATTTTTGCGCTAATATTTTAAAATCATTCCAGTCAGTAATAAGCCTACCTTCAAACCGGATAACTTTACTATTCCAGCAGAAAGGGAATGCTAACAATCATTAGCAATGTTTGACTGTGCAGTGCCATAGCAAAAGCATAGTCAATAGCGACCTTCAAGTTTCTACCTTTTTCCAATGGTCAAGTCTAAACTTTTGTTAAAATCTGCCTTGGAATACCTCTGCCTCTTCACGTGCATATTGTTTTAAGATTCATTTCAAAAGCCCACCTACATGGACAAAAGAGAACCTACTCAGCAGCATCAAATCAATACAAGGACCTTAAGGCTTCAAACAATATCCTATAGCAACATGACACTACAGAATAAAAAACTGAGATGAATCTCAGTGCATGAATTGGTACGAATCTTTCACCTCTACGTGAACTCTTCCTACCGGATGCAATCCCAGCTGCTCAAGAACATCAGGGCCCCTGTCTCTGCTCTGCAGGACAGCAGCCTGGATATCAACATTATGATAAATCAAGTAGGAAAACAGGCATTAATCAATTGTATCAGTTAACAGAGCTGGCCAAGCCTTGTTCCCAGTCATAAAAAACTCAGAGATGAGAAGTCTCCCTGTTTTCAAATCTGCAAGGAGGCAACTGTTAACAGCACGGATGTTTGCTAGCTTCATTTTCCAGGTCTGTCTAAATGAAAATGCAGCAAGCATACCACTAACCCTTATCCTTATGGATGTATCTGGAAGAAGAGCAATTTGTTAAGCTGGTGCTTGCTGAAATTAGCAGCTGGCTTTGCTGATGATAGAAGAATGCTGAAGCAATACGATGTTATCCCCCAGTGCCCTGAGACTAGGCAGCCATGGTTCCCACACTTGCAGTGATTGACATCCAGCTGTAGTAACCAAGGATCTTTGTTGCTACAGCTGAAGACAGTCTCATGAATGTCTTCTCCTAGTGCTTTCAATTACAAACAGCTATGACAATATTTACTCTTCCTCTAGAGAAAACTCTGGATATCTTGCCTCAGGGCAAAACCTTCCTGTCAGTGTGAACCTGGAATACCTCCAAAGACGGCCAACACCATTACAAAAATTTGGCCCTACTAGGTTGAGCAAAAGCTGTAGTTTTGCTTCTAAATTCACTGGAGGAAAATTAACTTTGTTTCTTTTTACTTCTTCTTTTACATCTCAGAAGTCATAAGAAAACTCTGTCAGCTCGTTACTGCAGTCACACATACACCTACAGTGCCGTGGCAGGACCCCACAAGAGTCCGTATGGCCAGTTCAACCTTTTCCCTTGGGACATCTTTCATTGTTAACATTTTCCAGATATCTGGCATTCTGCAGGTTCAACTGCAGCAGCTTCTAATGATTAATAATATGAAAACCTTTGGGAAGTGAAGTAGCAGTAACTCAGCATAGCAAATGGTTCATTTCTCATCCATTACATGCCATCACTAAGGCTCTGAGTCAGTGAAAGTCTTGAGCATGTACACCGGAGTCAGAGTGAAGCAGATCACCAGCAGAGATGATCCTGCTATGACCTTTCCCGTGATGGCTCAAAAGACTCACCCTGGATGCAATAGGAATGAAGCAAGAAGGAGAACTGAGCAAATTTCGTATTTTAGTTTGGAAGACCAAGAAATATTTCAGATCTGGTGTCAGTCTAGTTTACATACAAATGGAACACAGCTGAAAACAACTCTCACAAACTCAGAGCACTGAAATAAACCACATCCCTCAGGATGCCCTCCAGTGTGTGGTTACTCCAGAGGCCCAGAGCTCAACTCTGACTCGACAGGGATCTCACAGTTTGCAGACTCTCTCCTATGGATGTTACAGCCGTGTGTGTCCTCAAGGCTGACAGCTTCAGGGCTGCAAAACTGAGAAGTGGCTTCCAGGTTTAGAGGGGCTTCCTTGTCCTGCAGGTCTCAGCTTCATGACAGGAGATCCAGAAGTCCTGGGATAGGAATTCAGTCCATTGCCGGATCCAGTGTCATGATCCATGGGAGACATGGGGTCCTTTCCCCTACCCTGGACATGGGTAAGCCATCAAAAATGGGGTTCTCAGCTTCAGTGAAGCTGGGGTTAGGACCAAACTGAATCTGCAGAACAGGGAAAGTCTAGATCACCAGTGACACCTGATGACCTTTTGATATGCCAGCGAATTTGAGGTTTGGAAACTTCTCTCACACCAAAAAACCTCTTCATCTCCCTCTTTGGAAGTAGTTCAAGACCAGAAGGGTGAAGGATAATTGGCCTACAAAACAGTGATTAGGGAAGAAAACACAACTTGGTATGTGTCTAATGGGCTATTATGTTCTCCATACTAATTTATATCAAGCCTGTGCTTTGGGCTCATTTTATGGGAGCACTAGAATGGAAACATTTTTCAAGAGATGCCATAAGAAATGTCACAATCCTCCATGAAAACGTATGTACGGGGTTTATCACAGCCATAAATTGGCAAAACCACAAGGAAGAACTGATCTAAATCTCACTCCTCAAAATGTCAAATTTAGTTGGCTATGATGAGAAAGAATCACAGTCATGCATTAAAAAAAGGAAGGCATGTCTGACCAGAGTACCTTTAGGGAAACTGTTCCAAATACTTTTTGCCTAAGTGGGGCTCCAATGAGCACTTTTGTTTTATAGAGCTCTTATGTAAATTTCAGGCACAACGTGAAACAGAAAAAAAACACAGCAAAATTATTCTGAAACTTAGTCAAGTTCAGTGTATTTTGATACCTACTAAAACCCTCTACTTCTACAGAAACCATACAGCACAAAACTTGCCCATATCATAAGCCTTTTGAAAAGAAGCCTTTTGAACAAAACTGAATTTTTACTTTCCAAATTCACGTTTTATTGGGCTTTCCCTGGGATTTCACTGTAACAGTAACAGACAGATATATTAATAATATTTACAACCTCCATCAGACCCTCAGGAATCCACAGATCTTAGAGGCCCATTTGTTTTAGGAAAGTAACTAAAACTAAACCAAGATGAACCTTTTCTTCTTTGTCCTATTGTGACAGTTCACCAGGGGTGAGAAGCCCTGAACACAATGTGAGTGAAGTTTCACAGTGCTCACCTGGCCGACACCTTTTCTAAAGGCCACAGCAAACAGTCATGACTGCTGGTTTTGAGAAGCTGGAGAAAGCAATATATCTTCTCAAGGATATGCATCTTTCCTATACTTCAGCCAAAGTAACAGTATGTCAAACACAAGCACAGATTCCCAAATCCCCTAATAATTTTAACCGTTTCCTCTTTTTTCCCTTCCCACGTTTCTGTTAGGGTTTTTTGGTTTGGTTTCGTTTGGTATTTTTGGGGTTTGGTTGGTTGGTTGGTTTTTGGTGGGTTTTGTTTGTTTTCTCTTAAATTACGACATCAGGCCCATCCTGTAGCTTTGTATCAGGGTAATATTTCTTCACTGTCACAAAGACACCCAAAACATCTGTTGATGAAGACCAGGGTGAACCTAGCAAACCTCTGGCAAAGGGAAGCTCAGCACTGTGACTGGCAACAGTGCTGAGAGATTTTTGTCTCTGATTATGTGGATTATATTCAGGGACACTGAGCACCCCACTATTTCCACTGCAGTTCATTAGAACCACAGAAAATTGAGCTATACATATGCACAGACACTCACATAGTATTGCTTGTCCTGCAAACCGAAAGCAGCACTGAAGGGAACACAAATGACACACCTGCCTGGCAATGAAGGTGTCCTCAAACACTGTCTGCAGGACCAGACAACTCCACACTGGGGGAAGATCTGAGACAACCTCTCCAAATCACCCACCCACACATCATATTCAGTTTTTGTCAAATTCAAGTCAGAAGTAAGGAGGAAGGGGGGATCTGAAACAATAATTCTGCCAAAGATTTGAGTTGTGAAGGGATGAATATTGTTCAGTACATTAAATAACTTAGGTTGAAAATGAAATGTGGTTTTTGTATTTTTTACAAGTATTATCTGCCAAATGGTATACAGAAAGACTTTATTGTATTCAAAATACAACTTTCAGCTGTTTTGCTTTGAAACAGCATTCTTTGCACTTACAATTACTACAATTATGGAAAAAAAATAAAAAAGAAAGTGTAAGGGGAAAAAAGTCTTAAAATACAAGTTTCATGTCTGTCCAGATCAGTTTTTTCCCTTCCTGTCCAACACCCCTGCAAATCCTTCTCTCTGGCCACCTCCTGAGAGCCCACTCTTTTCCCAGTTTTTGGTGCTAGCTAGGTCTCCTGATGTGCCATAAACAAACTGATTGCAAGGGACAGACTAGCAGTTCTTATGCAGCTCCCTTTATCAGAATACATAAAGCCCCATCTGCAATCCCAAAAATATCTTCCTAAGTGTATTTGTCAGTGCTCTTTTTTTTTTTTTTTTTTTTTTTTTTCCCCTCCCATAAAATTATGTTTAAAAAGGAAAAAAAGAAAATGCAGCTCAGGTCCCCTGGTGATTATGCTATGTGTTGCTATGTGTGTTATGAAACACTTTTAGTTCAATACTGGTAAAAAGAGAGCGCAATCTCACAGTTTTCCAGTTTCCATTGCTCTTAAACCACAGGACCTCCTTCAAGTTAAGCAGATAATTGCTTGTGGAAATGTCTTTTTTTGCAGCGTGCTCAGTTCATTACTTTCTCTTTCAGAGAAACCCTCTGGAGGGAAGCTCAGCAAAGTATGAAAAAAGGGCATTGCCTGGCCTGCTGCAAAGCCCAGCTGATCAGGCCTCCCTACCTCAGACTGGCTTACAAGGAGCTCAGACCACTTCTGCCACTGGGGACACTTGTCCCTGTCATCGAATGTCGTTTCGTTAGACGTCCAGCAGCACTGCTCGTGGCTGTACCAGAAGGCAGACAGGCAGACACCCTCCTTCAGGTCTGTCATCCAATCCACAGCTAAATCTATCACTCCAGCTAATGTACCTGGGAAAAGAAATGCTGGCATTAAAAATAATCGAGCTGCAAGGATAATACGTTGAATTTGAATAACAGAATAAAACCCGTGATTTGGGTAAGCAGGAGCAGTGTAAGGCTGTATTGTCAGCCTGGAGAAGGTTCCAAGGAGACCTTAAAGAAGCCTCCCAGTACCTAAAGGGGGCTAACAGGAAAGATGGGGACAGACTTTCTGTCAGGGCCTGTTGCAGTAGGGCAAGGGCTAACAATTTTACACTAGGAGAGGTTGATTTAGGCCAAGTATAAGGAAGAGGATTTTTACACTGAGGGTGGTGAAACACTGGAACAGGTTACCCAGAGAGGTGGATGCCCCATCCCTGGAAACATTCTAGGTCAGGCTGGACAGGGCTCTGAATAACCGGATCCAGTTGAAGATGACCCTGCTGATGGCAGGGGTGTTGGACACGATGGCCTTTAAAGGCCTCTTCCAACCCAAACGATTCTCTGCATCAATAAATACAAATAGACCAAAGAACCGGGGGCAATAACAAGTTTTTCTGACCTTCAATACTCTCTCAGAAGCTTTCACTTTAAACATTATCATCGTCATACTGACTGATGGCCAAACAGGGGAGATGTGACCAGTGTCAGGCCCGCAGCCCGTCCCAGGCGGGTTCCTCGTGGGGCTGAGATGGGGACGAAGTCGCGCAGGGTCTCTACAGACACACCTGGCCACGGGTCTCGAACCTCCCTGAGTATTCAGGGGCAGCCCAGGAGAAGGAGACGTATGTTTATGTACAGCTTTACCGGTCCCCACACAGCAACCCTCTGGAAGGATGGTTTCATTACAGACATAACGTGGATGCCAAATTCTGACTTATGAACTTAACAGAATGGGGCTTTTGATATGAGTGTACATTGCTTAGCAATCTGGACGTGCAGAATAAAATGCTCTTTCAAATCCCCGCAGCGTCACACCGTTGGCTCGTTCGAGTTTCTCCCCGGTAATTACACAGAGCTACAGTGACACCCGGTGGCCACCAGACACAAAAAAAGAACATTTCTGCTTCTCTAGATCATCGGCTGATGAGCGATAAGAACCTGCCCCAGCAGCAGCAGCAGCTCAGAGCAGGGGGGTCCCCGGGAATGCAAGAGCAGCAGGAATGGCAGAGCTGTGCTCTGTCCCTAGAGCCATACTCCCTGGAAAGAATGAAACCACCAGCTGGTACAAGAGTCATTCAGTGTTTCCCAGAACCCTCTCATATCCAGCGGAAAGCAGAAGTCATCATTACTTCTACAAATAATCATTAATAAAATTTCAGGAGACTGCTAATTGATTTGAACAGAATTTATCAAGGCATATTAGTGTACTGGGGAAAAATACTTTGTAAAATGCGAACTGGTTCGGTTTTATGTTTCCAAAACTTAGAGATTTGTGGCTCCTGCTAAGAATGCAATTATGTGAAGCAGGGGTAGGAGCTGCTCCACTTTACCCCAGCAGCTGGGGCACACAGGTAGGTCCACGAGCTGGTTTATTTCATCTGGAACTAAAGTTTTCTGATTTTCATTTCTGTAAAAGAGACAGGGGGAAAAACACGTTTCAAATAATTTAAGAACTTTTTTTTACTTCAAAGACCAGAAAAAACCCCACAGATTCTTCTCCTACCCTTAAGAAGGATACTTGCCCCCACACTGTCAAGCAGAGGTGCTTAGGGTAGCAGTGAAGAATTTCTGTTGTATAAAAATAATCTGAAGAACTATACAGATATACCAGACAGGATGACCAAAAAAGAAAAAAAAAAAAGGCTGCAGAAGGGAGGAAGGGAGTGATGATGTCTTTGACAATTATTTTCTTTCATGAAGATCTTGCCTTAATCTTGGTTATTCTTTTCCATTTTTCCCAAGTTTCTATGGAAACAATGAACCATACTGCTAGATGACGATGAATCACTGCATTGCTGGCAAGATCAGCATGCACAGCTTCCTGTTTTGCAGTGAGCTCTAAATTCTCCTCCGATTTTCTGAAAGTTTCAGAAACAAGGAATTTTCATCTCTTGGACATGACCACCAAATGCTGTGCCTCTTGCACTTCTTGATGGGTCTTTAATGTTCTCTGTAACCTTCAAAGTTTACATTACACTTAACCAGGCAGCTGCATATTAATGCTACCTAGAAAAAAGGTGCAAAGGAAGACAGACTTTTGAATGCTTCCCCAGTAAAGTTATTAACCACACTGAAGACAAACATTCAGTTCTCTAGTATAATAAGCCCACAGGCACCCCAGCACCAGTAAGAAAATGTGCTTAATTATGCGACGGATCTGATCCCTTTTGCCAAATTCTTAGGGACCCCCATAAGGAGGAAAATGTTTTTTACTACATGCAATTTACTACAACTGCCTTCAAGAGAAGCAAATAACAGGGAGGCCCAGGATAATAATGCAATAGTAAATGCTTCACCACCTATGTGACCAGAGCTAGAAGTTTTTCAAGTTCTGAATTTTTGCAGCTTTAAGTGAAATTAAGGCAAGTGCTAGACAATTCTAAATCTCAAGGTCAAGCTTTTAATTTCTTGTGCTTATTTTGGTTGCCAAGATTGTAACAGAGCATAAATTTATCTCCTTGTTTCTCCAATCAAAGGAGCTGAGTTTGTTCCCCCTTCCATGTAACCTCCTGCCTGGAAGGAAAAATCATGAAGTACCCCAAAGCCAGACAATGCTGAACTTCATTTTAGACATTAGCCTTTTACCTCTCTCCTTTTCCTTTTGTTGATAATGGCAAATTTCTTCCTTTAAAGTGCCCTAATGAGAATGATAAAAATTTGCTTTGAAAAGACAGTTTTCCTCATGCACCTGGGTCAGAAAACAGCATCACCCAAGTGGTGCAGCACAGAATTGCAAATGGAATTCTTGCACATCCAGCCTCACCATCAGAGCATTTCAGCATTATCATGATGGCACATTTTGTGAAACTCTAAGTGAGAGAGGCCCAGGTAGTGTTCAGTATCTTTTTCTAGATCATTGTGTGAACAGTCTTCATCTGATCTCCTCACCAAACAACATTTGTGGGTTTGAGTGGTACTTCCCTTTCTCTGCAATTAGCAGGCTTTGGCTATCAAAGCCTCATTCCCAGGAGCTCCTCAGTGCCCTTCCTGCCATTGGACTGTGTCACACACCATCATCTCCCTCCAGCCTGATGTTCAGGGTCCTGTGGGTACTTGCCACAGACTGGAGGCAGTGAGGGGCTCTGCTCAGGCTAATTTATGTGTGCACTCTCACACAGGGAACTATGATGTGATCCCAATGGCTTCTGTTCCATTCTCAACATACATTGGTGTGATCTGTAACCCTGAAGCTGGCTCTGCGAGAAGTCAGAGCAGAACCCCCTCCAGACATCCCTTTCCCACCTACACTTTTCTGGGACAAACAAAGGATGCAGGTTTGATGACACTCCAAAAATGATGAGATACATGTATGTATGACATGATACATGTATCATACTGCCAAACGGGATGGTCCTCTCCTTCCTGCCTCCATCAGCTATATTTTGTTTGCTTGTAGCTCTGAGGTGACCAACACTGCTGAGCCCACAAATCAGCTGGAAACTAATCTGGCCAAAATCCATTTTTCTAACAAGTCATAACCAATATTCACTCGCCCAGTGCAGCTACACATGCATAGAGCAACAGAGCCCAGTGGCAGATGCACTGGAGAACAAGGATTGCTCCTTTTGGCCTTGCTTGCTCATGTTGGCAGTAGAGGCGCAGCCTTTGAAGTATCCCAAAATCTGAAAGATAAAGTTTATCAAATCGATGGGATTTAGGCTTCTAGATCAGTTAAGCTCCTTTAAAACTCCTGGGCCTGGGTAAATGACCCAAGTGCTTTTTGAAACTTGTGGAAGCCCCTGACAGCC
Organism: Hirundo rustica; assembly: GCF_015227805.2. Lineage (NCBI taxonomy): Eukaryota > Metazoa > Chordata > Aves > Passeriformes > Hirundinidae > Hirundo > Hirundo rustica. Next base: position 99,070,789 of record NC_053451.1, on the reverse strand, counting down.
TCTTCCCAAGAGTCCCATCTTGCTGTCCTCCATGCCCAGCGCAGGGACAGCAGGGGCAGAAGGCTCCATGGGACCCTGATGTCTTGAGTACTGCTGCTGACACTTTTCCCTTTCTCTCCCACTCCTTGCCATACTTTCTGCTTGTCTCTGGCAATGCCTGGACCCAGCTGCTCAAGGATTCACCCAGTGTCCATCCACTGAGCCAGCCTACTCCCCTTGGAGCAGCAGTAGCTTCTGCCTGTTCAGCAGAGGAGGGACCATGGAGGAGCCAGGCTGGTCCATGCAATCCCATCTGATCATACAGATGCCCTCGTGGCACATTCTCCTCTGAGCAGGCAGTATTTTAAGAAGAGAGGAAAACAACACAAAGTGCCTCTTGAGCGCACAACTGTGTCCTCCCTCCCCAAACCTGGCTAGGATACCTGACTAATTTGTTTGACTCTCTGAGGTAAAACACATTGCTCGGCACCCTTGTCATTGAGAAAGTTGCAAAAGCTACCAGATCTCAGCTGTAGCTTACCCTCATCTCCCATTGCCAAGCTGGGCACACCAGTGTTAGGGCTTATCAGAGAACAGTGACTCTGGCTTTTAACAGCCTTGAGGATTTCAGCAAGAGGTTTCATTGCAAACTAGAACTGAATAAAACCTTCTGGGATGTTTTTACTAAAATGGGAATGTGTGTGTGTTTACCATATTCTTTGTATGAGGAGAGGATTATTGAGGTCACTAGAGCCCTCAAGGGCTTGCTCTAACTTTATTTGCAGGCAGAATTCTTTATCCCAGATGAGACCAACCCTGGCCTTCAGGCAGGACTCAGCAGCCCTGGTAGTACACAATCTATCAGACTCTTCCCATCTCACCCTCCCAACAAAGTTTTTGTGGAAACAATTATGAACTTACATAATTTGCCAAACACGTCACTTCAGAAATGTTTTCTCAAGAATTTTACCAGTACTTCTGAGGCTCCTAACAACTGTAAGAAACATATTAACTTGACAGATGCTGAGCAGGAAATTCCCATCACGCCTTGGAACCTGGGAAACTTCGCATGGTGCTTTTACCAAGAAGCATGACACAGGAGCACCCTGACATCACTGAAAAAGCATAAGAAGTGGCAGCTTTTTATGTGTCTGAGCTGGGTCAGAGAAATGCAGCTTTCCAAGCAGGAAGATGTGCTAAACTAAGGAGAAGACAGGAGAAATTGAGGAAATTAATGAATTTGCCATGTGAGTTTGAGCAGGCTGTTAAATATGTAATGTCTGTCTGGCCTGGAAGCAGATCTGAAACCACGTCTGAAACGGTATTTTGCCTTCATGCATACATAAAGAAGATAACCCAGTGGAAATAGCAGTTTATAAAGCTCCCCTTTGAGTGTCCACAACCAATATTTTCCCCACATCGTATTTTTTACTTGCAGAATTAAAGTGATGACAAGAAAAAAAAATCTAAAACTAAAATTGACTTCTGCAAAGCAAAGATTCAGAGAGTCAAAGCAGCCCATCGAGTATGAAGCACTCAAATGCAGATTTCCCAAAGCAATAGAATAATCCCTCTACTGGTGAAAACATTTTTTTTTTTCCTAGGTCAGCACACAAAAGGAAACTCTGCAAGCAGGTATTTTTATTTAGGATCATAACTGCATGAATGCAAAGTTGTCTTTTTAGCTTAAAAAAAACCCATCAATGGAGAGACAAAGAAGTACCAAGAGAAGCAGATGGTACTGCAGCAGCTTGGGGGAGATGCTTCATGCCCAGCTGCAGCACTAACACACATACCTGCCAGCAGTCCTATAAGAAGCATTACAACCCATCCTGACCAGGCATCCAGCAAACTCTTGATGAACTCCCATATGGATTCTTTACTTTTGCTTGTAATCTGAAATTAAACACACATATAGATGTGTTGCTAATTCAGGTTGACAGCTTTAGAGTACAAAGTTTAAAATAATTAAACTCCTAGATGGTGCATACAATTTCTTTACTTCCTTCAGTCCTAGCAATTTATTCAGAGATGCTCAGCTGATTAGGTTGCAGCAGCCCTTTCATATTTACAACCTCAGGACATCCCAGGTCCATATTTAAAAGTTCTCCTCAAGTCATCCCACCTCTACATGTTTAGAAGCTCTCCTCACGTCATGCAAGAGGGAAGGAAGCAATAACTCTGGAACAATGCTTGTTTCTGTCGCTGCCAGGGTGGCTGTGACCCAGGGATGTGATGCCTCAAAGCCTGACACCGTTACCTTGCGATGGCGGTCGGTGTCACGCGATTTCTCCCGCAGCCAGTCGATGGTATGGAAATCTTCATAAGTTCCAACGTCTGGAAAAGGCTCATCCAGAAAATCCATCAGGTTGCCTGAACCATTCATGTCTCCTGCATTGACCATATTAGGATCTGTATGTAGAGGAAAAACAAGTTTGTCAATAAATCCAAGCAGCTTTGTCAGGCATTTCAGAACCAAGTTTTCTTGTACACACAAACTCTTCATATCTGCTTTTAAGAAAGCAGGGGGAGAATTATCCACCATGTATCCTACTAAGGCACAAGAGGAAATAAAAGATACCTGTCCCCAAACTACAGCAAGCAGTTACCAGAGGCATTTGATGGGAACTTGGATGAGGGCATGCAGGAATATGAGAATGTCTATTCCAGCAAGGTGCTCTGATCAGGGACTTTGGAACAAGATGGGCAACAGAGGAGAAACCAGAATCAAAACATACAAGAGTCACAAACCTGACAGAGCAAACACAAGGAACATGAGCAGAAATAAACCCCACCACTCATGCTAATTGGAGTGCTGTTGTGTGTGTGCCTCTGGGATACAGGCTCAGCTACTGGTTGAATCTGCACATGAGAAAGTGGGAGCTGGGTCCAGGAGGGCTCCAGCAGCTGGGCAGGGGGGTGCTGGGACTGGAGGAGGCAGCTGTGCACTTCTACATCACTTAACAAAGTGTTGTTCTAAAGATGGTCAATCCCATCCATCCTAAAAGAGATGCCTGGGAAATTGGATTTTCCAGAGAACACCTAGGTCTTGTAAGCTGAAATGGTATGTCTAAAAAACCCCTGTTATCGTGGAGTTACAAGGGAAAAACACAAAAACATGTAAAAATGGGGACATACACAGACTTTAGGGGCTGTAACAGAACAGATTCTGCAGAGCCTTTAGCTCCTTGACTGACACAAGGTAACTTTTGCTGGTCACTGATGAGGCCAGCACAGTGCCAATGACTGCCACCCACTTCGTTCCACCAGGTATAGAAATGGGAATTCCACAAAAATTTGGACCTTTGAAACTGTGAGGAACTTTCCCAACTCTGTAAATGGAACAGGCAAAAATACAGTAGATAAGCTTTCAGTGGACTGCCCATAAACCCCGATACCCTGCTCAGCCCTCTTTGCTTAGCATCCTTTTTCTTCCCCTCTATCCATTTTCAACTGTTTTACTTGAAACCTTACCATGTAATTTTTTGCCTTAGTGGTGACTTTAGCAATGTCATAAGCACTCTCCACTGCATAGGGGTTTTGGGTGACACAGACAATGTGCTGAGCACAAGCAGCCGAGGAAAGCATTATCTTACAGGCAACCAGCAGGTGACCATTATACCACCAACAGAATCCCTTTCAAACATGGAAATCAACTGTGGTGTTTGTCTGAAAGAGAATCACGCAAGTGAATCACAGCCTGCGGAAGGAAACTCAGCGCAGAGCAGGTGTGCAGGGCACAAATAAGCTGCCACAAAACCGGGCTGACTTAAAAAGCAGCATTTCAGAGAGCACTGAGACTTCACCAAGCAGGTGAGAGCACGCTCGCCTTTGCTGAGCACAAGGAGAAGCTGAAGGTGGGATGGCGTGGCTGACAACAGCAGCGAGGGGATGCTGAGCTCAGTGTCTCCTGAGAGGACTGGAAAGGGAAGCTGAAATGAGGTGAAAGAATTAGACCATGCTATTACTTTATAACATGATACTTTGCAGATCTTTTGCTTCACCCTATTCTTCCCGTAGGGCAAAGAAGGACCTGTAAAGAACATGCAGCTCAGACTGTCTGCCTGCACAAGGCAGCACCCTCTGCTGAATAAACAAACTTGTGGAAACTCTTCTGGAAAACTGAATGCATTGGCAAGTTTTCCTTCGTACCACAGGAAAATTACCCACCAGACTAGTTATATCATGTAAAAAATAGCTTTTTAAGTGTGCTGTCAATGCCCAGCACATGACAGTGTTGTGGTGATGGATAATACCAGGCCAGACCACAAGTATGTATGATAATTACAATCTCAGCCTGAATCTATCCCAAAAATACGTGCTACCCAACATGTTCAAGGAGAGAAAAAACGTGCTGGAGACCACAGGGCCACGGAAGACTAAGAAAACAAACAAACTTTGAACTCAAGGTAGCCTAACAGTACCTGTAAACTGCAGTGAACTGGATGATTGCCAGCCTTAAAGTTCACTTCAGGTACTACGCTTTTGAAAGCAGAGATGCGATATCAGATTATGCAAAACACGATTTTAGCAAATAAAACCTTGCTACAGCACTTTAGAACTGAGTACTACAGAGATCCCATCTTTTATCCTATTGCCAAGCACTATAAGTATCCCTTCTTTCTCTTTATTTTGCATTTATTTCTCTCACCTTACTTTGGCATCTGTAACAATCTACAGGCTTTATTTCAGAAGGAGCTAACTTGCTCTCCAAGTGAAGCTTGCAGAAATGCTTTCAGTTCTAACAGCAGAACTGGAGCCTTACACCAATCAGGCAGTTACAGATATTTTAATACACATAAATTAAGGGCAAATTAACCTTGTCCAAACATGAATTACAGCCAAGTGTACTGCAGCAATGCACCCTGATGATGGCAAAAGCACGAACAGCAGTGGTGCTGGTTGTCTCATCTAGCATGAGAAATCTGCACTATACTCAGGACACTAAAACCTAAACTCCTTTCACAGCTGATGACAGGAAATTAACTATTCACATTAGAATAAGAAAGATTACTTCACAGAAGTGATATTTTCTGTTTATTGATCACAAAGGGATGTCAGAAGTAGACATCTTCATCTGGTGAGATGAGTACAGAACTATCAGTTCAAAACAAACCATTGCAGTACCATGATATGCAGAATTAGTTACAAATGCAGCTCCTCGGACTGAGAATCTAAGAGATTTGGATGCTCTGGCAGAGCTTATTGTACAAGCTGAAAGGTGTTGAGTCTTTCTGAGGAATTGTCTAACATTTGTATTTTTTCCCTTTGTTGTTCCAAGTCTTAGATGTCCTTGCTGTCCTTTCCACTGCTTTTGCAGATGCTGATGCAAAGATGATTTGTGCAAGACTGTTTCCTGCTTAGTCCCCATATTCTTTTCCTCAAAATTTCTGGCACTCCATCAGCTGTTCCTAGGGCAGAAATCCAACACTAAGCAATCTGCTGTGAATCCTTGAGAGACAGTGGCCAGTCTGGAGCCCATCATTCTGTAATCTCTTAGGGACATTTTCCCCTTTGCTTTGCCTTTATCCACTTTGAATTCCATCAGCCATTTTATTCCCTACAATACAGTAGAGAACCTTAACAGTGAGCACTCATTTTTACTAACTAGCTTACTGTATCTACAACTGAATGTGTGTGTCAATACTCTGCTTTAATAATTACAAACAGGTTCTTTCTAGAAACTGAACTAGAAAACAAAGAAACCTGACTGAACCACATATCTCTGAAACTCACAGGGTTCTGGTTAGCAGACTTCCCGCATTTAGACCCATGTCAGACTACTGTGGTCCTGTAGGTATAGCAAAGTCCTGGCAGGGACTGAGTCACAAAGCAAAGGGGGCCACAGATTGACAACTGTGCCTCCTGATAGAGGCTTTCCTGGCTGCCACATAGCCCTAGACATCTTCCAGAAATCTTAGGCCAGATCAATCTGATGGTCAGTCCCTGATCTCCCAGTTAGCCATGCTTGGTGCACAGTATCCCGATGCCAGAAGGAATTAGTTACCCTACAAATATCAGAGGTGCTGCATGAGAGCAAGCTGGAAGTAAGGGTCCAACTGTCAGCCTGTGAAGCTTTATAACTATAGGAAACAGATAATTTTTAAACACATAAGGAAAGCAAAGAAAAGATTCATGCAAACAAACTGCAGAAGCCAGGGTGCAAACACAGGGAGCTGCTGATGGACCAGAATACACCAACAAGTACAGCTGGTACTACATAGACACAAGATCTCATTACATTTACTCGCTTTTTATTATTTCCTAAAGAACCAAAAGGTAGTAGTATTATCACATTTAGGGTCACAGTTTTTCTGCAAGTCTCGCAGTGAGTAAACTCGTCACTTGACTTCTATCAGCTTGCAGCTAAGTTTTATACAAGAGCAATAAATTACATTTACAGTGAAAATGCTGACAAACTCTCAGCTTTAGAGCACTGTTACAGCATGTGCAAATGCCACAGCTAGAAGAACTCTATCAGTGAACTGACATTCTAGGTAGCACCCTGACTGACTGATCGGATATGAAATGTATTTGACATGGCAAGGACAGACCAAAACATCCCATGGTTCAAAGAGGCTGAAAAGTATACTGATGGAAAACAACTAGTTGAATGAGCATCAAAGGAAAAGTCTTGGCCTTGGCTATTGCTCCTAGACGCGCTGGTTCCATGCTACGTTCTCCTCATCCTGTTTTCTGTTTTAATTGGATACATTGCACTGAGCCAGGCAGTACAATTTTTAATGCAATTCCAACAAGTTTCAAGTTACTTTCAACAGATCACAGTTACTGAATTACTTCAACACTTCAATGTTTCTAGCAGACAAACGCTCACCTACATGCTTTGCTGTTTTCCTTGAAGTGGGGGGTTGCTATATGACACATGGCAGGACGCAGGCAGCAAAGAATACCTCTCTTCTGCTGTGGCAAAAGGAATAAGTGAACCTGGCAAGAGGCTGGGGGAAGAAAGCAGAAGCCTGAATGGCAGTTGCAAGTTTCTCAATTTACATTTGGAGTGGCTTTTTCAGGGTGTCCGAGGCATCACCTGCTCCATCTCTTACAAATGTGTCATGCATTAGCCAACACACCAAAGGAGAACACGGTGTGTCTCAGGGCTTTTCTGTGCTCTTGTGCCAACACACTCGCTGTGATAAAACAGGAGATCCTATTCCAGACACAAAGCTTTTGAGTCATGACTCCATCAGAGCTGAGCCCACCACTGACCTGAATTGTTGGTCAGATGAACTGTGCTCATGTGCCGTGACATGACCGCAGTTAGTGCAGAAGTGAAGGAGCGTGGGGGCCGTGAAAATCCCTGGGATTTATTTTCTATAGCAGTCAGTAACGAACAAGGCAATTTTACTGGCAGTCCTCACAAGACCCCTTTGCACTGGCAGATGGTTTGCACCCTGTGCCCCCAATACTTGTATTGACTTGGTCCTTGGCTCCAAGGACCAAGTGTGGTGCGCCAGCCTCATGGCCTTTATCTGCTCAAGGTGATCTGTCAGGGAAAGGCATCTCCTCCCGAGAGCTGCATGCTCTGCCAGCATCCATCCATCCCCATTCCCAAGGAATTTCGATCCAGTCACAGACAGACACAGAGCACTCTCCTCACAGGGCCTGAATCCAGGCAAACAGGCCAGTGCTGCCAGCAGAGTGAGCTGAATCACGGAACCATGGAACGGTTCGGGTTGGAAGGGTCAGTGCTCAGAAAGAGCCCTAAGAGGGGAAGGCTGAGGGAGAAGTTCCATGGTCACACCACAGGTCTTCAGCACCATCTGGCCAGAGAAAATGGGCCTGACAGCTGAGGAGGCAGCCAGCAAGATTATTAACAGGGTCACCATGAAAGACATAAATGGGGTGTATGTCTTTTGGAGAGGGGTCAGAGACTGAGGTCTGCTTAGCCTCAAAGAGACCAAGGAGGGCCAAGGCAGTGAGGATGTATTTCACCTTCCACCACTTGCCATGCAGAAGATGATTTAGAAATGGCAACGTGGGCTACAGAAGACAGGTAAACAATTATTAAACATTCCTCTGAACAAGAAGTAAGATGCCGTTGGGTGGTGATTTTGCAAGGAAGAAGTCTTCAGCAAAAGCAAGCAAGTTAAATGAGTGACTTTCTATAGGTTGAAAAATATTTCCAGGCAATTTAAGATTATTCCACTTAGAAGATTCAGACTGAATGAGCCATACAAGCTATTGACCTTCTGTCTTAATGATGAAGTTTATAAAAAGGTGTTAAAATGGCCTTGAATCAGAGTAATCAAGTTCAGGCTCCTGAAAAAAGCAGAAAATACTGAACCCACTTAAAGCCCTGTTTTCGAAACATAATATGGGAAAAAAATCCCTATAAATTGAGAAAATACGGACGAAAGATAAAATTGGCAAATGACTTTCCTACAATTCAAGGACTAATTGCACAGCCCCCAAGTACAAGTAAAGAGCTCTGCAAACCCTCGGTCTCTCACCACACTAGCACAGGCAGGCTGCAGTATCAGAAACAGTAGTGTAAAATACTGTAGCATTTTATTGCATGGCCCCACCACCACATATTATAGAGTTTCCAGCTATGATAGTGAGGTCATGTTAAATACAGTCACGTCTCTGATGTGCAGCTTTACCCTGAATAACCTCTACGGAAAAACTTACGAAGCCACAGCAGAGCTCAAAAACTCAGGGCACCAGATCATAGGGGAGAGGGCTTTGGAGAGATGGGAAAAGCAGGAGGAAACATTTGGGATAAATGGCAGAAAACTAAGGCACTCCTCTGACCAAACCACAGCCTTCAGCTGCCCCTCCTCAGCCACCACACATGCTGATGGGGTGAGCACAGAGAACAGAGCTGGCCAGGAGCACAGGCAAAGGGAGACACAGGGCATGGACAGGAGCTGACACCCAACCAACAGGGCTTCCCACCCTTCCATCACAGCCAGACTCCTTCTTCTCCTTTTCTCCTCTTGAGAGGCATTCCCTTCCTCTGAGGGGTAAACCACACCCTGACATCCCACTCCCTGCTCCTTCCCACGATGACTCTTCCTTTAGAAAACAATTTCTTTTGGTATGAAGTACCATGTGCCTGCTCCCCCTTCAAGTTTTCTTGGAAAGTCTGAGCAAAATTAGTTCAGCTGTTCAGTTATGTCAGAAAAGCAAGGGGAAAAAAAAAAAAAAAATCCAGCTCTTTCCCTGCAAGCACCAAATGGAATTTTTGCAGAAATTGGCTCTGTATTAAAAAAAAAAAAAAGTTAAACTCACATCTCTGTTTCCAGTGAGCCTTAAAGGTCCCTCCAATAAATCTACTTGTTAGTGCAGATGTTGAGGCTGTGGAAAAAGCAGGAGGGAAGCATCACTGCCTTTGGAACATTCATCTGCAGCTTTGAAACTGAGCTGAAACATCTCTATTAAAGGATGCTCCTCTGCTAATAGCACAGAAGTTTGGGCAGATGAACCTCATGAACTGTATCAGCCCCACACCCTCTTACTTCTTGAAGGAAATGAGATTTGATTCGGTTAAACTCTGGATGCCTTCAACTTCTGGGTAAGAAGCTACATTTCAGGAGACAGGACGCCCTGGAAACCAGCCCTAACAGTGTAGAAGCATGTATGGTTTCTATTCTTGGTTTCCCTCAAGTCCTTTTCTTCACAAAAAAAAGAGGGAGGATTTCCCTTCTGAAGCCATGGTTTTTACTGCCACAGAGCTCTAAGCCACATCTGAAGAGTCAGGGGTGCTACAGGGTTTTCCTCCTCATGCCAGACACAGCTGAGTTTTGCAGCTTTCATGTGCCAGTGCTGCTCTTTGCCTCTTCATTCAGAAAATTTTAAGGGGAAAAACCAGATTTGGAACTTCAAAAAGAAAAAGTGAATGTGTTCAGAGAAAGCAGAGTTGCACTGTCAGAAGGGAAGTGCCCTGGTACACAGTTACTCCTAAACAGCTCTTTTCTGAAATGGGATGTTCACTGGCATTCAATGTACCTCTTGCTGAAAACCTTTTTAAGCCTTCAGCTTGAAATAAAGCTGATAAACCCACACTGGAAAAGCCATTAATCTGTTCTACCATGTCACTTCTTGTGATTTGAGTGGAGGTTGTGAGTCATTTTCAAACAGGAGGGTAATGTTTTCCTGTTCACAGAGCACTGGCTTTCACTGCTGCATTTGATGCTGGTGGGCTGCTCAAGTTATTTCATCTCCCTGAGAGGAAGCTTCTGCAAGATGGGGAAACCCTTTCCTTGGGGTGATGTTTTAGAGCAAACTGTTAAAAGTGCTTTAGGAATAGCAGCCTAGTGTAACCCTGCCAGAGTCTCTCTTTTGACATTAATAATCGTGTGTGAATTTTTAGTTCTGCCAGGCTAGAGAGGAAGAAAGCTGAAAAAAACCTACCCCTGGTACGTATGTATGCACACACAAAAAAATAAATTAAGACTCTTTCTCTACAACCTCTAAGAGGAAATATTAACACACAAACATCCCTTTTGGGTACCCTGAAAGCTGCAGGATGATGGCAAAAGCAACCAGGAAAAGGACTGGTACCTTTGGGTACCACACCACTTTTGAGGGCTGAGCATCATGCTGAGGTAGGAGTTTTTCAGGCTGGAGAGAGGCTGAGCACAACACAACACCAACCTCCAACACAAGCAAGATGGCTCTGGACTGTGGAGGAGGAGACTGGGGGTTGGGAGCATCCCTGTCTTTTCTAAAGCAATTCCTCCATGACTAAAAAACCAAACTGTGCCAACCCATGACACCCTGCTATAGCACCTGGCTACAGTCACAATCCTGCTCACTTTGCCCTCCAGGTCAGCAAACAACTGCATGAAGAAGCCGTTCCCAGCTCCAGGAGGTTACAGCACTCCAGAGGATCAGGCGGACAGAAGTCCTCTAACCCTGGGTCAACACACCCCATCTCCTTCTCCTCTGGTTTAAAAGCTACCAGCCACTACCTTTGAAAAGGCACAGCTTTGGTAAGAGAGGTCCCCCTGGGCACAGGGGCTGAGCACTCTTGCAGCCATGGAGGCCTGGCAGTGCATCCCAGCGGTGCCAGGGAGAGCACCTTCCAGCTGGGGATGTCCCTGGCACACTGAGGAACGCTGCAGGCACTCAGGTCCCCAATCCCCGAGGGCCCCCCGCATACATACAGGGCTGGGGCCCCGTCTCCTTGCACAGAAGACGTCTGACTCAAATTGACAGACCGGGAGAACCCCTGCCCGGCACAGATCTCCACAGGGCTCCTCCATACGATCCGGAGTAGCGGGGGAAGCCCTCACCCCTGCAGGACCCGAGCGTGGCAGCCCTGCTGTGCTCCCTGCACAGGCAAAGAGCCAGCTCTGGGCGAGCCCGGTGGGCAGGAGCACAGCTCGGCTCACGGCCAGTGCTGCAGAGAACTGAGCCAGCCCTGACTCCAGAGGGAGACAAGGAGAAGAAACTCCGCATTGGCACCGACGGGATGCAATCTGCCCCCTGCCCCCAGCACCTCATGCAGCAACAGGTTAGTGTTTCTATCACATTAGGGGCTCAGTCTTGAGAAAACACCAGAGGTTCTCTTGCAGAAAAATAAAATTGAAAATGATTTTTCTTTTCAGTTTGGAACAACCGTTGTCTTTTTGTACATCAATAATTCACTATCTGCTTTCCCCCCACCCACACACCTTATTTTCTGATCCTGACACAAGTGCACACCTGATCACTGGAAACCAGAATTCACTCCTCACGAGGATGTACAGTCTACTTCAGCACGAGAGATCCAAAATACCCCCCACTTAATGTATGGGTGAGCACACAGAGATTCTAGCGTGCCAAATTTTCACATTTTTCCAATAGCGGGAAAAAAAATATTTGAACAAAGAACAGGATTTGGAAGAATAAGAAAAACCTTCCTGTAGACCAGGAGTAAAAAAATCACCTGACTCTCTGCCTGATGAAGCTGCAAGCTGAGTCATTCTCTGTTCTCTGGCAAAGGCACAGAATTATTTATCACAACTGTTAAAAATATATATACTTAATTTTCTTTTCTGACTAGTATAAGCTCAAAATCAATTTAGCTTCCCACACTGTAACATTTTCATTAGAATAAAGTTTAAAAATTTAAGAATTTTAAAATCCTAAAATATATTTTAAAAGCTCTACAGGAAAAAAAAAAAAGTCCACAGGAGTCACCATTTTTTCCTTTACAGTTATATATTCATGTATTTGTACAGAGCACATAATTAAACATCCACACCAGGAAAACAGATTCTGGACTTTGCTTCCACAAACATTAAGTCCAAAAGCACGGTTTGCCATGGATTTTTCAGCCTTTTGGTGATCAGCAAGGGAGCAAAAATCCGCTTGTCGTCTCCTACGTTCCTTCTGGGAAAGGATTTTCCACATTTATATAGCACAAGGAAAAATCAGCCTTTTACTGCGGCAAATTATGCAGGAAACCTGTCGGACTAGGTGCTTCGAAACCACATGAGCAAAAATTAACAAGTAAGGAAAAGCTTCTTTCCCCAAATACACCTCTTAACCCCTCAAGCAAGGTAATCCTCATTCCTTCACAAGCTTAGACACAAGAGCAACTTCCTTTAAGCGGCCAGGAAAATAAAAAAGGCAGGGGATGCAGGCAAAACACTTTCTCTTTGCACGCCTGATTGATGACGGCTGCTCGCATCCACAGAATTCAGCAGACACCCGAAGGAGCCACTGGCACGTACAGGGAACAAAGGGCCTTCTTTAGCCATAAAGCTCCATCTGGCAGCATTTCTAGCGGAGATGTCAGCCGGGAGATCAGCGGGCAGCCCCTGCACCTGCAAGCCCTCTGCTCGCACAGAAAATGCGCCGCTCTATCCGCCAGCACAAACTCTGCCCCACGGAGCCGGAGCTCCACGACCGCAGCGCAAGAGCAACTGGCAAATGATTTTTTTTTTTTCTCGAAGAGTTACGTTGCTTACCTGCAATGCAACATCATTTAGCCCAATCCCAATGACTTTAATAGCATCCTTCCTTGGGCGGTATGGCTGCACCAGCAGTGATGTCATGGGGAGGAAGCAGTAACAATCATGTGACTGCATCCTCCGTCTATAGGATGTCTGCTCGGGGGACACGCAGCGGCCCGCAATCCTGCGGGATTAAACCGCAAGCCTCTTTACCCTGCCCTGCCTCTTCCGTCACCATCGGAACACATGCTGCTTTCTTCCCTCCCTAACCTGAGATAACCAATCCTTCTGTGCAGTCTTTTTTGCAGCAGCAAAACCACATTTTTCACGAGGTAAAAGCGTAGGAAGTATGCTGGGTGAACACCAGCAAGTATTCCTGGTGACTCTGCAGACCAGGTTGCTGCTCTGGGAAACATGTAATCCCAGCAGCTTGGAAATGAGACACACTGCAATTTCACCCTGCCTGGAATTTTTCTGGCACTGCATTTCAAGCTTATCCAAATTGACTTCCCTCCATCTTCTATGTCATATTCATGCCCTGCAAACTTCCCTCAAAGGTGTCATCCATGTTACCTTCACTTCTAAATCTCCCTGCCATCCATAAATCCATCCATCCATCCATCCATCCATCCATCCACCCACTTCTGCCTTTTCTTCAGTGTAACTGTCACTGCTTGAAAGATCCTCTCCTATATGCCAGCCTACTTTTCCTTTCCAAAACATCTGCTTAAGATTTCCCAAATACTAAAAAGCTAGAACTTCCTAAATTTTTTATTTTTTTTTAAAGGTAATTAGCCTGACTTTCACATTTTGGTTAATGGTGTACAGCATCTCAACTGTCATCTTGAGGGGTGTTTTTTTTGTTTGTTTGTTTGGGGTTTGTTTGTTTGGTTTTGTTGTTTGTTTTTTGTTGGGTTTTTTTTTTTTTTTTTTGAGGGGCAAGGAGACTGTGTAAGAATTTTCTCATACTCAGCAATGCATTTGATTTCTACAAGAAGGTAAGTATTGCCAAAGTTCTGGCTGCACAGATTTTGTACAAGCCCCTAGGGCTGTACTCTGCAAGGCAGAGGTTGTAACTGTTCTGCAGAGCCTGTACGTGTTTGTACGTATGCAGTGTGTTGTGTTTCAGGACATTCACCTGCTCACCTTTCTGCATTTGAATATTGTGCAGACCGGTTTTACCCCTACAGCTAACCAGGCAGGGGTTTTATATTTCCAAGAAGATGCAACAGCTGAGTAGAGGGAGGTCTTGGAAAAGCACCCATGAAATACCAACAGGGACTGAAGGCACGTAAGTCACTTCAAAGTTGAAGGAATTCAGTTCTGGAAGACCTCTTCCTCCCAGTGTGCTGGAGCAGTAACTTACGGATGTGCATGCATTTCTGATAGGGACTCTCTATGCAGAAGCCATACACTGGATTTTATTGAGAAATTTGAACACTTAGCTTGCTTCACCTGAAGTTCTCACACCTTTCTGGAGCAAGAATCGTGCCTTTAGAGAAGAGGTTTGATTATGGCCTTCACACACAGCACTGCAGATCATAATCCTCTACCACTCATAGAGCAGTAACAGCCCCAGGCCTTCACAACCATGTGAAATGTGGAAAAGTGATACAAGTGCCAGCTTCCTGCCAGCGTCTATTCTTTGTGCCCACTAAAATCAGTATTAATAGGCCAATTGAATTTGTGAAGGAAGCTAAACACTGAGCACTTGATTTATTTTCTTGATAATACAACTGCAATTTCCTTCCATCAGTTTATGAGAGGAAAATACGGAAAACAGGAAGTAGCATTTACTTGGTGAAATATCTGCACCTGGGAACTTCTGTGCCAAAGACACACTCTTAAACACTGTGCCCTAGACACAGAATAGTAATTTTGTGCACTTAACAAATGAGTGTTAGGGTCTAAGTCCTACATTTTTGTCCTGGACAGACTTTCCTAAATTAACTTCCTGGTTTTATCTTGTCCATTACCAGCTGATCTCATTAAATCTCCTACTGAAAGCACATTTTTAGTTGGATGGTCAAACTGTAGACAAACTAAAGGGACAGAATACCTGATTCTCTATTGAAAATACAATAGATATGTATGCTCAAATATAAGAGATTTTCAGAAATTGTAAGGAACCAGAACCAGCTCCTAAGAAACTTTATAAATCCAAGAATACAGACATTTTCCAAGTGCAAGCAAATGATTTAACTGGCATTTACAGATTCCAAAACCAAATCAACTTTACTCCTTGGTATTTTCTTCCAATGCTACTCAGTCAATCGAGTAAGAGAAAAAAAAATTCTTCTCATGATATTTTGGACAAGGCTGCTCTTGCTTTTATTAGCCTGCAGTTTCTCAAGTCTCTGTAAATGCTTCTTCCTCTCAAAGACATACAACACCACAGTCATAACGGAGGTTGGGGTCAAAACAAGCTGTGATGGGCCCTCTTCCCTAAAAATTCAAACTTCAGTTTTACATCCGCTGAAAGCAAAAGACACAGTTCATCTAACTCATTAAAAAACCAATCTTTTTATACTGCACTTACCTTTAAGTCCTGCAAAGTGCTTAAAAGAACTGCAGCAAGAAACACAAATAAGACTTCACTCTTACAAGAGAAAGCCCAGCCCAACGTACCCATTATAGCTGTTGTTGCTCCTGACGGCAGCGAGACAGGGACGGTCGCTGTTCCAAATGCCTATTTCCAGCAGACTGTTTAAAAATAACCTAAACTCTGTCATACCCTTGATGCCTTGCAAATACTAGAGACAGGAGTCACATGTCCTTGCTATGATTTTGCTTTGCCTGTGCTCCTGCAGCTAAAGGCTGCAGAGGGAAACAGAAATGGCCGTTCTGTAAGTACGCAGATTTAATGTTTCCTTTGTGAAAGCAGCAGTAAACACCAGCCTAAAAAGGTCAGCCAGTATTCTTCTGAGTGGTTTTCACTTTGGAATTAGTCATAAGTAGGATATTACAGAACTAATAATGTCAACTTGCTTTCAATACTAATTTAGAAAGTGCAAATGTTTGTTATGAGAAAAAGGCAGTTCAACATATTTTAAGTGGAGCTACCCAAGAATTCTGGGAATATTCAACTACGAGCTTCTGATAGAGCTGTCAAATTATCATGAGTGATAAGCACTTGGAAGAATGTATCTGCCACACCTTACAGTCTGCATCTCTTTCAGGACTTAAGTAAAACCCCCCTAGAACTTCAGTTTCCCAGATTTTCTCTCTTATCTTTATTTGAAAATTCATTACATTAACCTAAATGATGGTGTTATTAAAAAATTCAATAATTTTTTTCATTAAATCATCAGTAATGTGGCAAATATAAAAGATTCAAAAATATCTTTAACAAACAAGAAAATCCTTTTTCTGTTTATGGCAAATTATTTTATTTTATAGAAGAAATACTTTCAAATAATACAAAAATGACACAATCATACAGAACTGTGACGAAAACAAGAGAGATGAATACTGGATATGATAACTCATTACCACATCAAGACAGAACTCATTACAGCAGTCAGAGTCACAGACCCACAAGATACACTGACGACATCTCACAGCGGTCACAATTTAAAAACCCTTTGACCGAGAGACCACTGGACATTGCTCATGTACAATCTAGGGTAGAAGAAAGGTCCCTACCCCAGCCCCTGCTCAAAGCAGGCCTAATGTGACCAGGATGCTCTGAGCTATAACCAGTGAAGTCCTCATCCACACTATGGACAGAGTGCTGCACCTCTCTGGGCAACCCCTTCCAGTACCTGACCAGCCTCACAGGAACATGGTGTTGTCTGTTCTTAATACACAGCAAACACTTCTGGTGTCACTGCACGGTAACTTTGGACAAGCACTACTGTGTGACATCCTCCCGTGGAAATGGGAAACAAAATCCTGACTAACTGGTCTTTTAAAGTAATGAGCACTGAAAAGCTTGCTGGCCCTAGACTTTTACCCAAACACTACAAATTTCTCACATGATTTGGTTTTTATCTGCATCATTTTTGAATAAGTCTAGTTGTGCCCAAGAAACCCAATATACACCCACCAAAAGAGGCAAAACAGGCTTCAGGATGAATAGCACAATAAATGCTAAATATACTTCAATTTCATATAAATTGCTATATGATCACAACACTTGATGCCTGTAATGACTACAGGCCATATTAGGAAACAAGAAATACTACCTTAAATGTCTGTGTTAATTAACATTTATGCTTACAATCTTTTTTCCCCCCTTACTTTTTGCCTCCAAAGAGTGGGTAAGTAAAAGTAATTCAATTTCTCTTCCAAGTTTTCCTGGCCTTTGACAAGGTAACAGAGTCTAAGTTCTTGAAACTCACAAAGAAAACCTACTTATAGAATATTTGAAAATATCCTGATAGGTCTGTTTGGGTTCTGGCCTTTGTTTTGACTTCCTGACATAGAAAAATCTGGAACCAATTTGATCTTTAAGAGACAACATGATCTTCCTTCGGGGATATTCCAGTAATACCAAAGTCAGTCTTGTGTTGGGCACCCCTCTTTGCAGGTAATGTATAATTAGAAAAATATGAGAAACTCTATTATAATAGCTTAGTAAAGAAGTATTTTTACATACTTGCAGGATGCAAGGACACAAAACTGGCATTCTCGGGAATTTAGGGTGACAGTCTTTCATTAAAATGCATGTTTACAAATAAAATTATTTCTTACCAGATCTTAGCTGGTCCAACTAGCAATCAAGTGAGCTGTACCTTCCAGAATTATACACCTTCCTCCTGGAAAGTATCACTGTTCAACAGAACTTGCTTGCAGTAACCACAAAGCACATCCTTTAGGATGAACATTTGTTTAAGCACCCTTACTTAAAGCAGCTGCTTTCTGAAATCAGAACACATGTGCTTTCCTGAATCAGATGAGAATCTGTAGAACTGTAGAAATTACTGTAATAGCCCATTAGCAGGCTTTCCACACAGCTAGCTCACACTTCTCCTTTAATTCCCTTTTCATCAAACAGCAAAACAGAGACCTGTCACCCTTTTCCTTCCCCCGTTTAAACTGAGCATCTAGTTAAGAATATAAAGATACTTTAGACACAACAGAAATGAAAACATTCTATTAGTGCACAGTAAGAACATGCAAATGAATTCTGCAATGTTTAACATCACTTCTAATCAGTGTTAAACACATTGCAGGTGATAATATTTTGCTATAACACAGACAGTGCTAAAGAATACAATGTACATAATAAGCTACAGATAATAAAGCTGAAAAAAGTGACAATTTTAGAACATAGTATTTTCATTTCAGGTATCAGAAACAAAACCAGCTCAATGGTTCCATTCTACTGTATGACAAATACTGAGGAACAAAATTTCAGTCTTAAAATACATCTTAAAGTAGGTATTTTCCTTCAAGGAAAAAAGGCACTATAAATAAATTACACTACAGTGAATTTGCCTGAACTCACTTTGTTTCTGTCTTCCAGCCTTTAAGTCAAATAAAACAGCATAAAAACTGTACACGCTCTTAACAGGATAGTCGATCTTTTATAAAATAAGTTGTCTTCAGAGATGTCAGTTTCACAACAAGGAAAAACCAAGCCTTGTTGCAGTCGCTATTATAAAATATATATGTATATATATTTATATATATGTTTTTGTTTATGTTTACTTTTTTATTTTTTACAAAACGTGTATATTAGCTTTTGCACTTTTTTTTTTAAAGAAACTTGTCTAATCTAACAACTTCATTAAAATAAAAGCGATAAATACTTCATGTTTACAATGCAACATGTCATACATCATCAGCTGGCAGAGGAGGTATGTTAATCCTTGGTCTTGTAAAAAAAGCTATCTTCTCTCTGTGATCAAAACAAGAGAAAAAGAAGTAAATAAAATTATGCCTATATTCACCCTCCTCCCCACAAGAATATCGTTTCCTCACTCTGGTTAACGGTTAGTTTTTGTTATTTATGTACTGAACCGGTCAGTATTTGAGCACAACAAATTTCCAAAACTACTAAACCTCACTATATACTTGTGGCAATGTTCCATTGAACAAAATTACTATTTTTGAAAACCTAGGTGGAAGCTTTATAGAACTAATTAATCTTCAGTCATAGTTAATAGTAAAAAGGTTTCACAGGACATGTTCTGCAATCCAAAGTTCACCCCTGTAAGATTTGCAAATAATGTCTACAAAAAATAAGGGGAATAAAAGATGGCAACTCTGGAAATAGAGTCCAAAGAAAAGGCTTCTTGAAAGAAAATTCCAGTATTACTGAGTAACTTTTAGGGAGAGTGTGTTACTAGCAAGTTTGTATCTATTACATTAAACAGACTATTTATGCCCACAGGCTTGTACTGAAGAACTGACACATCATTTGGACTTCAGAGCAACCAGGCTAAGTTGGAAGAGTCATCTAAGCAGCATTTGCAATTGAAGCTTTTTTTTTTTTTAATTAATGTCATGTATACTAGAATTATAACACTGCAATTTTACCTTAGCTTTGGCTCTTTGCAGAACAAAGCATTCAAAGAGAACTCATTTGAAATCCAGATAGAGTTTAAAATTACTGGTTAATTACTTCTGATTAAAAGCAAAAGACACACAAAATTTAAGCTAAATGTTTCCGAAAGCTTTAACCTGAGTAATGAACTGTTATGCTGTTTCACTACACATTACCACTTACCTAAAAGTCTGCACCTGAATAGGTTCTTTCTGATTTTGCCCACGCAACTGGTATATTTCTTTTGATGCTTTCTTCAGCATCTTTTCAGCTGCTTGCTCTTGGTGATGTTCAAATTTGGTCTGTCTGGTCTGAAAACAAGAACATAATGCTTAAAATAGGCATGTGAAAAAATAAAACACAAGAATATTCACAGTAAAAGAATGGATTTTTTTCTGCATTCACCACAGTGAAACCACTCTAATACATTGTCTGAAATTGCTAATCATCTAGAAACTATAAATGCAAAAGACTGAGTTGTTTCATTTATTAATGCTCTTCAGAAAGACATGTAATAAATTAACAAAATTTACTGCACATAGATCTGTCAAACAAGATCTTACTATAAATTTAGGCCCAGTTTTTGTCTCTCACAGTCCAATGAAAATTTTGTCTGTTGTGCAGTTTTGCCACCTTTTTCTACAACTTCCTTCTCCAAGAACAGGAAAAAAAAAAAAAAAATCACATACTTAGGGAACATTCCAAATACTCAAATACTTGCAAAAGAATAAATATCAAATCAGCAAAATTTCTTTTAAACACCAGAAGAAAGAAAACTATTAAAGTTCCAATAACAAACCCTAAACAAAAACAAATGAACAACAAATAAACAAAAATCCAGAACAAAACAAAAAGTGCCGCCAGCAAACAGTGCCATTCTCCAAAAATTGTCCTCAAATTATTACACAGCTTGGAAATAACCAACATAATCATTTTTATTGTGCTAACTTCAAGAATATAAAAAAAACATGCACTGTTTGAGATTCTGTGCAAACAGCTCTTTAGACATCTTATCAAAATGAAGACATTTTGAAAGGAGAAGTTTCTGAGCAAACTGAGTGCTCATGTCATGTTACCATACCTGCCTTTCTGCTTCCTTCAACAAGTTTCGGAACCTCTCATCCCGAAGGACCCAGTGGGGTAAATCTGTCTGCCCTCTGAGCTGGGCATCTTCCAGACGCTGTCTCAACTCTCTTAAAACGCATATCTCCTCATTCAGCTGTCTCTGTCGAGTTCTGGATGCCTGGAGATCCAGCTCCAGGTCTAAGGATGTCCTTGCCATAAGTTCAGCCAAAGATGATCTGCAGGACTGTTGAGTTATAAGGATTCAAATAAAATGCATATTACTCTCAACATAGTTTACTGGTCTGTCTTTAGCTCTATGGACCATACATTTGCTGTACTTACTTCCCACATAAAGCCCTTTCCACATGAAGTTTTGGAGATTATTTACACCCGCCCCCAAAAAGGCTAGGTAATGATATATATTTCTTACAGCTAAGTTTTTCAATTAATACTTTCTACTACTTCCTTTTACACTTTCCTTTCAACTTACAAATACTTACCTAATGAATTTTATGGACTAAAATTCCATGTTATGATGATAACAAAAGAGATGTGCAAGAAAAAAATCAGTGACACCATGACATCAGAAAAATACTGTACTGAGCAAGGCTGCTCTTAAAGGGCTTCATTCAATATTGGTTGTAAGATACATTCTGAATCAAAACAGGAGGCATGGCTGTCTGCCTCCCTACACCAGCAAGGCATTAACTTCTGCTGATCAGACCACATTTCATGTCATTTCTATACACATCATTAATGCCTCATCTGCCCTTCTCTGCCCACTTGTTTGACAACATGAGGGGTGACATGGGGGCAAAAGGAGAGCTTAGCCTATTCATTCCTGAATGCTTGGGTCTCAAATACTATTATTTGTTAGGTTCTGTGGGAGAGGAGATGCATGTTCACACACACGTGTGAACCTGCACCCTGCATCGTAAACTAGATTTGAAAGATTATCAAACTTTACATCTAAATCAGTATAGATTCAGTCCCCATTAGACTAATTTTCACCTGACACACTTTTTTCCCTCCTTTAAAATTGTTCACAAATTTAACTTCTTTACGTCTACCTTGTTAGAAGTTAAATTTATTTAACATTTTTATGTCTACATCTTTATGTCTAGCTTAAAAAGTCCAAAACAAACTCAAAACATGCACCCCGCCCCAATGACACTGCAGAATTTTTGTACATTTCCTAAAAGGATCAGAATGTACCTGTAGACATCTAAAGCTCTTAAGTATAAAAGTACCATTGTTCTAGCAACTTAATGGAAGCTCAAGACCATTATCCTAGGCATACCTGCTTATACCGTAGAGTCCGCCTCTCCAAGGTGTTCCGGACAAAAGGGGACTTCCTTGGCAGAGTTGAACTGTCACTGTCACTGCGATACAGCTGATTAGAAAAGACATCGAAAATAAAGGTTGCTTGCAAGATCATCTCCATTTAAAAAATTGGGAATTTTTTTTTTTGCCTTTGAGATTTCTTTTTTAAAATACACTGAAACTATCTTGTTTTACTTTTTCAGTTATTTCTAAACGTTTATATATAATAGTGCTCATATGGTAGTTACAATAATTCAAGAAAACTTACAAACCATCAAGGTTTTACAAGTGAGTTTCACCAACCCTTCTACTAAATATCCAAGGCAATCTAACGTAAAAAAAGAGGGAGGGAGGACTCAAAAGCAATAATATTTAATCCTAAAACATTTACTGTCATGGGTACAAACAATAGTCTC
The DNA here is from genome assembly GCF_015227805.2 of Hirundo rustica. Taxonomy (NCBI): domain Eukaryota; kingdom Metazoa; phylum Chordata; class Aves; order Passeriformes; family Hirundinidae; genus Hirundo; species Hirundo rustica. The sequence goes on along the minus strand of NC_053451.1, from coordinate 99,048,608 downwards.
CCACTTTTCCCCCGCATCTTATTTTAAGGAAGTGCAGGTTAAGTGAGTACAGAATTTAAAAATCATTTCCTGAATTTTCAAACTCAAGCTCTCAGAAGCTTATGAAAGAGTACAATCAAAGCTATGATAATATTTCACCAATACTGCAAAACCAATACCCATGTATTGAGCTACAATACCATGAGCCAACTGCTTATAAGTCTTCTGCCACTGAACGCAGCAAACAATAAATGTGACCTTGAAAGCTGCTGTGCTGGTCCGCAATTACTTCCACCAGTGCACCCAGGAATCCACAGTAACAGGCACCTTAAGACTGATATTCACGACAGCAACCAGAGTCATATGATTATTTCTGCAATAACCCTAAGATTAAGCGCTCTGTGTCCTTTTCCGAACTTTTATGTATGTGAAAATTAAACACAGCTTCTAAGCTAACTGCTTACACAACTCATTAGATAGCATTGTAAAATCAACCACCCTCACCTAACATCTAAGAATGGCAGGGAAAACTGCTTAATATCTAATTTATCATAGATTCTTAAATTTCAAATCAAATCCATTCAGGTAAAAACTTATCAAAAGAGTCAGGGAAGCTCTTCCCTACTGCACTGTTAAAGTTCAATTAAAGATTACTCATTACTATTAAAAAGTAATATATGTTTCTCATCAATTCAATGAAATCTTATAATGAAATTATCAAAAATGTGTAATATACTTGTGTGTATAGATCCCTTCCCCCTCCTCCTTTTCAAGCTTTACTCACTCTGCAAACATATTGACTGCGTGCTCCAGGCGAAAAGGTCTGGGAACGAACAATTGTGCTACTGCGAACAAAAGCAGAACCCCGTGGCCTGCGGCTGGTTCTCTCTTTTGGAAGAATAGCAACTTCTTCAGGAAACAGATCCTCGGTGTTAGTTTCCTTATCCACCTAAAATTTCAACAAAGGAATTTTTTTTTATTTCTTCCTTATTTTCTCTCTCCTAGCAAAGACAATCAGACATTTCAACAATATCAAAAGTAAACAACTTGCCCTGCTAGCTAGATTCAAATTTAAATGAGCCCTGAGAGGATGTATCACCTAACTTTTGTAAAAGTTTTTAAACTGGGTCATTCAAAATTGTGAGATTAGCTTTCAGAAGCCTTTGCTGGAGCAGTAACAATTATGAGCTGTGGTCCTATCACAGCTGCAGAGCACAAGGACTGCATTCAGGATTGGCAGCTGGGCATTACCCAAACTACCACCTGATCTCCAGCCTCAACAGAAGAAAACTGAGTCACCTTTCAACAAGTACAGTGACTTGAAAGCAAGTAACCACCTTAAAACTAGAGGAACTTCAATGAAGACAAGGAAGAAAAAAGGAACCAAAAGACCCTTCACACAATTATACAAGAACACTAAAATATTCAGAAAGACAGAAAACATAGGCTATTCTAGCAAAGCTTCTAAACTTTTAGAAAATTCACTCCTCAAAAAGAGGTGTGATCTTCCCTAAAGGCAACATAAAACAGCTTATGTTCTTCTACCTCAATGGAAGTCTGCTGATTTCAGCTTGTGAAGGATTATTGTATCTTGACTACAAAAGATTTTGAATACATCACTTTCAGCACAATTATTCCATGTTATCGTAACGCTGAGACTCAAGTCCTAAAATTTCTTTCTTCACAATTCCTTTCAAAATTCTTAAAGAAATAAGAGCACTGGAATTTAATAATCATCTTTTCTGTTACAAGTTCAGGTATATGTAGAAATCGATACAAATGCCTATTTATAGATTAGATAAAGGCCACAGTAAAAATAGTTTGCCTTTTGATGTAAGAACCAAATTCTGTTCAGAAGAAAGTAGTAAGAAAACAAAAAAATTCCAGCCCTGAAGAGTGAATTTCTACCAACGCAATAGCCATACAGCTATTGACATGAAGTCAGTGCTCATACAGGGTTGCCAGTGTCATTACTGATTCTTTTCTCTCCTGGCCAATTCAGACTCCAACTCCAGGCACAGCAATAGCTCACTGTGCCAGGCAGGGGGGCAGTTTTCGTGCTGCAGTGTCTTCTCTCATTACCTTTAGTGGTGGAGGCTGCATTTTTCCAGAATTGTACTGGCCTGCTTGAGTTGCAAACACGTGTCCAGCTAGTGGATCCCCGCAAAACGGCTCTGGATAAGGAGGACTGGTCTGGGTGCAATTACTGCATCCACTGTCAACAGATTCTGCTTGCCAGCTCCTAAAGTCAGACCAACGCAATAATTTCACAGGTGTTAAAAAACCCCATGCAATTATGCCTTACATTTACATATTACATTATCTAAGCCAGTTTATAATTTTAGAGTATCATTTCTCCAATAAAAAGATGGCATTTTCAACAGGAGAACATAGCACACTTGCATTTCTGCAAACGCAAATAGGCAAACACATTTCAATGAAAAAAATTTACCTTTCCTAATTTTCTTAAGGTGTGTGTTCTAGTCTTTATAACACTACTAAGAAAGCAATAACAAAAAGAACAACTCAACTCATGTAACAAACCAGGAGTATCATTAGGAATTAAACTGCAACCCTAACAATGTCCCCTCTCACCACTAAATTTCCTCCTGTTTGTAGATCATGATATAACAGAATTTTATACATGGGAGGAGTATGAGTATTCTGAGATTTACTCCCCTAACAGGGAGCAAATCTCAGAATAAGACCTACTGTTTTTTCTGCTTTATTTCAGACTATACCCATAGTGTAAATAACTCTGAGAAAGTATTAGTTATCACCTGTTTGATGATATTTAAACCATTTTTACCTTTCTGATATGGCTTCTGCCTGATCTTCCTTTCTTTCCATCTCCAAGATTTCCTCCTCTGTGTACTCCAGTTTCACTCTCTCTTCTGCCAGCTCTCTCTCAACTGCTTCCAGCTGGGCAGTGGTCCTAGCTAACAAGGCTGTCACTGCATCCTGAAAGGTAAATTAAACTTTAATTAAAACTGTTTGAACAAACCAATGTATTTAATGCATATTATTCAGAGAAAAAATAAAAACAAAGCCATCATATGTTCCTTAAAAAACAAAACTAAAAAAACAAACCACAACCAAAAAAATCTGAATCATGAATATCAACAATCAAAAGTATGTGGTGTTCAACTTGTCACAGAAACTGGGCAGATGTGACTTGACTGTGGAGCATCATCCAGCAAGTTAGGTCCAAAGAAACCTCTGGGGGTCACCTGGTTTGATGTGCTGCTCAAACCAAGCCTGGCATCATAGCCAAGTCAGGCTGTTCAGAGCCCAGTCAAGGGCTGAAAACATCTCCAAGGATGGAAATGATACAATCTTTCTTGACAACCTCTTCATGTGCAGTGGCAGAAATTTTTAATGTGTTTTAGCTGGACTGGAAACACGCATACAAACATATACAGGGTACTGTTTCAAGCACCTGCCCTGACATGATCTAGTTTTCAATTAGTCTTCTAAAATCCAGTTCTTGCCCCAAGAGTTAAATCAAGGTATCACTTCCGGTGATAACTCAATAACCTGCACCCAAGGTAAGATCACAATCACCCTGATGGTCAAATAAAGTAAACAAATCACTTTTTAGAGCCATACTGTTTTAACTGTAGTTACATTTCCAGAAGACTGAGGAATACTGTCTTCACATTGGTTCTTGGTCTTTGTTCTCTGGGGCTCTGAACCAGTGAAGATCTGAACAGGGTACCAGTGAAGCTGCATCTCACCAGAACTCTCTGCATCTGTCAGGTTTATCTGAGCAATGCCCTATAAAAAACAAAAAGCATTGACCACAATAAGATACTTATACTCTGCAAGATAGACACCTTACCATTTAAAGAGTATTTTACTTAAAGTGTAAAACTCCCACTTCAATAAATACCACTGTCTCTTAAAAAGCAACTGTTTTGTTCTGTTGTGTTACGATGTCTAAGATTCTGAATTTCTTGCCCCTTCATTACTAACAGGAATAACTGGAGTAGACAGTCATTTTTTTAAAGTTGAAAAATAAAATTTGTATGACTGATGTAGATATAAATGACACCTGATGGCTATTAATATTTTATTTTAAAACCCTTCCAAACTACATATCTGATTTCAATATTTGCTTAAATTAATATCACTTTAATAATATTACTTTAATTGGAGGGGCTTTTGAGGTAACTGTATTCTGATAGTCTTCCATTCTCTGGCCCTCAGAGGCATCTTTCAAATGGAAATAGAAGTGTTGTGTGAACCAATTTTTTTACTGCCTATTTATATCAAAAGGTAGTCAAATGGGCTATAAAGCCATTTTTCTACTTTCCAGGCCATCCTTGCATCTCCCAGATTCAGGCAAAAATAGTTTTAATGGAGATTTCCCACTAAAAGTATCTCAAACTTTGAAGTGGCCCTACTCCATCAGAGCTTATGTAAGAAATTTCTCAGTTGATATTCGCCCAAATGATAACAGCTGTGAACAAATCCATGCTGCCTATTCCTATTTATTTGTTTTTTTCAAACAGTTCACTAGCTAGACCTACCAATGGTTTTATAACAGTCAGCCTTTAAGTAATGATCTTTGTTTCTCTGTCTATTTCTGCAACCTGTTCATTTCCAGTCTAATGAGCCATATGCTAAGAACATTTTCTTCTGTATCACTGGAATAGTCCTGTAAAAATGGCTTTCACCTCTCACACGTCAAATAACTGTATACAATGATTCTAACAACAAAGGCATTAGGAAATGTAGACAGAATCTGCTTTCTACTTTAAGCAGGTAAAGAAACAGTTAATTAGAAAACAATAATAAAAAAAAAATCATTACATTGTTTTTCCAAGACAAATGTTCCCTGGGGCTCTGTTTAAACAGGTGCATAGAGGACAATGGAGAAAAGTTTTTGAGACTAACAAAATAATTTGACATGGGGAAACAGCATGTTACTGAGAAAGTCATTTCATGTCAGTATATCAGAGGCTACAGAGATGGCATTTCTTTTTTCTGTGTAACATAGATGTCTTGTAATTATCTGCTTGCTCTGATGCAGTGCAAGATATAAATGTATATCAAATACACTTTTGTATCACAGTCGGAAATGTTTAAGACACACTGAGTTTAGTTCAAGAGGGAGAAAGTAAAACTGTTTTCCTGCCAGCAATATTGGAAGAAGCAGAGGCTAACTCTTAAGATACCTGACGCTGCCCTATACACTGCACGTATTCGGCAGCAAAGCAAATCTGCCAAAGAAGCTGCCTCTACAAAGGGAATCAGTAATTCCTGAGTGATTGAATCCTGGTGAGTAGAAAATCACCATCAAACTCAATTAAGAACTATCAGTGCTGAAAGGAGTAATTAATGTTTCATGTCCACCTCAAGATTCAGAGCTTACTCAAAAGGATGAAGAAACCAAGGTGAGTCTGCTAGAGGAATATCACATGACTGCTCTGATGAATTTGTTAACAACTTGGATGGCAGAACAGTAAAAATATTTATGAATATCTCTGTGATGTCTGACAGAGGTCTCTTTATGAGAAAACAATCAGGATTTAAAAATCATGCTGAAAAAATGGGACAGATGTTCTGCAATTAAAACAAAAAATGCAAAAAAAAAAAAGTTACATTCAAGAAGAAATCAAATAAATTAAGCCACAGGGAATAATTGGTCAGGGCTGTAAAAGATGAGAAACTGGGAATGAAGCAGCAATGCCAGGTGATTGCAAGAAAGGCATTCATACTTCTTTTATGTTTTAACATGAAATATATATGCTAATCATGGAAAATAACAATTCCCTTATCTCAACACTGACAAGACCGCCAGGAAAGAAATAAGCCAACTGAAGGCAGAAAAAGATCTTTCAACTGTGCAAAGCATAAGAGTAAAAGGTTGAGAAAATGGAAAGACAATGCCCACAAGTGCAGTACATTTATTTCTTTAAAACTGAACTATTTCCCTGATTTTTTTTTTTTATATATATATATATAACTTTATATAAATTAGGACAAACTCCAGTTTGCCTTTTGCTTAGGAAAACATTACAGTGGCATAACCTAATTGAAAAGAAAGTAGGCATCAAGAATTTGAGAAATAAATGCATTATTAAATAGATGGGAAAAACTGTAATCTCAGTGGAAGACATCTTGAAAGATAGAGGCCTTGTTGACAGGCACCATCACAGCAGCTCCAAAGAGAGGCAGCAGGTAGCAAATGATTTCTCGATTTGAGAAAACACTCATTCTCAAATTACAGCTGAAGAGAACAATGATCATAACGTTTAAATACTCCAATGCACCTCTCTTAAGAAACTGGCACTGTTTCTCTGTTTTTGAGTAGTACTGTTAAATTACCTAACACTATGTTACCAATTACTGTTGATAAAGATACTTCTGACATAACCAAATTAAGACTGAAAGAGAAAAAATACCTACCAAGAAACCTGAAGACCTATTTTTTTCTGGTGACTCAATAACAGCACTTAGAATAATAGCACGCAAAACTTAGACGCACTTGTTTCAATAGAAAGATACTTTACACTTAAATAGCCATTTAGCTTCCCAGAGGAACAGGATACACCATTACAAAGCATTTTACACCAATATATCCAGCCAGTTCTCGAGATGCTTTCTCTTTAATTACACTGTAGACAAAACTTCCTACTGCAGACAAGATCTCGGGTCCAATTCTATCAACATTAAGACCCCTATTTATATGAGATGCTACTTAGATTTAAAGGTGGATTAGCAAACACACATTCTTGACCAGATCTGCTCAAATAAACACCTCTTATCCACAGCCCAGCATGACACTGAGATGCCTATACCTCTTAACGTCTTTGATAGGCTTAAAATTTTTTTTCACTACCCCATTCAAACCCCCCACTGCAAAGACAACCCACTCACTTCAAAATAGCCAGGACATCAGCCCCAAGGCAGATTTAGTTATGCATACTTGTATTTGACAATAGCTAAATGAAGCTAACATTTAACACACCTGAAGTTAGCACAGGATATCTCAATCAATTTAAAGAAAAAGGCTGAGGTAACAGAACTGTTCCAGCGCCACTATTATACTTCAACAAAGTTATGACTGATGTAATAGCAGTCCTCTTCATCCAGTGTTACGTAGTAACAAGGGGTCTGTATTTGTTACTTTTTTAGCAGGAATCTATTTGAAGGCTACAGATTCCTCACACAGGCATTATAGTATGCAGAAACCGAAGTCTTTAGCAAACTGTAATCTCAAAGCCGTCAGATGAAGTCTTTTTTAAAATCTCGCCTCTTTATTTACGGAACTATACTTATATACGGGAACAAATGGACACGTTAGCATGTAACTCCATCAGAAGTTCCTATGGAAAAATTAGGTGTTTACATTCTCTTTTTAATCTTAAAAATTAATTCCTCAGGTAACTTTAGTTTCTCATATCACATGGCTTTTAAGAAACAACCACTTACCAATAGTTCTTCTTGTTGCTGATGATCAACTGAACAGATATACAGCTGAAGTGATTTTAATTTCAAAACACTTGAGTGCACGGGGATTCGGAACACTTCATTAAATATTAACGGAATTTGGAATTCCAAAGCTCTCGAGCAGTAAGTGGTTGGTGTGCCTGACTCAAGTGGTGGCAAATAAACTCTCACATGACTGGGAACAGCAAAATAGACAAATAGCACAATTCAGACAAAGAAAGCCATTTTGCATTTCTCAAAATCAAGCTAAGCAAAAACGTCAGTTAACTTCAACATTAATAATCTACCTTGAGATCACCTCATCACCAGAATTTACTCTGCATTCCAACACAGATCTGCAAAGCTGATCTCAAAATGCTTTTTTAACTAAAACTTTTCTTTTTAAACTTGGTGCTTAAGCAGAGGCACCAAGTGGCACTTGAGCTGCCCTGAAGTATCTAAGACATCTAAAACAAACTAGCACTTATAAGAGGATCTGTGGGAGCGCTCCAGAGAGTCTCCCTCTGAGCAGCAGCAGCTGGAGGCCAGGTGCTATGCTATGCTATTTCAAATGGAAATACATGCCTATGTTCAGGCAATTGAATTGTCCCCTAAGTGTCACCGATCCATTTCTTCCACCCATTAAGCAACCTTTTTCCCACCTTAAAAAATTAAGAAATTTAGATGGCATATCTACTGTCTCAAAAGACAAATTTAAATAAGTGATACCGTATCATTTAAGACTCCAAGCTAAACCAAAATCAACAACCATTTTCATCTGACAGCATAAGCAGCAGAGCTACTTAGAGAATTGTTTCCACGTTCTCCCTGTCCTGACTGCTTGCCAAGCCCCTGCAATATCCTATTCCTCTCCTCATGCCAGCAAACAGTTTCATGCAATTGTGTTGTGACCCAGATTAGAAAATTTATCTGGGTTAAAAAAGCTAACCCAGCTAAAAACCCACAAAGAATTCAGGATTAAAAAACCCCACTCCAGCTCAGAGGTTTACTCAAGTTGACAACATGGCTGCAGGAACTCTAATGCCACCACCAAAGAAGGGCTCACACTGGCAGGCAAATAAATGGTTAGAGGACAACTGGAAGAGCTCCTTATGGTGGAACTGCAGCACACTGGACTGTGGAGCATCAGTTGAACAGATTCTTGTGCTGTAAAAAGGCAGAGATCCAGCTCCTCTGCTCACTGGCTGCTGCAGGCTAAAATTCCCCCCAGCTGCTGCAGTATGTGATTCCATCAATGTACAGTTGCAGAGAGGAGTTTATTAAACTTGATAAAAGCTTCTTCTGCTTTCTGGTAATAGAAACTTACTTTTTGACTAGACTAAACAATTCACTCTGCAGCAATGCAATTTCTCGATTCCAGCAAAGGTAGGATTGAGAAGGATGAAGGACAGAACTGCATTTTGAGTCAGATGCCCAGTTGCCTTGATGACAATGTCCAACAAACCCTCTGGACTAATCTTTTCCTTTGGTGACTCTACTTTACTACTTTCTTCAGATGATGCTTAATTCTTTTTCTGATGACAAGGCACATGGCTGAGTACTACACAATACTCACATTTCTCCCTATTATATGCCCTTGCACCAAAACAGAACAAAAAACCAACACTGATGTACTGGCCTACATGAAGAATTTCCACTGCACTTTTGCAGAGTTAGCATGGTGAAGTTCTCAACAAGAATAATTCATTCAGAGAGATGTATTTCAATTTAAAACTTCCAAACAAATGACTTGTTTTACAATATAATAATGTTATGATACCTCCATTTTCAGTTTTCAAACAACCTCTCCCAGAGATAAAGATCAACAATTTTTACATGTTGAATTTCTTTAAAATACACTAAGATACATATCTCTAGATAAAACAGTGTTTTTTGACAACATTTATTATTTAAGAAATATTTCTTAGAATAAACTATGTTCTATATGTGATACAAAATTTGAAAAAGTAGTACAAGCTGTCAGAGGTTAAAAAATTCAATCTTTTGTACTGATTCTCAGCTAGTACTTGTGTTAATATCTTCTTTCATGGACACTCAAGGAGAGCTGTACAGGACACAAAAGCAGATTCTTTGTTGCTGTTTGCATGTTTTCTGGTGCGGTTTTCTTTCTTAAAGATTAAAGGCAAGGTATATCTCTTACTGATTAATATAGATGTTGCCATAGGAATTGAGAAAAATACACTAAGTTTACTCTGGAATATCACAGATATTTTTGAACAAACTTTCCTCTGCATAATAAATAAGAAAGAACACAGACTACACTTGTTACCTGAACACTGTGATGCAAATTCTATAAAAGGGATACTTTTGTGACCAAAAAATTAACGCTTTCCTCATGGAAATTAAGACATACCATCTTTTCCAGAAATGGCTTAATTTTGAATGAAACCAAATAAATCTACGGTATTTTAACTGCAGCATAAAACAAGCAATGATCAAACTCTGGGTGAAATTTAAGCTTACATTTTGCAGTTTTCTTTAACAACTAGACTAGTAAAGTTCTTCAGCTGTAATACATGGACTAGCAGACATTCACTTCCACTGTCATGCCTGGAAAATAAATTTTCTGTGTTAGTCACCAATCACTGATACTTTGCTTAAGAAATAAAGATGAAGACTAAACAGATCTAAAGAATGTAAGAGCACACTTTGTTAAATTTCTTGCACAAACTAGTTTCAATCAAAAGCATTAGCTACAGTAACAAAGTTAATAGAACTAAGTGAATTAACATTATTCAGCTTGAAAATAACAACTGGCCTTCCTATGCCTCTTAAAAGCAAACAGGTTTTATCAAATAAATTCCTTACTTTAAACAGTTATAACATAGGAATTTGTGTGTGTGCATGTGTAACAACATATCAGTTACATTAGACAAATCCATCTGCATTATTTTCATGGGCTATTGAAAACAAGTTAAAAAATTCTACTCTTTCAAACATCAGCATGGATTATGAAATGCCACTAACAAACCTGGCTGATATTTTTAAAAACTTCCAATCTTAGGAATTAGTTTCCAAGGGGCAGACAGGATTCTGGAGAGCTAAGATACGATATCCTGTCTTGCATGACAATAATCTGCCCTTCCCCAGGCTGCTCCCACTACCAACAATAGCATGCCACAGGCACAGGATTTCAAAGATGTATTTTACAGCTGGGACTGTACTGTGTCTCTTCACCTGTGATTTTCCTAAGGCAATCCTCCTTTATCTGGCACTAAAAGATCTCGCCTACTGAGACACATCCCCACACCCACATTAATGGCCCAGACAATGAAAATAAATGCTACTGAAAGAAGAAATGAAGGCCCTTTTTATCAGTCAGCATTGAAAGGACACTGAATGAACTTTGGTTAAAGCATATCCCCAATATAAAGTGGCACGTGACTGACTAATCTGTACATCCACTGAACTTTGACTGTCAGCACAGAAACGCCTTAAAAATACCCACTGTGATTCATTTTATTAAAAAGTTAAAAAACATAAGCATGAAAAGAAGTGAGCAATTCCTTAAAGTAGAGATGATAGGGAAAAAGAGGAGTAATTACTCACAGAAATCCAACATGTATTTGTGGTTCTTCATTACTGGCAGCATCACCATAAACAGGCTCTTCCAGATCTTCATTCCTGCAGGAACAGAAAGTACTGTAAACTACATGGTGACCTAAGCTGCTGAATGATGAACTAGCATTTATTCTGTGATTTGTGGATATAAGCAATTATTTAGCAATACAGGAGGGACTGGTAATGTAGAAGGAATTGAAGTATCTATATAAAAACATACAATAGTAGTAATTCACAACAGTAAAAATTTAGGCTTTAGAATTACTCTTTCAAGATATTTAGGTTAATATTTATTTTGTCTTCCATTTCTCTTTAGCATCCCCAAACCTGATCTTCTTCCCAGTTACTGCCTCCTGCATTAAAACAATTGTTTTAAGTAACATGTCTACATCCTTCTTTCCACGTCCAATCATTTGGTGAACCTACATATTTTTAGAATTTTGGCAGTTTGTATGTTTCTTCCTTGCAGTTATACTTCTTCCACTATCTTCCATGATACTCAGAATTGTCACACTCTGTATAATTTTATTTTGTTATAGATGGTTGAAATAAAATTACTGATATATGACTAACAGGATGAGAAACTGTCTTTCAAGGGAGATACAATGTTAAAATACCAGCGAGAATGAAGCAAAAGGGACTTGGCACTTTAAGATGACAGTGGACTGCATGTAAAAAGCTTCTTTCCTTTAAAACATGCAATCTAGTAGTTTTATGTTACTAATAACTAGCAATTTTGAAAGGCTACACATAAATTCACAACTAATTCTTTTGGGCTGTGTGGCAGAACAGGAATATTTCCAGCTTACTATGCATTTATACACCTGACCTTTTGCTTAAAGCTTCAAACACGCCACTGTCACTAGCCAGTGAATGATCTGAGAGACATGCTGAAACTCGCCTGGCTCTCCTCTCCGATCTTCTACCACTGTCTCCTCGCAGAGTTACAGCTGCCATGGAGAAAAAAAGGGAGAACAACATCAGCTCAAGGCACCTTCTTCAAAATTAAACAAGGAACATGAATCAGATCAAAGCTAGCAGAAAAACAGCACAAATGCAGTTCACTGATTTTTCTTCTACCTTCAAGTTAAAAGCCTAGAATAGGATTGACCGGAGATTTTCTGCGGGAAAATTAAGGAAGGAAATTTGTGGCTAATTGCTCTGTGACAAGACTAAGTATAAACCAATTGCATTGTTACTAAATGTTTTTCTGGTAGAGTAATTCCTTCCTAAAGGAAGACTTACATTAATTCACATATGTACCCATGATACCCTAAGCTTTTCAGATTTACTTACTGAATATACAATAGGTTGAAAACAAACACAGAGCCTAATTCTTTTTTAAAGTTATCAGATAACACAATGTGAGGTTTTGTTCTCATTTGTTTCCTAATACAAAGTCTCAAAGCATACTGTTTATACCATCACATAATAGCAGCTTTTATTTACAGTTTGAGAGGCATTATCAAAAAGAACCAGTGTTTTCCAGCTCACTCAGACCACTGGGGTATTTTTCCAAAATCTAGATGAATTACTTTGAAAACTGACTGGGGGAAGGAGGAAGCAATATTCAACCTCCTTTGCCACCCTTCCCCGAATCACTAGCCACACAATAAATAGCAACTCAGCAATCACTTTCATGTTGTAAATGTACCAACAAAATTATATTATACACTGGGTTTTGCACAAGCAAGTAGGTATAGCAGCTACTGATCCTATAAAGTATGTGCACAAGCAGTAACGTTCAAGAACTGCATAGGAAAGGCTTCAACACTTCAACAATAGCTCCTAACTTGAGGCTGTTTTCCTTTGAGTCCTAGAGAAAACCACTAAACAGACTCGTGAAGTGCAGTTTCTTCACTGTGCAGGGAAGAACATTTATCCTCTTTTGCTTAAGGTTCAATGACTGTCCTCAAAACAGGAAAGCAGTGGCAAAGAGATGGCACTTCCAAAGTGCAGAAAGCATTTTATTTGCTTCTGCTCATGCTTACAAACTTAAGACAGCATGGAAGCATTGACAATTTCAGCAGAGTGACTTCAGCACAATGCATGGGAGACAAGGACCAGCTGACATACACAGCTTAGAGCCCCAACTAGGGATGAAGCATGTCTTACTAGAAGTAACAACTTGTTAAGTACCACTGTTGAACATTATCAAAAGGCATCCAAATTTATTTCTGACACCTACTCAGTAAGTTTCCTTCCGCAGAATACCAGCCACAGCCTGCAGAATCCAGCTGAGGTACAGGGAGCATCCCCTCCGTGCAGTACCCACCTCACCTCCCACACAAGCACCACCAGGACAGGACATGAGGACAGGAGAACTTGATAAAAGTCTTCCAGATCAATGCAACCATGCTGCTGCTATCCACAAAAGGCTCTGGCTAAGGTCAGCTTTAACCCACTGTCAAACTGGCAGAGAAGAGGCACCAAGCACAGCAGGTTCTGCACCAGCCCAAGATACATTCCTGTTACCATACCACTAACAGCACAATGTTACCAAAGGTGTTACAAAAATCACCCAATGCTATTTGGAGCTAAAGTTCCTATATATCAGCAGAGCCAGTTCTCTGTCCTTTGGATTCATAAGTAGCCCTATGAACCTCTCTTCCAAATTCAATTAAGGATTTAGTCAGCTCCAGGTATGCAGGAAATTTATTTGCTGGCTAGTGCAGCCCAATCTGTACTAGTCTCTGCAACCAGAGAAAGAACCACCATTCCACTCCATCTCCAGTTAGAGTATCCCACCCTTCTGTACATCACACATTGTGCAGTGCTACTCATGACATCCTCACCACAAATGAGAGCCAAGTTCAAGTGAGCACACAGAAAGCAAAGAACTGTATTTGAACCACACTCTACTCTGTATCACTTGTACAAAAGTGGTGATTTGGGGTTGTTTTGATTGGGTTTTTTTGTTTGCTTGGTCGGTTTGGTTTTTTTCCTTTTTTTTTTTTTTTTTTTTTTAAAGGACTTTTGATTTTGTAAGCCTACCTCACTGTCTGGTATTTATGGATAATATTCTGTCACTGGTATTTACGAAGAATCAAAACTAGCAATCTGTAGAGACATCTACATATTAAAGCTTCTCAAAAATTTTGCGTGACTGCAAAGAGGTTGAACTTCACAAAAGTGTGTAATCTCTTTTTAAAGTTCTCCTATGATTTCTGTACTAATTTCAACAAGTTACACTAAGATGACTTATTTTTTGTAAATAAGCCCTTGGCTCACCCCTACAGTGAACACTGTATAAACGTAGCAGAGGAAAGATCTTGTGGGCTCTGTCCTTGGGAGGCTCATGTTCCCAGCTTGGCTGGAAGGAAAAGCTGGTCTCAAGCACCAGTATAATAAAATGAAAAATTGACACATTACAGCAATGTATTTGCTCACTGTCTGCAGACCACGGAAACATTCGATAAGCTCTGGACAATCACACCAAATTTGGGAGAGATGTAAACACCAGAATATGCCTTTGATGGGGAGGGGAGGAAAACTGGTCAAGACCAAAGACACACCAAATTTTCGTTTAACAAAAAAAGTTTAGCACAGGTTACAGACTTTGCAATGCTGGACGCTAAGGAATTGTTTAAAAATTAGGTTTCTAAAACAGACCTTTATCTCCCATTTTCTTATTTAAATAACAAAATCAATAAACAATATATATGATTTTCCAGAACTACTGTGTGCCAAAGCTTGATAAATATAAGGCAGCCCTGAATAAAAGAACATTCTCATTGTCATTAGTTGAAAAAGTGAACTTCAAAGGAAATTTTGCTGCCCAAACTTCCATTTGCTAAAAAATCATATAAATAAATCTAAAGCATGTTTCACAGGCTTAGGTGACTACAAATACTGCACGTCAGCTCAAAATGCACTAATAAAAGAGTAGAAGACTCTCATAAAAACTAATCAGAGACAAAAACAGACCTTACCTACCGTACCACTGTCAGGCATTACTATTATATACTAAAGCTGAAGGTCAAAGAACACTTTCCCCAGGAGTTTAACTACAGCTGTGAATGTGTTGTTTAGTTGACATAGCAAAAAAATTAAGTACGCCGTAACGATTAAACAGATACAGCAAAATGTCAAACAAAACCAAATGCAGCAGAATCTCCTGTTCTCTCTCATGCAACTCCAAAAAAAGAATCCAAAACAAAACAACCCACCCCAAAACAAAACAACCAACACATCACACAGAAAAACACACAATAAGAAATTTCAGGTTCACTTACAGTGAATTTTTCTGTTGTGCAGCATGAGAAACAAGACAAAAAGCATAGTGATAAATCACCCTTTAGATCACTGACAATATTTTATAAACAAGAGATTATTTAGGCATTAAAAGAAATTTAGAATTTGAAAGATTTGGTATATAGAAGAGATAGCAAAGATATTCAAGCCCAGTATTTCATTAACATGTTTCCTCCCACTCCCATCTTTATAAATATGATGGATTTAACTTATCAAGCATATTCCCTCCATTCACACATGAAAACTTATTTCACAATGTGACCCTGTGACAGATGCTGAACAATAAAATAGCAGATCAGCAACTGAACAACAAAACTGCAGTTCCTGAAGAACCCCTTGAACTTGCTCAAGTGCTGCATCAGTGCAAAGTTCATGCAGTTTATTCAGTGTTAACCCTCCCAGCCCCCATTATTTGCAAATTACCAAAATTACCTCACACTTTGCCTTGTGAAGGACCAGGCAAAGGTTTGCCAGAACCAAGACCTCCTGTTTGTGCAGCATAGCATTCTGCTGCCAGGCCATCGGGTGGCAGCAGCAGGGCACACTGCCTGGTACCTCGGAGAACCCCCAAATCCCCAGCATCTGTGAGCTCCCAGCTCTGACACACAAGCTGCATGCTCCATCCAATTCTTTCAGGAAAAGAGGACAAATCCAAAATACTTTCAAAACTTCCAACTGCTACTTGCAAACAACTGCCTTTCAATTCCAAGCCACTAGCTATTGAGTGTGGAACTCAAAAATAGGCAAAAATCAGAAAGGTTAGATTTTTTTAAAGTAATTGTTTCCAAATGCAAATATTAAAAATAAAAAAGTATCAAAAGAAGGCTAACTGGCTGCTTTTTAACCATACATTCTTCCTCAAAAAGAAACACAAAACACGCTGTTGTACACAGAGAAAAATCTGTAACTTCTGGACTAAGAGTTGGACACTACAGCATTGACAGCAGGTTAAGCACAGAGGTTTTCAGACAAACTTGAAATGTTTCTCAGTAGAGAACTAACAAAAGGAAAATCAAAGCAGGAAGCTGCCCTTCATCCTGTATTGCTGCCTAGGCCCTCACACTAGGCCTTCACTTCTAGGAAGTACATACAAGCTATAAATGAACTACTTAGATATTTTCACTTACCACAATGGGTGAAGACATGCTGTTGTCTGATTTGAGGTTTAAAGAAAGTCTCTTCACAGCACTAACTTAAGAACAAGTTTTCATGCTGGTCTCTGGAATTCTGTTTATTTTGGTCTGAAAGCTACAATATGGGCACTAGAAATGTTTACAGCTAGCAAAAGTAAATTCTGCTGCAGTATCTTCTGGCAGTACTAGCTGCATTAAGGAAAGTAGGTGAGTCTAGTCTCAAATGCTTTTGAACAATACAGGCTTTCTAGCACTGTGGCAATGTTTTCTCTTTAAAAATGAAAACCTGAAAGGTTTTCTGTAAATACCATCAATGTTCCTTTGTATTATCACTTGACAAATAAGATTTTGGTAGGGTAATATGATCCATTCTCTGGTTATAGTACATAATATTCCTGACATCAAGAGTCCCAAGTGCAACATTCTACACAATGCTAACACAGGATTCTGGATACAGAAATGGGATGGAATTCACAAAACTTAATATTAAACTAAACTCTAAAAGCCTTTCTCTACTAGTGTGGTTTTATTAAAAAAATGAGCAAGCCAACACACAAAAATGCTATCATGGTTATCTTTTT
Organism: Hirundo rustica; assembly: GCF_015227805.2. Classification (NCBI taxonomy): domain Eukaryota; kingdom Metazoa; phylum Chordata; class Aves; order Passeriformes; family Hirundinidae; genus Hirundo; species Hirundo rustica. The sequence continues at coordinate 99,031,642 of NC_053451.1, read as the reverse complement.
CATATTAAGAGCAGTTCTTCATTTGGCTGGTCAAAACAGAAAAATAAATTTGTCAGGTTCCTGTATGCTTAGGCTTTTAATTTTGTTTCTTTTTTCAAAAGTTTTCTGTTTCCTCTTTTGATTTCTCTAATTTATGTTTCTTAACTGCAGTGCTTCAGAAGCTCCTGCCAAGGCAAGCTAAAGCGAGTCCATCAATCTGACAGTCCAGCGGGAAAGGAAAACTCAACAGTGCCTGTGCTGTGCTAACTGCACCCATCACCCCCCTGCCATCAGAGCACACACAGCAGCTCAGAAACAACCGGCCAAGCAGACACACAACATCTCACACATCCCCTACTAAAGATGCTCCTTTGCTGATGAAGCACCTACTCGTGTGCACTGGGCACTCACGACAGACTTGCCACTGTGGCTTCTGCTCCATCACAGAGCTTGGACAAGGGAACCCAGGCTGGAGCGTGTACAAATTCAGCATGTAGTCAGCCAGCCTTCAAGCACTGTCAGAAGCATCATCTCGTATTTTGTGTTTGAGTTTTTTTGTAGGGGATAGTTGTTGGTTATTTCCTATCTCTCCTGGGTTTGTGTAGCTTTCCATTATCAGAATAAAGGCAATATCAGCCTTTATGGGGGCCTCAGAAGTAATTAACCCATACTTTTTCTCACTAATACTTCACCCATTCTTGCTAGGCTACGCTCCAATGAAAGTCTATATTCCATTCCCTTTCTTCCTGTCAATTCACTGCTGTTTTAAGATCTATTCACAAGGATTTCTCTAATCTTTCACCTCTTTGCCCTAAAACTAGTTGGGGTTTGGGGGATTTTCTTGTGTTTTGGTCAGGCTTTCAACAGGTAGCACCTACCATGCAATGTTTACCTGAGAGTAGTAAAATAAGCCTAACTCAGGAACAGTCTCTACTGTGCTGGCATGCTTAGGTCTGTGTGACATTTTCTAAGACAATGTGGTAATATCCATAAACTCACCTCCACCAGTTTGCACAGCAGTCAGGTGTGGTCCCATTTCTCGCAGCCCTTCACTGTCCAGAGGGTAAGCGGACGTCTGAGATGAGCTCGTGCCTTGTGCATCATCGTCACCCAAGGCTGTGGTCTGAGCCCTGAGCATTTCCAGGGCTCCTATGCCCGCCATCTCCTCAAAACCTTCTGACATCTGAGCCAACGGAGAATCTCGCGACGCAGAGAGAAACGGGGTGTCCAGAGGCGAGCTTGGAGGGGACAACGATGACAAGGAGGACCGTGATGACAGGGACGCCAGCGACTGCGGGGTATCCAGAGATCTCCGCTGCTTATTGAAATTCAAGTGTACAACGGGATCAGCATATGGCACATCCTTTGTGAGAGACTCGAAGGGAATTATGTCAAAGCGCAAATGCTGCCCGTAGTCTGTAGCGCTGTCCGATTTGTCGTACTGGGGAAGGCCATAGATGTCCGTGAAGCTGACTGAGCTGAGGGAGCCTCTGCTGGAGGCCAAGGATCCTCGACTGGAGGCCAAGGATCCCCTGCTGCTGCCAGAGGACATGGTGAGGGTGCTAGCTGACAGACTGTGGCACGCAAAGAAAGAGAAAACACAAAAATGCGCTTTCAAATATAATCAGAACCGCCGACGCAGACATTAGAACACTAATCCAGATTACACAAGCAATTTTACACGTATTCGGTATGGTGACATGAAAAGATGATCTGGCATTTTAAAGTCTAGCTCACGTCTCTTGCCCTGGTCTCAAGCACAGCCCTGACTGGAGCAGTACATGTGACAGCCAGATCAGGGCTAAGTGCCAGAAGACAACAGTCCAACAGCATGAGCCTACTCTTTCCTCTGACATGGAAACAGTTGCAATTTAGCAGAAAAGAGGCCAGGGCAGGCTCTAGCTCAGCAAACTCAATGTAAAGCCAGGAAAGATAGATTACCATGATCCAGCTCAAATTTACAGTAATGATTGGTCATAAACAATCCAGGGAGAAATGCAAAGGGATTTGCAAAGTCCTAACAAACTGCTGTGTAAGCCTCACCCTCACACATTTTTCCAATGCAAAATACAAAGACTTTAGGATGAATCCTATTCTACTTCCTCTTACCATTCTCAGTTGAGGGGAAGAAGAATATTAGTGCCAGAGAGAGATGAAGTGAGACAGGAACTGAGCTTTTCATGCTGCTATGGTGTTAAACTGAGGAATCCCCAAGAGCTGCATCTCAAAAGGCAGCTGTGAATGTGAATATGCAAAACATTCTGGACTTCGTGTGGGCCTTAACACATCCTTGTATTCAAATAGCAAAATTTTGTCAACTTACCAAGGATCAAAACCCCCTATCTTTGAAGGTATCAGAATATTAAGAACCCACAGAATTTAAAAGAATGTTATATGCCCATAGTAAAACTGTAACAACATTACAACAGATTTTAAGATCTTACCTCCTTTTCAGAAATTAAGGTAACATATAAAATTCCCACTAAATAGCCATCACTAAAACTATTTATAAAGCTCCATCCAAATCATCACATTCCACAAAGCAAAGTGTATAAATGTAATGAAAAATTAATTTACTTGGCATACATACACAGAAGTATGAAAAGACAAACCTCATATGTTATTAATATTCTTCTCTGCTGTAGTTACTTCAAAACCTGCTGGTTTTACATAACTTACCTTTTCAACTGGGAGTGTAAATATGAGGTTAAACGTGTAGCTTCTTCTAGTTGCATAAGCAAACAATTTCTCTTCTCCTGTAACAGTATCCTGTAATTAAATACATACATATTACTATTTTCTTAATCACAGTAGTGTTCAAAAAATCCTAGGAGCTTCCCAAATGTGGAAAAACATCTATGCATTGAAGTCTGGAATATTAAAAAAAGTTGCACTGTTTAATGAAAAGTTTTAATTTATGCTGCTAATATGCAGTGATGGTAATTCCAGCAAGAACACAAGAACCAAGGCTCCAGGAAAATTCCCTGACAAGAAAAGCAACAGAAGCACAATGTAAGAGTCATGATGCTGAAAATACCTTACAGCAATTAGCATAGTCATAAAAAATCCTAGGTAAAAATATCATACTCTAAAAGATTTTTTTCTCTTGCATCAACCTGATTCTGCTATTAAAATACTATGCCCTTCCACCTTGTCATTAATAAATAAATAAATAAATAAATAATTTCCAAGACAATTGATGTAAAATTTAAAAAATAAAATTTTTGAAGGACTTCTGTTAAGCATAACCACCAACATCAAATTTAAGCTCTGATTCTATGTGTTCTAGGTGCATTTATTTATCATTATATTTAAGCAGGTGATACAGCATCTTGACTACTACCTTATGAGAAAAATCTCATGCTGCAACTTATTTTTTGCTCATTCTATTAACAAGCAGCTGAAATGCTGAATACTACTGCCACAACACAAATGGAATGTAATTTTAATGCCGTTAATCTCATACACCTGTAAGACATCTTAAATTCAGTATTCTGATATTATTTCAAAGAATAGATTTTATCTACCATCTACTCTTTTTCTGGATCCAGAATTATATTCCTGATGTTTTGTTTTTCGAAGTCCAACCATTAAACTTCAAGATAATATCAGGGTAGTATTCTGGTTTGTGTTGCACATTTTGTATGTGCAGAGAAGTTACAGCTCCAGCCCTACATCACAAGGCAGCCGGAAACTCTGGGACTCTGACAGGCAGTTTAGAGAAAGCAGATCAAAGTTATTAGACTGCCTCAGACCTTTCTCAGCTGCAAAGACAGCAGTTAGAATTCAACATATTAATGAAGAGGACTTAAAAATCAACAGAAAGGGAGTTCTCCTGGATAAAACAGCAGCTCTCAGGCTTTTCTCCTGCCTTTGTGCACCCCAGGCCAGGTTAAAAAGGAAGGCTGCAGCTCAGCTACAAACTTACACCACATAGGCACTGCATGCAGGAACCAAAAAAAAGTACAAATAGACACAAGAAACTTAATCAATAAGTTAAAAAAGCCTGCAAGGGAAAGCAGAGATACTCACACCATCTACTGTAAAAAACCCCAAAATTTAGGTACCTACACTCCACAGTGATCAATGCTGCAGGGTTGGTACCTGTGCTGAAAGGTAAGAAATGCCTCCAACTAAGGCTGTCATCCAATCTTAACAAAAACAACATCATAAAAAAAACCAAAAAGCAATGTAACCCCCACCTTTGTCATTCAGATTTTAAGTTCTTTTTGATCTGCACATAACTCAGTGCCTTTAAAACTCAGTAACAGAAAAGAAGTGTTAATTATTTAAGAAACACCTTTGTATTTCACAATTAGAACAAAGTGGAAATACAAAAGCAGAATTAGGAATATTTTTAGTTATTTTGAGTCTAAAACAAACAAAAAAATCACTGCTACTAATGGTTAAGCTTTCCTCCAATTTGTTTTACAAAAATAGAGTGCTCATCAGTATTATTCTAACTTCTGTTCAACTTTCTGCTAGTATTTGAAATATCAAGTACCACAGTGGAATGCTGGTTTCCACAGCATGAACTCCATGGAAAAATAGCTTGACCTTCTTGCCAACACAGTATGCACTACCTAACATGAGAGCCCAAAAATAACAAATAAAACTTACTACATGACAGAGTAAAGTGAACTCCCTTTTCTGTCAGTTTAAGCTGGAAAGGCAATGTAACGATATGGTAAAAATTGCAAAATATATTACACTGACCTGCAGGCTGGCTGTGAATTTTCTATTTATTGCCTGAATTTACTGTGTGAAGCATTTTCAGTGAAACTGAAGTTGTCAAAATCTGTATGTGGAGAGCGCTTTCAAGTATTTTTAAGGTGTCTTAATTGTGTAAATATTAACCTTTACACAGATCACATTAAAGAGGGTTCTTGTAGGTTTTCCTGAAGTGTCAAAGCTGAGGTTTTACAACTATTTTTGAGAAGTAAGAACAAGTAGTTTCTTGCTTTCTCTGGAAGCAGTCTATGGTAAAAAGAGATTAAGAGGTTTTGTCCTTTTCTCTGGCTGCAGGAAAAACTAGGCAACTTTGAAATAAACACTGTGTTTCCATTAATATGTTTCTGGGTTATTTATTTTATGTATAACTCGATTTTTAAGTTTGCTTACTATGTTCTCTAAATGTCAGAATTGGGATGTGTTCCCACTGCTGAGATTGCAAATGAAAAGGAAATATTGTATATAAAAGGCAGCAAAACCATAACCATTTAACTTTCCTGTTATAAGGTAGAAACTAAATATAGCAAAGGATCTTTGTTCTGATGCTTTTAGAGATGACTTCTACTCCACTGCCAAGAACAGAAAAATCTTTCACTATCCAGGTACTGTTATTCAAGTCTCTATTATCAGACAATATCACTCAGACCTTTTCCAAGCATCTTTCAAGATTCTATTCAGATTTCTTCTTCCTATTCAGAATTTTTAGATGAATGAAAGCTAACTAGTCGACAACCCTGCAACTCTGCTTCAGAAAAGTTCAAGGCAGAATTAACTAGTGACAGAAGCAGTCTTCTCCTTTTCTGAAACTACATTTCTCTAGTAACTTATTTTTTCCTCAAACACAATGAAATTCCCTACTCTTCCTTTTGAAGCTACCTACATAGAGCTCATGACAGAGAAGAAAACAATTCAAGTTCCCAAACCTTTCGGTGGCCCCATGAGCAGACGTTGCTCGAGCTCGCTGAATTTCATCCTCCAAGCGTCTTTTTTCTTCCTCCAAACGTGCAATGTCTTCTGGGGATCGCCTCTGCTGACTGATGAGCTGCAGCTCCTGAAGAAGAGCTTCCTTCTCTTTAATGAGCTGAAGACGGTCCCTGTCCGCTTCAGCCATTCCTGGCCAGGATTCATTATCCAGCAAGGCCAGCTGCTGCTGTATATTTGAAACTCTTTAAAAGAGGATAAATATATTTCAAAATGCAGAAAAAGACAAGAGGAAAAATATCAAAACATGAAGCCTGTTGATGCTCGTGATTTTTTTCTCCTAAATATCAAACCAAGAAAAATTAGAGGAGTCTGGGAGGATTACTGGTTTCTGGGTTTTGGGGTAGATTTGTTTTTGGAGGGTTTTGTTTGCTTGATTGGTTTTAGGTTTTTTAAAAATTGTTTTGCGTATTTTTAAAACGGTAAACAACTGCAAGTGTTCCTACATGTGCAGATGTGCGAGAACTACAGTGCTTTTACCTACTGTATGGACAACATCTGTCTTCACAGCTTTCTCATTTTGTAATAAATCAATTAATATTTTAGAGCTCGAGTTTACTGCCTGTACAGCTGATGAAGCTGAACGTTTTTTTCACTCCTCATTCTTTGACAATCAGATCTTAAATTGGGAATTCAAAAGTGCAGTAAGAATTTGAAGAAGCTGAAGGTGAGACACTTAACTAGTGACAACAGGTGCATACAATCGTGTCCCACCTCATAAAGGAATGTTTCAATGGGCCAAAAATACTAGGCTACCCTAAATGACAACAAATTTTTAAAGCTGCCATTAAAACAAAAACATCAGTCTGGAAAAAAGATTTACTGGTCACAAAATACAACTGGCTTTAGATGACTCTATCACAAAAAGATGCAATTAAATAAGCTAACTTGTTTTTTTTTTTTTCTGTAGTATGCTTTATAGTTAAAATTAGCATCTTTTATCACAATATGCTGTACCATTACATGAAACAACAGTTTTAAGAATAATTCCACAGCTGACATTTTAAAGAAATGTTCTTTTAAAAACAAATTTTGAACTCTTATTAATATTACCAAGAACACTAAAGCCTGACATTTCACAAATGCTTCTTTAGGCATAAGAGGGAGAACACTTATTGCTAGATATTTATGTTTGTCTTGCAATGAAAATTTAGACAACTTAGAATGTAGCAGTTAAAATTAGTGGTAAGTAAGAGAAAATGGTAGCCTTCTGATTTTTGAACATTTGAAACTCAAGAACGGTACAACACTTCTGCAGTTTACACATCAGCTTCATCTTCACTTTGAAATGTTAGCATTCAAACAAAGATCAGTTCCTCTAGAAGATTACTACCCTTTAACTAACTAACTAACTAACTAAGTAAAGGCACTTTCAAGCTGGCCATAAAAGTGGGATGTAGTTCACTGGTTTCATTAAAATAATCTTTTTAAAAAATATCTGGTAAGAAAGAAAATTAATAACAAAAAAGCAAGGTAAAGGCACATAACACACAAGCCAAAGATTCACAGTTTGATAACATGATTATAAATAAAAGAAATGCATAGACATGACAAAGGCAATATCTCCCCCATCTGAAAACAAAACTTCATGCAATAAGGTTTATCTCCTACTGACATCTGGGAAGTATTTGGCCATCTTATTACCAGGGGAAGGAAATAAACTACCAATATAAGTAATTTTGCAGTGACTGCATCCATATAAGAGTAAGAATTTCACTGCCATTTCCCCCCCCCACACCTTAGATTTCATTTCAGCAAGTAAAGAAATTGGGTATTATGTCACATTTTTGTCTAAAGCAGAATACTTTACCAAGCCCTTCACTATCACTTCCTCCTCATTGCATTAATAACCAACTTCCTGCCAATTGCTACTGAAAGCACCACTGTGGATCAATACACAGTCTACACAGTTCACGCTTCAGCTATTGTGCATGGATTCCAGATGCAGCTTCCTGAAGAACACCTCGCCCCACTGACCAAATGTCAGGGCCAGGATCCCTTCTCTCCCCTACCCAGGCTGCTCTGCTGTTAAAGATTCAGTAAACACTCCTGAAACACATACAGCTTGATTTTCAGGTGTTCAGAGCCAAATGAAACAAAGAGGGACTCAAGATCCTTTCAACAGAATCACAGAATTCCGGTACAATTGAGTTATCACAGCTTGGCAAGCGAGTGTGAATCAGATGAGCCTGGACTGATTGTGTTCATAAGCTTTTACACAGCTTGTGGACAAAAGATGAGATTCAGCTGAAGTCTCTGTGTTTCTTCATAAGACGGCTGAAGGACTGACCCCTTCCTTCATTTCAACACTCTCAATTGTTTTGCTAGTTATTTTACGTTGCAGGGTGAGCTGGTTAAGAAGCAGACCACGAGCGCAAATGAACACTAATGGAGGCAAGGAAACAAGGAAGAGAGAAGTATGATCAGGGAAGAGATCCCCCTCTTTCAATGCTAGTAAATCAGTGATTCCACTTGCCTTTGGAGTAAAACACCACCTTCACTAAATACAGAAGGTTTTAATTTAGACTCTTGAGCTTGCTGAGAGCACGTAACTCCCTTTGTATATGACATTCCAGTTTAAAGTTTGTTTTTTCCCTTCAGTTTCTGTTATGGTGATGCTTTGAAAGTAGGAAGTTCTCATACAATAACTTAATTATACTGTTATTAAAGGGGGAAAAGTACTGCTGTGGACAAGGTTTATATCACTGAAGAGTTCCAAAATCTGATTAGGTATTTACTTTGATTCCCCCAACGCTCTTAAACTGTTTCTACAGTTTTCCCTTTATACAAAGAAAAAGCAGGCACAAAATACTACATAATGCAGGAATCTGTTGAAGTGCCAATAAGCCTGTTTTCTGCAACCTCTATTTCCTGCACATGAGTGCAAGTTTCGGGGCAATTTTGTTGCTTGCTTTCCACTGGGGAACCCCTCTGAATGGTAAGTTGTTCCAAGAAGCTACCAGTGACAAACTTTTTAATATTTATCTCCTTAGCTAGAAGACATCCTTAAGGCTTTTATGGTCTCATTCACTCAAAATTACGAAAAAAATCTGAGTAGTCACATTTAGTTATACTCAGAACTTAGTAAAAAAGTCCTCTTAAGTATGTTCTGTAACTGCAATCTGTCTCCTCAAACACAAACTTTCCTTCCAATCACAACAAATACATAAATAAGCCATTTCACTCTGCTTGCCTATGCCAGATTACATCCGTACTACACCAGCCATTCTCACTGCTGCTGTGTTGGAAGAAAATGGCTGTTGTCAAACTCGGTGCATATATTAACCTGCCTTAAAACATCCACATCCACAGATTCACATAGATTGCAACCTAAAATGGAAAAAAAAAAATTAAGATCCTTTATGAAACCTCTGTTTTCAAATACATTTTTCCTTCCTAATGAGTATATTTAAGATACTATTTTTTAACTGTAGTCACTGCAAAAGAGTGCTTTTATCTGGCTTAATGTCAGATACTGAGGTCCCTACCAATCCAGCAATTTAACATATTCATGTGGAATAAACTGTTAATTTTAAGCCATCAACATTCCAGGCATTTTGCCCATTCCCATCCTTGCATAACAAGTGCTGAGGAGCTTGCATTCCTCACTGGAGTAGGTGGTATCAAATGACCCTAGGTAGGCAGGCCAACTTGCTGCTTCATTCAGTATTTAAAAATTTCACATGGAGATGAACATGACAGTTCCTGTTAAGGGAGGGGCACAGATGGGATGACAAAGGTTTAACCTGATGATGATCCTGAGCAAACACTGACTTGAAATGGCACACTTGCCCTGAAATGGCCATACCAAAGTATCTAGAATCATGTCTCACTCAAGATAATGCAGACACAGCATGAGATCAGTAGAGTCAGTAGTTTACTATACAAACTACATCACAGGAAAAAATAGGCATGTATTTTCAAAATTTAATTAGACATAATTTAATTAAATTTAGTAGCATGTCTGAATCATTATAGCTCTACACAGCTCCCTCTCTCCCTGACAAAACAGGGCAATCCTTCTGTCAATGAAAATACCTGAGGAACCTTAAAGATTTTGTTAATTGCCAGAAAATCACTTTCAAGGCTGATATATGAATCCAGCACTAATGAAGTTATATTGCTGAGCTCAAGAGGATATTTATTAGAGCATAAGAAGTGAGTAAAAATCACTTATTGTCAGATGAGTGATTTACAATTACAATTCACCCCATGTCAAATTCTTACTCAGACTATGAACAGGACAGATGTCCCGGGGAGGGAAATACTCTGAACCAATTCAAAGGTATTAACTCATGCTCATAAAATGGACAAATTATGGGTATCCTACAGCTGGCACACGTTCTTCAAACTTAACACGGTTTGAATTTTACAAGGAGAAAAAAAGGAAACCAAACAATACTCCTACTCCTCTACAGTTAAATGCCTAGGCTTTTGGCTGACATACCATGCCACTCTAGAACTGAGGCCTTTGTTACCTGTGGTATGAGAAGGCCAGTGGGGACAAAATAAAGAAATTATTCCAGTTCCAATTTGAAAGAGAACAGTGGCTAAGATCAGATATTTATGTAATATCAGATATAAATTAACCCTGCTTACTCTTTTCCCTAGGCTTATAATTGGACCCAACTGACACTTCAGGTAACAGGGAGTATCTCCGACATGCAATACCCGAAGGAGGCGGCTGTGGGACTGAGGACACATAATGAAGAGCGTAAGGATTTGGTAATTTCTGGTATTTACTGACCCTCTTGAGTGTGGATTATGATTTATATCCAAAGAGGGGAACACTAGAGAAAGGCGAAGAAAGAAATGGAAAGAATAAGAAGCTGGGGAACTCAGCCAAATGCTCACTGAATTTCTCCACTGTGCCTATTTTGGCTGTTCCTGCAAGTGTGTGCCACTGTGGCTTTGGCAGACAACACGAGTACCCTCTGTAGAATACCCAGCCTTCCTGACATCCCAACTCATTCAATAACAACAAGGTCTTCAACTGGCTTAAGAAACTCATGAAACCATTAGAGTCCACTGGCGTTTTGCAGGTTTTAGGAAAATTGCAAAAATCTGCTCAAAGCAAGTTTTTCCAAATGCACAGGTGAAATAGTACAAAACTTTAAAGAAGTTCAAAAGCATGTCTAAGCTCCCTTTATGACCCAACGAAAATATTTTATGTTTAAAAACCAATATTGGGAGGTTTAGGTTTGTCTAAGCCAGGTACTTATGTGATAGCAAACAAATTACTTCATCCTTAAATCAGATTTTCAGATTAGTTCAGCAGAATAAAGCATACAAATCCATGGAATTTTACTAGAGATTAGGTAATTAAACCTTGAAACCTGCCTATGCAAGATAAATTTTAGAAGGAAAATACTTGACTATGTTATTGTATTAGTACTGGAATGTTGCTATCAATATCCAATCAACATGTACTTTGTCACTATAAGCACAAATTGCACTGACACACTTCTGCTTATGCTAGTGATTTTAAAGGCCCAACTGAAATTTAATTTTGGAAATGAGACAAGTTTGCAACAAACTGTACTGAACAGAAAGAAGTAACGTCCTTAAAGACAAATATAGAAATATTAAGCATCTCTGAAGAAGAGGTTTTTTTCAAGGCTAAAATAAATCTCTTGACATGCACTGTATGTCTCTATAAAATGAATGGAAAAATAATATCTTTGAATACAAATTTAAACAAGATACAAATAAGTACTACCCAAACTAGGTAAGCTGGTTGAAGATGTTTGAATGTGTTAGTTCATTAAAGTTAGCTACCATCAGACTGGACTATTTAAAAAAAAAAATAAAAAACAAAAAAAACCAACCAAAACCCACAGCTAAAACTTTGTTGCTTCTTATTGGAGGGATTATTTTTCATCTACTAATTAACACACTTCACTGGATATGAGGCACTGCAGCAATGACATTTCACAAACATTTACGAATATACTGCATGTCGTCATTCTACTGAACTGCACAACTTAAGAGTTATCAAAGAAAAACAATTTGCTTTTGATTTCTTGTGCTATGAAGCAGTATATTCAGGAAAGTGCTTGAGGGGTACACTTTCCAGTGTGCAAATCCTTTCACGAGAGGTGGTCCCACTGAAATAGCAACTGAAACTAAAAACAGTATTTACCCAGGCAGCTTGGGGCTGTCTGTTCAAAAAGACCGTCCTCCCTCCCCCCTGTTTCTCTGGAGGGCCACACTGGCAGATCTGAGAGGAGAAATTTCATGGAAATAAGGTACAGTTTATTTAGAAATAATGGGGGAGGGGGAAGAGTACGGAGCAGAAGAAAAGCGATTGAGCCTCCTTTCAGCATGACTGGCGAGTTAAAAAGTAGAATTTACAAAACTCCTCCAAGAGCCTGGATCAGAGACCAGAGAGAGGATCTCTTCCCCAGAGTGCTGGAAAAGTCAGAACTCACAGTGCACAACATCTGAAATACCCATGGGAAAAATTAAATTGCAAACCATCCAACTTCCTTCCAGTGGGAAAGTGATGGGGGGAAAAAAGCCATGTGAATGTCTTAATTTATGCAAAGGCCAAACCATTCAGCAGTCAGAGAGATTTTTGAAGAAGGACTTAAAATCAAACTATCCTTTATAAGGGAGGAGGGATATTTTGGGAGTGCAAGCCAACTCTTCTTCAATCACTGGATTTCATCTCCTAAATTCCTCAAGACAGTTCATTCAAAAATCCCAGCACTGCATATCCTTGCTTAGGCTCCATATACAGAGAACATATTTTAATTTTTAAAGACTTTTACAACATCTGGCAAATATTCTGCTTATATATGGCTGGATTCACAAGAGCAACTAAAATGCAACACTCTTTCAGTTTATGGGGCTATTTTCCTGCTTTCCTTTCAGTACTTATTTGCTGTATGTTTCCACAGCCTCTTAACAAGCAAGCAGTCACAATATACTGCCTTACAGTTGTGACATACTGTAGCGTTTTGATTTTCTACTTTGTAGATTTAATCCATCGCAGCACATTCCGTCACCCACACTGTGCAGTAACAGTAGATATTTCACCAGCCAAGAGAGAACGAACACAAAGATATTTAGTAGAGACAAAAGCCCTACAGAAATGCCAGCAAGCTAAGGGGAAGGAATGCATGATAAATGAAGAATGCAACCACAGAGATAACTGGTAGGGGCAATGAGCTTTGTGCAGTTCCACTCAAAAGCTGAAAGCTGATTACTTCCGTACAACACACTGGGCAGAATAAGGCCACTCTTTTAAAGCAACTAACATGCTTTTGCTAAATAACAGACCATTGTCAGAGCTGCTATCTGGGAAAGCAAAACTACTCTTACTGCAATCACCATTCTCTAGTTGGAAGGTTAGTTACCCAGACTTTCTACACTTAATTAAGATCAAACACCAGCTCATTTCTGATGTTCAGAAATACTACATTCCATGCAGAAACAAATGTTCGGCATTTCCAGCTGAGAAATGCTTTGCTACTTAAAAAAAAAAAAAAAAAAAAAAAAAAAAAAAACCCTTAACCCATAAAAACTCAACACCTCTTCACCCCCTCCAAAAAAACACCAGTCCATCTTTTCTCTGTAATAAACAAAAAAGTGAATTGTTTTAAAAAACACAAAGCCATGTCAGAAAGCTGAACTAAAAGCATTTTAATACAATCTTTACAGCATCAATGGCTCCATTAAACTGAACAGTATAAAATTAAATTCTATAATTCTTCTTTCAGCAACTGTAAGTTGCTGAATTATCACTGGAGTGTTAAGTTAGCCTGTGAGCAAACAGGACACTGACACATTTTTGTTTCGTTCCTTTTTCCCCCCAATTATTTAACCTTTATTAGGTAATAGTCACTGGTATTTACATGCAGTATGTACAAGGCAGACTTCCATTCAAGTTACAAATCCTGAAGATTTAGCTGTGTTTATCTAACTTGCTTGTACCAACTTAGTTTTTTGAAGCCTGTATTGTGTCCAAATGTGGGTAAATTTTCCAAGAACAACAAAATGGTGTACTGCCTATAAACTTTTAATTCCTGCCAAGACACGTGACAGCATTACAGATTGCCCCAAAGCAAAAGTCACCATGATATGAAATAAAAAGGCAAAGGAACTGAACTTCTTTTTCTAACTCTTGTTCTGAGAGATGTAAAAACCTGTTTGAATAGAACACATTGAAAAAAAAAAGAAATCAAATATTTATACAAATTTTAAAACTATGGGTTTTAAAGGTTGCTCTATTGAATCTTTTAAGTGTCAGTCAAATTCAGTAAGAGAATATTCTATCAGCACAAATCAAAATAATCATAAGTGCATTAATTTACTGAGTTCAAGTAATCATCTGTACCCACACTATTGTCTGAATATGATGCAAATAGTCTGAAAACAATGTGGTTCAATGAGGACCTGCTAAAATATTTAAGAAAATATAAACCCATAAAAAACCACTGCAAAACCGGGCTCTACAACAGAAATATTTACAGTAAGCATTTAGACTGAAGGACTTAGGGAAGAATCAATCGATTTCAAGCAATACTTTTTATCATTTTTAGCAGACTTTTTTCCCAATTTCAACATTTATTTTTATGTACCCTTTTGTTAAGCTCTGAACATCTTCATTTATCTCACGTGAAGTTCTGCATGCTTTCTTCTTCATGGCTTCAGTACACTGAACTTAAGATACAGGTATGCAAAGCTTTGTGTATCCTGACAGACCAGGCTGATAAGTATAAGTTTAAAGATCGTTTATATCTAGGTTTGAGAAAGAGGGTGAAAAAAATGTAAACCAGTTTAATTGAACCACTGCAATTTTGTGTTTATACAAGTATAGAACAGGGCTGACATTTAGCTTTATCTCTGCAAACAAGTATAATAATCTTATGACAAAGTCATATATTTACCTAAACTTTCATTATCTGCGAACTACTTAATAGAGAGCAAATCAGTCTTCCCAAAGACATTTCAGCTAGGAGGCTGGTTCCAGTTCTACTTTGAAAATTTTAAGCATAAAAGTATGTATGAAACCAAATAGATTTATCTTTAATTACCTTTTCTTGGCCTCTTCATATTGCCAGTTCAGCCTTACTTTGTCTACAAGTCTTGTTTTGTCATCAAAGCCAAACTTGCAGAGTGAAGAGCAAGGACAGGAGCAAAACGAAAGGAAGAAACAAGTTAAAAACACTCTCATCACAATAAAGAAAGGGATAAATTAGTCTTCCTTACCGGACTCACTAAAGAAACCTCTATGTTAAGTAATAACATAACAAAAAATCAATTTTATGCCTTAGAAATGCATAACTAATTTATTGCTAAAAGCAGAGAAGATAAATAAGCCCTTTCAATAAATTATTAACCTGGAAATCAAGGGTTAAGAAAATTGAATCACTGATAAATGGTCAAAACTTTTCAACTTTATCCAAGTCTAAAAGACAAAGAGTGTTTAAACTGAAATATTTTGCTACTTGATATTTGCTATTTCTTGAATACCTTTATTAGAAGCAATTCAGATTACATTCCCTGTACTGTGATGTATTATCCAGCACTTACAACATTAGTACAAAAAACCACTTGATCCTTGAAGCAGTTGTGGAATGTGCATTTCTGTTGCAACTCCTACTGCATAGTGTTTCTACAGCAATTTCTGTTTTACAGCATTAGCACTCCCCTCCTCAGATATTTGTGTATTGTCTAAGAGTTAAAACCTAAGCTCCTATACAAGTGCATTGCTGCACCTCTGGAGTTCTCTAGCTGCTGCTTTTTCTGTCTTCATCACCCCATGGAGAAAAACTCCACCTCTTTTCTACTCACACAGCACTAACAATAGCTCTGTGAAAAGTTTCAGATAATTATGTATTTTTGTTTCCCTTATAAAAAGCCTATACCTCATACACATCATTTCCACAGTGTACTTATCTTGGATTGTGTACCGCGAATGGGAAAAATGCTCCTGTGTTCCTTCTGGTAATTTGCTTCAGAATTTAACAATCCCATCTGAAAAATGACACCCCAAAGGCACCATATGCCTAATACCCTGAAAGACAGCCTAGCTTTAGCTCAGTTTTCTCAGATTCTTGAAGAGTCTATCTTCTCAAAAACAAGATTTCCTGTTCTGTAAGGACCCTCTGGAGACGGTCTGACAACTAGCCAGCAGTAAGGAAGATTGTAATCGATGAGAAATGGGATGATAAAGTCAACAATGAGATGATTTTTTTACTAAATGTAAAGTAACATCTAAACTACCAAACTAACAAACTGCAAACAAGTTGCCTTCTTGCTTTGGTGTCAGTCATCCACAGACACCTATGTTTTATTACTCATTGACAACTGGGTTGCCATAGTACTGGTGGAAGCTGAATTTTTACTATTATTTGGAGTACACAATTTCATTCAGATAGAACCATTTCCAAGGAATGCCATATGTTCTTCTCAAATATCATATTTAAAGGCATATTTGAGCACAAAGGTGTAACGGACTACATTGGAAGTTTTGTTGATTAAGTGAAATACTTTGAGAACAACAAATACTTTCCTTGTCTTAGAGGAAAGGAGCAGAGATCTACTACACACCTCCAATGTCTATGAACAACGAATACGAGCATGATAAAACCAAGATGTAAAAAATAAAATTAAAATAATACACAACTATCACTACTGCCACAATGTCAACATCTCATGCAAAATCATGTCTCTACTGCAACTTCCTGAAGTTAAAGAATATCCTTCCTTCCTGCAGCATTATAAGTATCAGTAATTCAGACCTAGGAATATGAAGAGGTCCATGGACACCTAAGCGAGAGCTGTTACTCCAAGGTGAACCTGCAGTCACCAAAGTGGTAACGCAAGAAGCGCTCTGCTGGGCTGGCTGTGTCCAGGAGCTGATTTTACCTGTCACTGCCCATGAAAATGCCTCTGCATCCCTCTGCCATGCTCAGGCAGGAGAACCACCAAGCCCACAGCTTGCACACAGTGGAAACAAGCAATTAAACTCCCTCAACGCCAGTATCGCTTTGGATTTTTCCTTCTGCTCCAGTCAACACCTCTTAAATTAAAAGAGCAAATAACTGTATCACTGTAGTTCAAAAGTAGCTAATTTTCTACAGCAAATGTTTCACATAGGAACACTCACATACCTCTCCAGTGATGTCAGTCTGAGAACAAGCATCGCAGTGCTGTTGAGGTAAACAGGAGTCACTGAGTGAACTAGAATTGTGCTGGAGATCCTGCAGGGAATCTGCAATACAACAGCTATTCCTGAATCCATCTGTTAATTTGGCCAGGCTCTAAAGGAGAAGACATATTTAAAAATATTAGAAAAAATTGTTTCCATAATACTTTTAAAACAAATTTTAAAATTGTTTTAAAAGACTGGTAGCTTGCCTATACAGTGCTATTTACAAAAGTAAAATTCATTGTTGTGTTACTAGTCTGCAGAAGGTCTGCTTAGAAATAAACCTCTCCTTTTAAAAGATGCATATAACAGTAAACAGACTTCATATTGTTTCACTGTTTGTTTTAGATCTATGAATGTTTTATCTTCTTGCAGCTCTTTAAATCTAGCAGCTGTCAACTTCACGTTAGCTGATAGGGAAGACAAATGTGATTCACCTGCCCTTTTGCCATCTTCTGCACAGGTTACATTCCTAAGTCACTACTGTTATCTCATCCAACTTGATGAATACCTTGTATTGATAGCACTTTTATGACAGCTGATATCATCCCTGTGCTCCCTTACCCAGTGTTCACATAGTTAGGAGATATTTTACGCTTTAGGTTAAGCAAGAGACATCACTGAAATGTCTAGACAGTGACACAAGCTTGTCAGAGTAAAGCAGAAACACCAGTCTTTGAGGGGAAAGGGGAATACAACAGAATCACACAAAAAAATAAAAATAACTTTTTTGACAATATAAGCTTGGTTGACAGGCCCTTAAAAAGCCTTTAAAAGGACAAAATAGTTAATATTGCTTTTATTTTTTTCATTGTGCATTCTCTCTTGTTCAAAAATTACAGATAATGTAGTATTAGTAACAAAATCACTGCTGGTTGTCATTTATGACAGATTTCCTAAGCATTACACATCAAACAAAAATTAAAAATATTCTGTCCTCTTCCCACAGGATAAAGGACAATCTAAAAATGTGGCAAAAAAAAAATCAGAAATTTGAAGATATGTAGTAATTTATAAATCATAAAACAATCAAAAAAATTGGTTCTAAAAATACACATTAAAAACTTCCTAAAACTGCTTACTCTAGTGTCTGAACTACAGAATCAGGGCCAACCCTGAAGCACTGAATTGGGAAAAGACTGATTCTCAGGAATTTCAGTGGCTCTGACTACCGGTGATTTGCAACAAGCCAAGGTTACTGTCCATATCCAACTATCAGAAGACTTCTCAGTCTTCAAAGTGTAGTTTAAAAATGATAACACAGCAATGCTGCTTTTTCTTACACCAAATACAATTAGTAGAGTCCAGAAATAAGCATCTGTAACACCAACTTTGCTGCTGACAGGAAGAGCAAGGCCATGCTGAAGATGAAGGTGTCTGGTTTCAGAGCCCAGGAAACATCCAGGATTATGGAACTGTAGCAGGCCTGAAACTAGCCAGAAAAAGCAGCTTCTTCTGATGGCCTCCTTTTCCATCATCCATGGTCCATCCCTTTGCTCTCCATATACCAGACCCTCCCTCAGGCCAGCCTCCCCTAGAGATGAAAAAGAGGGAGAACACCCAGCCTGGTAGAGGATGAGTGACCGAGTGGGCTCCCCAGCCACATGAGTGGGGCCTGTCTTCCTCCCTGCCAGCCCCTCAAGTCACACACTGTTTCTTTCCTATCAAGGAAAGCCCACCCAGGGACGCCAGATGTCATGGGCTTTCCCCGACATTCAGGTGGTTTTAGAGTCTTTTTGCTCTCTGCAAAGCTCTGTGCCAACCGGAAGAAAGAGACGGAGTCTTCAGGTTCTGAATTTTCAAGGTTGCATACTTCGTTTATTGCTCTTATCTTACAATTTTCTCAGTGCCCCATGAAGGATGTTTGCAGCTGCTCAGGCTCCGACTCTGACTCCCGACTCCTCCCGAACTGGGCTGTCGTTATCTTTTATACTAATTGCTACGTATTCTTTATGTATCATTACTTGCCAAAGTCTATCACTTATACTAAACAGGTCACCTCTGCTTTGACCTAATCTTCTTAAACTACTTTGTGCCACCATCACTGCTGAAATGGAGTGAGGGAAGAAGAAAGAAGAAGCAGGAGACAACGCCTCAAATCCTCCATCTTGCCCCCATTCACTTCAATGCTAGAACCCTAAATTTACTGGTTTTTCACCCTGCGATAAGCTAAACTACTATTTTTCACACTCTTGTGGCCTGTAATTCATCTCTCAGTGTTAGAAGCCTCTCCCATGGACTGAGATCAAAGTCAGTGTCCCTCTGAGCTCTGGGCCAGGGTCCCAGACCCCCCTGTCCAGGTCTCTGACCCTCCAGGGCAGCCAAAGGAATGCCCTGGACTCCAACAAGGAGAGACACAGGCACACAGCACGTATCAGACAGCTTGTGCTGCTCCCCCTTCAAGTCTCTGCCTGCTCTCTACAGATCTGAGAGGGACTGAGATTTCACAAGCAGCACTGGACAGGAGAGAAGACAGTGCAGAGCAATGACAGACATGCTAGCACTGGGACAAGGTTACCACCACTTTCCCCCAGAAGCTTAACTTGTCTTGGTTCCACCAAAACAGCAAATTCTGCCACCTACCAAGTGAACTGAGCCGTTTTAGTATCAAAAACAAACAACGTATTTTCTTCTCAGCCCTGAAACGCCAAATTCAATTTCAAGTTACGTTACCAAGAGATCCCTAGCTAGTGTCCCTTTATCCTTGTGACTTGTTGCAAAAGGAACCGCTCCACAACAAGGGGAAAAAAACCTACTTTTACTTTATGAAAACTGTAGACTCCTGTCTAATTTTCTTCTTCATAACTCACTGGAAATCATCCAGTCCTATCAAGACTTGCTGTATGGAGGATCAAGAGGGATCCCTAATGGGTTTGCAACATGGAAATAACTTCAGATCATGGCCTCTTCCCAGTAAAGCATAGCCAGTTGCATCAACAAAAACTCAGGATTCAGAAAGCCTGAGGTTTCTCCTAATAAGTTATGTTCCATCTGCCTTCTTTGGCTAATACATATTATGTTACCAGTATGTGCAATACCACAGATCCTGATGCCAGAACTTAAACCTGAACTTTTGCCTGTATTTCAGCTGCTTTATGAACTCCTAGTATGCTCCTGATGCCCTCTAGCATTCTCCCTGGCAAGTAATGAAGGACTGCTTGGCTGCTGGCCACGCTTCCTATCCAGGCACAGTTGCTGAATCCTGGCCCCTACGTAAAAATGAGAAAGCATTTGATAGGTGGCAATCACCAAGCAGCACCACCTTAACTTACATCTACATGCACAGATGACTATGCCCTAGGGCAAACATAAATGCATTCCTTCTAGTTGGATGAGTGAAAACAGGCACCAGTAACCCTAACATGGAAAATTATGACCTGAGTTAGCACATTTTTAGAGAGAAACAATTTATAATTGTCATTATAAACAGTAGGAGTAATTTCCTTCCCAGCTACAGAGGAATCCATCTTTCATCTTGAGTTTAAGGATTGTTTATGGCAATCCCACAGAAACTGCCAAAAACAACTAGTGTTAATGTGAAGTTTTAGGCACACCAGCCCAGACTTACCCAAAAAAGAGCGAAATGAGCACTGTCATTTCACCATTATCTGTTGCCAGCTGATTTGCATTTCTGCACAATTTCAGCGCACTTCCTATCTAACCTAGTTAGCCAATTTAACTGGTAACAAAAAGAAAAGAAAAAAGAAGAAATAAAAACCTCACAAAAACCAAAGTCTAGTGCTCTCCAAGGTCAACAACATTTTAAAAGCATATGTACACTGAACAGAAACAAAGTTATGAAAGAGATAGGGGAGGAGAGATAAACACACTGCTCTCAGGAACCTAACCACACACCTTTATTATTTAACCTTATATAAGAGGTCTGCCCACTTTTTTTAGAGCAGTAGCACTGCATATTTTGCTTTATTTGTAATCACAGCATTCAGTTTAAATGCGACCACCCTCTCCCACACAACTAAACCAATTATCATACTTCTACTACAGCTACAATTTTCCAAGCACCTACACAAGACTGAGTCATTTCTACTATGTTTAGTTCTTTTGCTTACACTGGCCAGATTTAAATTAAAAAGTAGTAAGAAATGGTGTATTTCCTTTCTCTGAAATAAAATCCCATACTTTTTACACTATACTTCTAACTCCTCTATTAACAAATTTCAAAATTAAAAATATTTCCTAAGAAAGTTTGTCTGAACAACAATGGCTTTAAAGTGTAGTGTTTTCAAAGACAATACATTTCCAATATTAATAGGAAAATAAAAATTGAATTCTGAACTCATTAGGAAGATATTTAAAATAGACTCGTACTTATTTGCTAACTAAATCCATTACAATAATCTTCAAATAGTTATTAAAAGGCATAGCACTTCGATGACACCAAAAGTTTTTTTTTTTTTGGTCAAAATTTAAAAAGAGAGCTGGATATTTTTGCAGAGCATAGTAAGTTGGCAAAATATACAATTTTTACAACTGTACACCTTGTAAACGATGGCATTTAATTCTGTACAGCCATTGTAACAAAACATGAAGCAATGTTTTGTATGCTACACTTGTGTGGAACAATTGTTTTCTACCTTCTCCTGGACTACATATAGTCCAATGTTCTATTATTGGATTCCATCACAAAAGATTGTCATTAATTAAAAAAATATACTTCCTAGACTCGTATTTCATGTATATCACACAAAGCCATGAAGAAGGATGAAACGCTTCCCATTTTTGCTTCTGTCTTTTGCAAACTCTACATTCTGGTCCTGCCAGCGCTGCCCAGTCCTTGATCCTAGAGTTCTAACTCCCACAACACTACTTAAAGAAAATGCAAGCCCGTGCTGGTTTGCCAAATCTGATTTTCTAAGCATCTCAATGTTTACAGCTGGATTTACTGCCACTGAGGACTGAAAATGTAAGGAAAATACACTGGGGAAGTAAAAACAAGGCCAGTAGTTAAACTGCTCCAAGATCTCATATGTAAGTCCTTGTATTACCAGTTAGTTTCCTAAATGTGTGTTATTGCAACCATGAAGAACTGCCTTTCTAATCAGTTCTTTCTAGCCAGGCATGTGGAAGACTGAGAATCACTTTAAAACTTGGCCAGCCGAAAATAACAAATATGTTAAAAGTTGCCAAGACAGAAACTTTTCATAGTGACTTCAGTGTTCTGTCTACTTGAACCAGGATTTGTGGTCCATCAGATCATATTTGTGTAATGCATTGGAGACTTAATAATTGCATAACTATAGAAGTTCATTATATGTAGATTATAAACTTCCCATATCATTTAACAACTAAGAAGAAAAAAAAAAAAAAACCCAACCAAAAACTAAAAAACAGTACTGCAGAGAAAATGGAAAGAAAATTATTGCATGGCAATGTTAATTTAGTATGGTCCCACAACTTTAGGTAACAAAGATGCCTTTTTCCTGACAAATGCTTGAAGACTGGGTGAAGAGAACTGTCCTACTCACTTCCCTGTACATGCAGCATATTTAAGCAAGTCTATAGTGAAGTCCCTGTGGTAGCAGAGGCTCATTGTTCTTCGATCAAGCTCCTATCACATTAATAACACAAACGTGCCTGAGAACTTGAGACAGGGCACACAATTCATTCAAAAGTTAGACCACTACTCAGGTATGTATCTCCCCTCAACCCTCATGCTCTAATCCATCAATTTCAAGTTTGCATATACACTGTATTTATTCATACTCCTTGAGGGTTTTGCAACAACGTTTTGAAACTAACATGAGCCTTGACACACTCTCAGTCTTGAGAGTTTGGGGCAAAAAATGTGACAGTGATACAGATCCAGTTTGGTGAAATACATATAAAGGGAAAAACATGGCTGACACAAGGATAAACCTTTTAGCACATGAACTCTCAATTCTACTTCATTATAGGTAATACAAAGAGACATAAAACAAAATTATAAACAAATACCACAAATCACAAAGGCTTTTTCTTAATACAATGCCATTGCTACATAGAAGCCATCAACATAGCAACAACAGAAAGTTATATTCAGTGAAAACACTGAGCTAAATGAAAGTTAGTTAACTACATTACTTAAGACAAAAATATGAAGTGCATATGAAGTCTTGTGCTCGTAGTATAGACAATGACTATTTACCTTTTTTGAACTGCTTGCTATTGGTAATTATCAAACAGAAAAATCAGTTTAGGCCGTCCTACTTCCTTATTTAAACTTGGTAAACCTGATGCAACCCCAAACAAGAAAACAGAGCTAGGTTACTACTATATTTAGTAGTTCAGTAGCATATTTTTTACCTGCATAAGGTCCTGCCTTTCTTTTTCACCTGTGCATATAGCCTTCTTTATGGTTCGAAGTTCACTCATTATAGCTTGTGCTTCATCCAGTCTGTAATTTGTATGAGCATTTGACATCTTACGATCAATCCTGTTGAAAATATTAAGACAAATTCAGGAATTTTCACATCATTAGAAAGCACACAGACTTTTTAAGACCTCTATTTTATTCATGTACCACTTCATTTCCAGGAATAAAAATGATACTCTACTTGGAATTAACACAGCACTCAATGCCAAGTCCACTCTAAAGACAAAGCAAAGCAATTATCTACCCAGGTTCTGCAGAACCAACAAATTTCCTGGGTTTAATATTCTAATGCAGAGCTTACTTACGAGTAAGTAAAAAGTAAAATGAACCTAAAACTAGCCTAGATGGTTGTAACCCATAAGGCAAAGATGAGCAGTCTAGCTGTCATATTTTTCATGCAGCATCACACATTGCAGTATCTCTTCCAGGGCTTCTACTTGATCCTGCTTTAGAACTTTCTAACAAAAGCATTCCAGTTTCTCAGGAAGAAATTTTTAATGCCTGAAACTTTATTGCAAATGCCTTCCTGCCATTACAGGCCTCTTTGAATACCTTTTCCATAAGATATCTGTAAGACGTTATCATTCTGCACTGGAAAACATGATGTGGGAACATCCCAGAAGATTTTACATCTTCAAGCAAGGAGCAAGAGCACAAGTCATGACATTAAGACTGAAGTAATACTAATGTTTCCATCTTGACTTATTAAAATCTCTCAAGTGGAACACCCACAGGCTGAGTTTTCAACCTCTTTTCCAATATTTCACAATAGTAATAGACAACATATCAGGATGCAGAAGACTAGTCCAGTGTATCACCTTAATGATTTCCTTTGATTTACAGATAAAGAGTAAGACAAGGGACTATAGTGAACTTATTAGAAGAACTATTTGGTCCTGGATTTACAACAAATGGCTACGGGGTTTTAACAGGCTCTTTACAAAAATTACGGAAAAATCATATAAAGTTCCTGTTAAAATCTGGAATACTAAATTTTCCTGTTAATCTAGCATAAAAACGTATACAGAGAAAAGGTGGTAAGTGTAAAGGTCATTAGGCCAATGCTAAGAACAAATAGCTTCAGGAAAAGGTACGTCAGATTAACAGAATTAAAGATAAAAACACACATCGTTCATCACAAAGGACATCAGTCTATAAAAAGATATAGTAGGAAAGGGTATGCTACACATGCAGAAGAATACCGCAACTCTATTTAAAATACTGAAACTAACAAGTTTCAAAATAGGTATTATATGAAACTAAGAGTGTCAAGAACAGTCTCTCAGCATGTTCTGCCAGTTAAAATACAAGCAGTGCAATTCCACTTACATCTCATTATTTGCTTTAAAAATAAAACATTAAAATGAAAAATCAGAAGGGGTAAATGAAAATCCTGCGGTTTTATTGTATAGTTCACAATATTTAGGGGAAAACCAGGTTGATTTCTACAGTTTTAATTTGTTTGGGTTTGTTCTGACAGTTACAGTTTTTGGAGACAACACAAAGTAAGTCTGAATCTTGAGATTTTTCTTTGAACACAAGTTTCCCCAAATTACATTAGAAAACATACAGTCTTTTATGAATACTGGTTCAAGAACAAGAAAGGACATAAATGTCAAGTGTATTAAAGCTGGGCATTTGTTTGTTTTTGTTTTCAAATGTTTCCTCAAGTCTTCACTGATTTTCAGTTAAAATCCTAAGCAGATAGAACCATGGTAAAACAACTAATCCAATTCAGTCACATGAAAAAGATAACATTTTTTTATCTGAAGGTAACTGTAATAGTAAGAACTATGTTCAAATATTAGACATGAAAATGCCTTCTACACAACTGCTCATTATACTGTTTGCCAGGACTAAGGTGGCATTTCAGGAAAAGGAAATTATTTAATTTCAACCAGATTTCTGTCCAGTTATCCACATATTCATGTTCCTGGACGCCACTTTGGAGCCCAGCTTATGAATTGATATTTGTTTAAGGAAAGAATCAGAGAAGTTCCTGCTGCCAAAAATATTTAGGCTTAAATCAGTATTGCTGTCAACCCAAACTGACTAAAGTAGCCTACAAAATTACCTGTTATTTATTGTCTGTTAATTATTTTCCTTTTTTTCATAAAGATATATTTCTGAAAGCACAGAGTTAACAGAGTCTTCCATTTTATTAATGGAAAACAGCATGATACAAATATAGATCAGACCTTTGTATGAATAGCAAGACTATTCAACTAATATGCAAGACCGTAAGGATATGAAGATGTTTTCAGGATACACGGACTATTAATATGTTTGTCATCATTTCAGTCCTAAAGGGCAGATTCCATGTTTCCCCATTTTCTTCCACGAGCTTAAATTAGTCTGTAGCTACAAATTGTTTAGCCAGTCCTAACTCCCTGTCACTCCCAACTTCTCAGAGCATTCACTCTGCTCTCCTGGCCAACTGGCCAAGTTTTCATTTCCTTTGTTGCTAAACGCCTTCTTCCTCCAAAATTCCTGCTAGGGAGCAGCAGGGTCACTGAAAACACAGGGGAGAAGAAACTGCTCCTCCTTCTCAGTCCCTGCTGTCACACCAGAGGAAGGAATTTGTTCCAGAAAAGGCTCATATTTAACCCTGTAAGTCTGGACTGCGGCAGGATCAGAAGCACTTTGGGGCAAAGGTTCTAGCAGAGGCCGAGGTGTGTCATCCTGCAGGGTGGGCATCTTTGCAGGCTTTGAACAGTGAGCTCTACCAAGTCTCCACTGGGCAAACACAAACCCATGTCCAAAGGTTTATCACATACAACACTGCCAAATTTAGAGGAAACTGTAGAAAGTACAGTCCCAATAAAAAGCTGCAGCTCTATGAATACTGGAATTCTGACAGTAGTGAAATTGTAGAGGTATCGAAATCCCCCTCAATCATGTCTCTGCTCATAAAACCCCACTTCTATAGTCATTTTGTGGTTTTGTTTTCTTTTAATTCTCCACAAAGATGGTTAAGCCATTTTACTAAAATTATAAGGAACAGAAAACAAAACACAGTCCAAGGCAGACACTGTACATGGAAAATGTCAATGTAAGAGATTTGCATTTAACAAAGGTATTTTAATCAGACAGCAACATAAAATGATGGAAATACTGAGCAATGCAATTGCCCTCTCCATAAAAGCTGTCTCTTCTCTGAGAGCTACACCAAGCAAAGGCTGCACAAGAGACCCACATGGCAGCAAGTTCCAATATCTGCACATGATGCCATTCTGGTAAGACTTTCAAAGCAAACATTCAGCCAGATGTAAAGCCCAAAGTTTAACAGCTCCTAATGTTGTTCTTGGCTTACACTTGAAATAAAGTGATGTACATGCTTTTAAAAAACCTGAACAGGATGCATGCCATTTGCAGTTTGGCAGTTACTTGAAGATTTGACTTCGCACAAGAAGGAAGAAGAATGACGCCGACCAAAAACTCAGACAACGTAACAGAAGTGGGAAATGTCTGGAATGTAATAAACTTTAAAGGGGAAGAGGAAGCAGGATAGAGGAGAAGAGAGCAAAAACCCAAGCATTTTTGTTTTAAAGAAGGAGCAATGAATTTCTTTTTAGACAATATACTTACTTGGAGTATATGGAAAAATTAAACTACTTTAGCCTTGGTACTTGACTTGAGTGACCTCTTCTCTCCCAACAAATACAGGAGGTAGGGGAGAGATTGCACAGGGCCAGCCTAGAGCACACTTAGGCTTTCAGGCTAATTTGTCTACTGACTACACCAGGAAGCGAGAGAAGCACCTCTCTTCAGTTGTTAGTGCAAGTACTCTCCAAATTGGCTCACTTCCTCCTTGAAGCAAAATACTCAAAAAAAAAAGCACATGTATCTCACCAGAAGGGCAAAAAATAAAAAAAAAATACTTAAAAGCACGAAACAAAACCAAAACCACAAATCTTTTACAAGTGAAGAAGTCACTGCAGAGAGCAGAGCTCAGCTCCAGGTAACACACAGGCAGAAGGTTTTCCCCAGCTCCAGCAACAAGTGCCACCCAGTGCACCAACAGGACAGAGGGCGACCAGAGCAGCAGCAGCAGGGAGCAGCACTGAGTTGTCATGCCTGAACTTTTAAACTACACGACTGGAGTGACCACTGACTGATCAGATATGCTTTAAAATAATTCCTCTCTTGAATGTCTCTCCTATAACCCCATCCTGGAGCATGGGCAACTTGACTTGGGCTATGATCCAAGACTAACATTTGTATTCTTAATCATTTGCAGACTTTACTTTTCAAAAGGTTGCACTACTTTGCTGGACTATCTTAAATGAATTATACTAATTAAAACAATCTTGAGTTTCAAATGGCCTTCAAATACTTTCATTATCCTAGTCAAGCGGTTAGTCATTTTATAAAATAATTGAACCTATACCCTTAAAATAACCCAATAACCAGGAGATTGAAAACAAATTAAAAAAGCAGAAAAAGCATAGCAATTCTTACTCAAAATATGATTAAGAATCGTAAGACAAAATTGCTTTTGTTCTGTTATTGTTTACATATCTAGCCACCATACCGAGATGTTAACTATATTTAAAATATTACTTAGCGTATTGAAACTGCAAGTACTTGTAGTGCTTTATTTCACTAATTTTCTAGTGAATAGTTAATATCATAAACTACCAATTCCCCCAACTACCTCTAAATGCTGTTAATATCATACACTACCAATTCCCCCAAATACCTCTAAACGCTTCAATAAAAATGCATTTATGCCTGAAAATTATTACATTTTATCTCCCAATTAAGACTTTTGGTATTTTGGTTGACAAGTCTTCGTCTATGAAGCTTTCTAAATGCACTATAAAACAAAAGACCCTTGTTTTAAGAAAATAGAAAGCTTTGTTTTTAAAAAAAAAAAAAAAAACCCCAAAACAAACCAAACCAACCAACCAACCAACCAAAAAAACCCCAAACGCACCAAAAATACTAAGTGCATGGGTTACTCCTTTTTTAAAAGTTAAATCTGAGAATCTTCCTTTAATTTGTTTTGTTATTGTAGTATCAATGAAAAGTGGAAAGTAAGTACTCTAACTGCTCTGGGATCCCTGGAATTTCATCAGAATTTCTGAAGTGAAAGCCCATGCTTTGTAGCACCGATGCAATAAATCCAAAGCTCCAAAGTATTTCTGCAGCTGCCGCATTTATGTTGCAAAATGCATTAGACATGCAACAATTCCAACATTTTCAGGAAGCTCCTGCATTAGGCAGTTTGTTCACATACAGGCCAGAAAAAAGGCAAAGGTCTAAATGCACAACCACATATCCAAGGTGGATCCAAGTGCTGTTCAAGCTCTGGTCTAGGCGCTGGCCTTGCTGAAGAAATCTGGAAGCCACAACAACCTGTGTTTACCTGCCATCTTTTTCATGGCCTGGCAACCTGTCTCCCTGTCCCACTGAGCATCTCGTGTATGAGCTACGTGTGTAGTGACTAAGCAACACACCGAAGAAGTCACGCAGTTCCCTTCCCATCAGATGGCCTGCAGGAAGAGCGGCAGGGAGAGGGTCACCACAACATCTCACAACCTTTGACACCGCTGAGCACGCAGGAAACAGAGCAGGGCTGCCTAACAGCCCTCAGAGCAGCGGCAAATTGCCCTGAGCTTCCTTTCCTTACTGGGAGGAGACAAGGACTCACATTTACATGCAGACATTTTGCACACGTGCAACACAATCCAAGGTCTCAGAGGCCACTGGATTTACAGTACAAGCACAAATCAGCCATACAGTGTAGAAGAGATGGCCTGGCCAACAGCTAACAGGGAGAAGCAGTGTTGTGGTGAACAGAATTCCCCCTAAGAAAAGTTCTGTGCCCAGCCAGAAAGCCTTGGTACTGCCAAGGGGAAACTACAGCGTGGGCTGTGCTCCAGGCAGCAGGTATCCCCAAAAAGTATTGGGGAAATATTTCAAAAAATCTAAATCCAGTCTGGCAATCTCTTGAGTAAGAGGTAAAGAACATGGCCTATAAAGCTGTTCTTGCACATGTACCTATGAAATCACAACTCCAACCAATTCTAACTCTTCTTCCATCCTTTAACATTGTTCTCACCCTGCATCACTATCACAGCAGAAAGTGTGAAGCAAACATTTAACATATATGACAATACTTTTCTGAGAAATTCGTTCAAAGGCAGATAAAAGAAAAATCCCATACCCAAACAAATATCCACAAACCCTTAACTTACTCTTGCAGAGTTTCCACTCCTTTTTCTTTATATTGCAACTCCTGCTTCATCTGTGCCAATTCTCGTTTCAGCCTAGAAAGCTGAATAATACAAAATAATTAAAAGTAAAAATAAGTAACAGTAACTTCTACAATAAAAATAATTGATTTTTAAATACAAATCTTAAGCTACTTTAAAGAACTAGAAGTGATAATTTCTCTTTTTTCGCTTTAAAATTTTTCATTAAAATAACAGCAGACTTTCTTAGATATCATAAGGCCCAATAAAACAGCAGTCAAAACATTCAGCTTTCAAAGTACCAATTTCCTCAGCTATTCTATCAGGTTTCTTTCTCTGATAGCTTATGCTAACAGTTAGCAAGTTTCAATCCATATAAATTTTCTTCTCTCATGGTAGCAAAGACACCCCTAAACTGTCTTCAATTCTTTAGTCAACTTTAAAAAAGATGGAGTATTCAATGTTGTTAATTTTTCAATCCAGAAAAACAAAATTACTGGCAGCAGAACTAGTCTCTCTCCCAGAAATGGCAGCCTGGCTTTCGACAATTATTTTCATATTATCCTGCCCTCCCAACCCCCTTGTCACTAATCTTGATCCAACCAATGAGCACAAATGAAAACTGACATAGCAAAGATGTTTCCAAAAACCTGTTTTTGTGGTTTTACAGAAACAGTTACCTGAGGAGGTTGTGTAGACCTTGGAAGAGCCAAGAATGATCTGCAAAGAAAGAGCTTTTTGCCCTCCAAAGCTGACAGATAACTGAAGGCAAAAGGAGGAGGAGAATGCAAGGGACAGCATACAAATGAGGGGAATAAGGGTGCTTCAGTATGTGAGGCTAAGTCTGAACCGTGAGCCCAAAGAGGGGCAGGGATAGAAGGAAAAAGCTCTCTCTTCTTAAGCTACCAAACTCAGTATATTTTCTAGAATTTACCCAGAGCACTTTTGATTTTCACATGTACATCAATAAATGACAAAATCATTACAAAACAGATTTAAAAAAAAGAGAGAGCAAAAAATTAATTTTTTCTTCAACTCTACTCCAAGAGGAAGGGGCTTTGCACCAATACCAGGATGCAAATAAGGACTGTAAGAATCCCATCATCCTGCACAGCTCTCTCCCTTTCGTCAAAACTCACAACACCAGCCCCCAAACTCCTGGTATCTTCTCCAGCTCCTTTAACCCTCACCAAAAGTAAACTGAGAGAATGAATCACTAATATGATGTACACAAAAACTTTATAGCACCCATTTCATTCTATTTCCTGAAACAACTCAATGCCTATGCACACAATCACTTGAACATGCTATCTTATACATGTAGTGAGTAATTTTGTTTTAAGAAGGAAGAAAGAAAAATAGTAATTAAGTGAAAACCTTGTTTATTTTCCTCAAGTATTACCGAAATAAGGCCTGTTTTCTTGTTTAGAATATGCTGACATTTAGAGTATGTAAAACAAGCAAACACTAGTCAGCATGTAATAAATATATACAGATAGAATAAATGCCTTTGAAGGGTGGTGAACGGGATTTATTTTCAGAGGCACTCATGTGAAAAGTGGTCTCTATAAAAAAATTGGAACACTATCCTGCAAGTGATAGTGCAGTAAAAAAAACAAGTATTTTTTTAAAATACATGTTTATCAAAACCATGACTCTAGTTTTTTAAAAAATATATAAATAAGGAACATTTTTGTTACAGAACTGCTTGTCATTGTCAGAATACTTGAACTTCGCTCTCCTCATAAAAGAGCTCTGGCCAATAAGCTGAAAAGCTCTATTTGGCCAATAGGTCTATTGAATTGTGAAGAGATTTCCAAATAAGTGGCTAAACCTACAGTCCAGCGGAACCTCACCGAAAATGAGTAAATGGTATGAAGACAGTGGGATTGAACTGAAAGAATGTGGCTGCAGAGCATTTACTACTTGTGGCAGTTCATAGAGAGAAAGCAATTTCTGAAAGCTTGGCTGAGCTTGTCTCTGACATCTGTGACAAAAATGTTTGCACTTGTAACACGGGAAAAGCATTACTTCTCAAGTCACCAAAATGCAGTTAATATAGAGCAATAGGTTAGGATAAAAAGTACTTCTTAATATTGTATTTCTATACATTCAAGCAATGTTCAGTGTAAATGCTAAAGTAAAAGAGAAACAGACCCCTCCTCCCTTCCTCCCTATGCCTAATTCATATTTTTACAAAATGAAAAAAGATTACTCACTCTGTCACGACGGCTGGCTATTTCTGCTTTAATCTGATATGGGTCATACTTGGTATTAGCTGAAAATCCGGAGAATGCTAAACAGATGGAAAACAGTATTTTACTTTTTCTCCCCTTCTTTAAGACAATTGTTAAGATGTGGCAATATTTAATAAACCATTGCATTAATTTTTTTTCTTACAAGTCACTAGGCTCTAAAATTATCCTCTGTGCTGAAGATTTCCATTTGGCCCACTTGAAACTTTTTTTTTGTCCTGAACAGCAAAAATTGCATACAGCAGCATTTCATATTTCCTAAAAGCAACTAGGATGATGCACACAATTTGTATATTAACAATTACTAGTTACTTCCTAGGTACATTGAATTAACAGTATGATAGGGACTAAAGTAAAAAAAAAAATATTGTCAGAACAAAATTCTATCAGCCAGGGAGAGAAGTGGCCTTCTAAAGCAACAGTGCAAGGAACTGAAATACAAATCAATCCTGGCAAGTGAGCTCTTAACGCAGTGTATCTACAATCAGGCCACAATTACAAGCTGAAGCTTACACAGATGAAGTAAAGGTCCTAGAGGATAGACTGGGCAAGAGGAACCATGATTTATGGAGTAAGCCATTCAAGGCTCACTGAAAAATGCCTGGTATGTGAATGGATGGGGTTGTGCTGTCAGACCTTCCATCCTTTTGCAGAGCTGAAGGCTGCTGCACTGAAACCCATATCCGTGTCTGGGGCTGCACTGGGCTTTTTGACTCTCGAAAGAATACTGCAATGCCAAGGTCATGTTGAGCGTGCAGGAACTTGCCAAAATGAGTAGTCATGCCTGGACTAATTCTCTAAATCCAGGATTTTCTATGGATTTTTTTTTTTTTTTTTTTTAACAGTGCTGATCACAACTGAGTCACAAAACTGCTGCATGGGCACCTCCCTGCCAACCCACAACCGCTGAGCTCACATCACCTCCCACTCATAAGCACACGACACTGAGTCAATGGCAGCACCCACAAGCAAAGTGGAGGAAAACACTTTGTGAAGTTTTAGTTCTTTTAATGCAACAACTTGAAACAAGTGGTGGTGGAGGCAAAGATATTTGCTATATAAGCATCCAGCTTCGGTCACGTAATTGCACTCGAATTACAAGCCTAGTATTTCTGTACAATAAAAGGATAAGCAAGCATCCAACAGTGGAATGGGGGAGTCAAATTAAGAAAAATAAGTGGAGAAGAAGCTTTTGGGAATCTTGAGTTGACAGCATGAGTAATATCCCAAAAGGATATTTTAAAAATTATTTTACAAATCATCTGAGTAATCAGCCCATCCCGTTTTCTCAAAACTGATGCATATGATTTCAAACCAATACAAAATATATTAACACATCCATAGAACATTAAAATACTTTTCCACCTCAAAACAAGCAAATGGTTTTATGAAATTGCTCTTACAGATTCTCATTATCAACTCCAGATATACCTACAAAACCCCCAGCTACAAGAAGATTGAGAAACATATGTAAATTGACATAGCATTTTCTTTCATTACAGATAACCCCCAATTTTGTCATTTTCAATCATATTTTGTTCCTGTTTCAAATAACTTGGTTTTTTAAGAGCTTCAAAAATATGAAAAGTTATATTTTTCTAGTGTACTTTAATCTTCAACAGAAAATATCCCACGGAACTATTGCAAATTTAAGAAAAACAGAAAGGCCAAGGTCCTAGAAAGGTTTTGTAATAAATGTCAATTTAGATTTTATAATCTCAAAAAATATTGATGACACTACCTTTTACTCTATTCAAGTCCTTAAATAGTTGTTAAACACACTTTAAACAATAGTTTCTTTTTAAAAAATTCTTTCTTAATAGGAAATACCTTGTTACTTCTTCAGAAACTTGAACATGAGAGGGGGAAATATGACTAGTCACAACTGTTCAGTTATGTCACAAACTGAATCACAGAATACCTAGATATAAACTAAACAAAAAGATGAGAATCCCAGTTCAACAGTAACAGAATATTTGGTCCAAAACATCTGGGACACCTCAGCTCTAGAAAATATATTTTATTCAGGATTTTGGCACATGTATGAATTACCTTGGATTAATAAATACTACTGAATGAATACCACTTCCATCCAGACACCTGCTGTAAACCCCATTCCACAGTCAGATTTCTTGAACATTTTCAAAAAAGGCTAAAGCAGAGCTTCCCATTCTTATTAAATTCTTGGCATTTAACAGCAAACCTGCAGTTAAAACAATGACTGTAAAGCCATTGAAAAACTCCAATAAAAAAACCCCAAACAGTAAAACTCCACTACATTTCTATGTGGCTGTTGGGTATATCCATGTCTTTGAACTAGTCTGGTTGACTCTTTGACGAAGACACCCTTTCTTACTGCACTAACCAACAGCCATGACAGTAGTGCAACTTCTCCAGAATTCAGAAAAAGTGTGCCATCTACTCCAAGCTACCAGAGACATCCGAAGAATGAAAAGGGCAGGAAATCAAAGCTCTGCATCACCATCAGTATCACAGGCTGGCACTCAAGAATGAGATGAACTAATGAAATATTGCTTGCTAGTTCATGGTCAGAGGTACTCTTGAACACAACAGCTTGTCCCCAACTCTTTAGAAAATTGCTAAATAGACTATGGATCCACAGAAAGTTCCCCCAAGGTGATGGCTCCCTCCCATGTTAAAAGGAAAATAATCTTTGAGTTTAGGAGCGCAGGTAGGCAGCTGATCCAGTAACATTGAGCCCTCTGTTGCTTTCCAGGAAGCATCGTTACAGCTGCCTCCAAGATGGGTAGAAACACCAGCTGGGATATATGCCTGTTTAATGTTACATCCCTTTTTAATGTTAACATTTATCCCTATTAAAAGTTAAATCTCTGTTGTAATAAATGTAACAATAATTGGAAGACACTGAATTCCACAGTCAAAGGATAGCACCTCACAGCTGTAGTCAGGACCTTCATTCAGAGAAGAATCAGGTGATGGAAATACTTCACACTATCTCTTACACCACATCTTGTGAGGGAAGGTGGGTAAAATCAAGGAAAGACAGAAACTCACAACTGGCATAGGAACGGCTGTCATCCTCACACATTTTGTGCAATTGTTGATATTCTTCTTGGGCTAGTTCAAAACGCTGCTGCTTTATTTGATAAATCTCCTTCTTGGCATTGAGTGCCTCCTGGGCAACTATTAAATATTCCTTTAGCATGCGTTCTTGCTCCCTTCTCCATTGTTCCCTTGGGTCCTCAATTTGTGTGAGCTCTAAGGAGAAAAAAACAAAAGCATTAAAATAAAACAATATGACACTTTGTCCTACCAAGTCCAAGTTATTTTTGTTAATGTCCACTCTCAACCAGCACACCTGACACTACAGTGCCCAAAATCACTCCAGCCAGCAAGAGAAGAAGGAAGGATCCAGAGTGAAAGAACAGGAAAGGTCTTTTCAAATATAAAAGGCATTTAAATGTCATTCTTTTCTTTACAAACCAGTGCAAACCGAAAGTAAGCAGTAATTTGGCTCCAACCTTCCCTCCTAGCCAACTTGAAAGTTCCAAGCACTACCTAAAAACCCAGAACCACAAGGAAAAGTGAAAGATACCTCAATGCTTAACCCATAAGTCTATAAATAGCTGGAACTATCTTATGATACTGCATACAGCTTCACAAGTATAACATCTTAAAAGGACAGAGGCTACCCCTGCACAGTTAAGAAGAAAAAGGTAATTCAACAGAGAAGTCAGCGCCTTAATCTTGAATCTATAAAGCTTTTAAATCACTTCTCTTTTGTCATAAGAAAGAGCAGTCTGATGTTTTTCCTTGCCAGGGTTCGGAATAATTTTTATTTAAACACAAACCAAAAACAAGTTTCCACGAACAAAAAACAAAACAAAACATCCCCCCCCCCCCAAAAAAAAAACCCAGAAAACCAACCAACCAAAACAAAACAAAAAAACAACAAAAACCTCCCACTTTCTCATATCTGTTGATTTTCAAGGATATTACTGCAAAAGAAATCTCTTTGCAGCTGCAAAGGCATTTGACCATGACACACAAAAATCCTAAAAAAGTATTGGTTCATCTGGGGGATTTCTGTGAGTCAACAAATATGTTTTACATGAGGATGTCCATGTAAAGCCTTGTGTTTAAATGTAATGTTAATTTCTGATGATTGAAGCTCTACCAGTAAGAAGCTGCTGCAGACACCACGTCAGTGTTCAAAGAAGTGGCAAAACCTGCAGCACAATCAGGAGCAGAGACCTAGCAATATTTTCAAACTTGGTTTCTTACAAGAGATGAAAGCCAGTTGTGTTTTGCATTAATCCTGAGTACATAATTCAGTATACTGGTGCCAGTGACAAAATACAAAACTGTACAAGACTGAGCCCAACAGATTAAGGATTCTAATGGTGTCAAGGTCATGCTAGCAGCTCTACCATTTGAGAGCCATCTGAAAAGCATATAAACAAAACCAGAAAGCTCTTCAAAGAGCAGTGCTTCCAACAGATTTGCAGATTAGGTTCCTAAATAACCTTTTTTCTTAACAGCTGTACCTTTCTCTCCCAGCAGCTCCTCACACTGAAACAGTATAAAGGTAGTGCTTACAGTTCTGCAGTGTACCCCCACTTCCCAGGGACCCCTTTGATTCCCTTCTGGCGTCAATGTCCCGAAACCTCCTCCTCAGCTAAGGCCAGGATGCACTTCGGCTTGTTGAATTGCCATAAATCCTTCTCTACACGGAGGGCAAGCAGAAAAAACCAGAGTTCTGACTGCTGCCCACGCTTCACTGAGGGCATTTCAATTTCCTCCTACCTCATCTGTCCATAAGTACCTCTGAAATCTGTGCAAATTTTAAGACTCCTAAAACTGCTAAACCACCAAGGAAACAATGAGAAATTAGTAAATATTTATAGAACAGATAGGCTTACTAGGATTCAGTTTTTGTCTTTGAATGGTAAATTATTAGCCCTAATCTCAATTAAACAGCCCAGGCTAAGGTGTTACATCCTATCACACATTAAGCTTCTGAGATCCTATACTTAGGGCACTGCATCTCTCACAGAATTACTTTAGAAGCCTTCTGAAAAGCTAGCAGCACTCATCTGAGGTAGAAAAACTTCTTCAGTGCATGGGAAGCTCTGCTTTTTCCTGGTTTACGAAACTTTGCCCCGGATTTCTAAACAATTTTGCCACATAACGAGACTAAAACTACATTGTATGATAAAATTAACTTCCTTCATTTCTTTGCAACCGATTAAAAAAAAAAAAAAACCACTATAGTAACTCAAGAACAGTCCCAGACAAATGCAGAGAATATATTATTCCCTCACTGGGGAATGCCCAACTGCTTAGAGGAGACTTCAAAGGCTCCCAAGACTCTGAGGAGGAGGGAAAGGAATTCTGTGGCTGGCAACTGCCAAGGTTTTTAAGCAATGGTTGGATAACAGCCAAGAGCAGCTTAGTAAGGGTGTCAACAAAGTACTGAATTTACAGAACAAGATGGAGATCAGGGTTGGAAGCACCATTGAGATTTACAGAAGATTCTTCTGTTCCTTGTTTTTTTTTTCCAGTTTAAATGGAAAACCATTGCCGAGAAATCTTTTTCTTCCTTCCTGGGTAAACAAACATAGCAAGAGACTTAGAAAAAAATCAGATGTATTGCTGTTTTCTTTTAAAAGGTGCAAGGGTAAAAAGCTTGAGAGAGTGCACAAAGCATGAGAGGTTCCTGGTAAGCGTAAGTGTAGAAAGACTCTCTTTGAATTATCCCTTGCATTTTCTCACACTATTTCTTGACACCGAGGCAGTTCTAAACTGTTTTGTCAATTAACACAGAACTCCAGTGCTGCATAAAGCATTTAACCCAGTCAGCCACAAAAGGCAATCCAAATGCTTTCTCCTGAAGCTTCCATTCCAAGTGGTTCAGACATACTCGTTTCAGAAAAACCTTTCTTCAGCTCCTACACCTTCTCTGCCACTTGTTTGACACCACCTTATGATGCACATGATTGTCCACTCATTAGTTCTCACTTCTACAAAGGAAGT
Organism: Hirundo rustica; assembly: GCF_015227805.2. Classification (NCBI taxonomy): domain Eukaryota; kingdom Metazoa; phylum Chordata; class Aves; order Passeriformes; family Hirundinidae; genus Hirundo; species Hirundo rustica. The sequence goes on along the minus strand of NC_053451.1, from coordinate 98,993,944 downwards.
TAATGCAGTCTTGATTGGCACCCTTGTTGTCCACAGTTTAAAAATTGGATCAAGTATCCTACTAATATTTGAATAATAATTATCCAGCTACAATATCAACTCTGTCTTCCCTCTTATTATAAATCTTGCTGGTATATGAAAGCACTGTATTAGCCTAAGGGTGACAAACCCATTTTACTGTGACGGTTGAATTACCACTTAGGATAATATCTGTGGGCTGCAAGTAATTAGTTATCATGAAAGAGACTAATTTTGCAACCTTGTTAATTGTTGAATGATTTCTTTTACTCAGCTCAGCACTGTCCCCATGAAGCTTCTATCCTTCTGTTCATACTTTAGCTTTATTTCATACCTAATATGATTAGCTTTATTTTTCTAGAGCCATTAATATTCATCTTTTCTTTCTGTCTACCCACTGATCATTTGGAAACTCAAGTGCTCTTTGCAAAGACTCTTTTTGATCTCAATTGCACAGAAAAAAATGCAAGCCAGATCTGACATGTCTACAATGATAAACATCCCTTCTGTAAGTTCAAACTTGAAGTCAGTGGTAAAGCTGGTAACAAAATTCAAAAAGCAAAAGGAAAGCCCATCTTTGCATGTGATGGTGATTTTTATTCCTATCACAGAGGCCTATCAGTAGCTTATTTAAGGCAAAGCATTGAAACAGGAGTTCATGTTCTACTCATTTTCTGTAGGGACTTTAAAACCACCTGCAAATTTAAAACTTTAAAAAGAGTTCGCAATACCTTCCTTTTGTTTTTTTAAATATATGCATTCATGCACATACTTTGGGGCAAGTGCACTCCATTACTGCACTCCAAAGTAATCTTCGCTTTTCATTAAATTTCAACATTACTAAAGTTACCATGACAGCAATCCTTAAACTAATACTTTTTTTAAACCCAGAGTTATTGTAACAATTTCCTAATACTCTGTATTTATTGCCTTCGAATTTTCTTGTCTATCTATCCTTGTGATGAATGTATTAATACCTGTTTAAAGTTTATGATTTAGTTAATGATCTTTGTTCAATTTCTCAACAAATAAGTACCTGTATAGGTCAAACAATACCATGGGAACATTTATTATTCTATTGTTTGGTTTTTTTATAGCAAGTAATTGTGAAACCACAATACACAAGTAATTCCAATGATGGCTGGAAGCCCAAAATTATTTCTACACTTTCATTTTTTAATTGACTAGATTTCAAGTAGATAGTATCGAGGTTGGTTTTTTAGATTATACTATTTACCATTGCTGTGATAGCCCATATAACCACTCTCTTCTTTTCTTAGTCCCCACCAACTGCCAATTCCCATAATACTGAAAGCATTCACTCAATGGCGATAAGAAGCTTAATGAAAGCACAACAGTAACAGCAGCCACAGTACAAAGCTATAAAGATAAGACTTTTTTTTTTAAAGCAGAACTACCAAATGAGCCACAGTGAAAGCTCAGCAATAGTTCAAAAGGGAAAGTGTTGGAAATTAGTTTCCAAAAGGGACATCTGTTGTCTTATTGAGAGCATTTTGTACTTTTGTACATCCTTGCTTAAGCATTAATACATGTTTTATGTTTTAATGCATAAAACATGTATTGCTTAAGCAAGGATGAGATTATTGTATTTCACAGTGCTTCTGATAAAAAATCAGCACATGTCTCTCAGAATGTATTTTGGTTTTCAATCTAGAAGAGTGAACTATGGATGACTGGAAAAATAGAAAATATAAGAATATGACAAAAATAAAATTCTGACATATGACAAAAAGCAACAACAAAATTACTAATACTTCACAGTATGACCAAGAAAACCAAAATATTTTTATACACCATGGCTCATAGTTTGTAAAATTCTTTACAAATGAAATTCTTTACAATTATGCCCCTATATGAAAGGTAAGGAAACACATTCTGCAAGAAATTACTTCCATACATTTTCCCACTGTAGCACGAGGTGTATAAATGGTATTGGAAGCAAAGTTAGTGGCAAGAGTAAATGCCAGCTTGCTAGTATTCCTCAAAGCAATCACAAATCTACTCACGATTTATGTGGTCCATATAATAAACTCCAATCTGTTGATCGTAAACAGTTTCCCATCCTAAAGGAAGCTCATCACCAACACAGTCAGCAAACGTCAATGGCTTTGTAATCCTGTAAAAATAAAAACAGCACAAATAAATACAAAAGATGCAGAGTTTACAATGCAATGAATGTTATTACATGTTTTGAAGATAACTTTGCCAGTTGATCAAAAACTGGTTATGCTGCTTAGGAATGTGCTGATAATTACAAACATACAGTTTCAAAATAAATTTTCATTTAAATATGCTGACAGATACTCCCCAAACAGGTAAGACAAGCTTCTCCCCTCTAGTTTCTATGTATAACAATTTAATTATAATGGCATGCAGTCCTGCCAGTTCTTCTCCTGTACTGCAAAGAACACAAATGTGAAACTGGAGTTCACTGCTGCTGAAACTACTAGAAGCTTTATAGGTCTTAACTTCTTTCTGGAGACAATGTAGCATAATTGCTTGTCTTAAAAAAGAAAATAACATAAAATTCAAGACAGCACTATATAACAGACTTCTTTTCAATTATACATTTCCAACTATTAATGATATTCTCTCGGTCCAGACATATCTAAATTACTTCCTTTCCCTCAAAAAGAGAGACAAATAAACGTCTCTGAAAAATTCTGAATCAATTAGAGCAGAAATAGTAATTAGTAAGTAACAGCATTACTATCTAGCAGCTTAAAAATATCACAGCCCTTGTTAGACAAAGTCTTAATATATCAGTGGGTAATAGAAAACTGAAACAGCCATGTCAGTGTTGACAGAACATTGAAAGTACTGGGTTCCATATCATACAGACAGACTTTAAATCAACACTGCTCTAGAACAGCAAAGTACGTAAAAAAAAATAGGAAGAATAAATGATATATATATATATATATATATATATATATATAAAAAAAAGCCTTTACACTCAATCTCATCATGTTTATTACCCAAGTATTCATTCTAATCTTTATTTAACCGCTAGGATAATGTTTTCCTCTAAAAGCTGTCTCTAAATTCATTTACTGAAAAGCTACTAATAAAGTTATTTCAATTACACATGGGATATAGATATAACACCTTCCTCACATATTACATGAGGCACTTCTAATACCTAGAAAGATGACAACTTTGCAAACATTAAACACATGCATTAATGTGTTTAGGGACTGACTTAAGTTGAGCGTAATCTTTAGTATAATACTGCTTTTAATTCCTTTTGTATGTTCTAATACCCAATTAATGTTTTCTGACACCAGATTTGGTCTATGATTACAAATACAGTGCTGAATGGAGAGACCATTAGAAATCATAACTGCCCTTCATCTGATAACACCTGCATAACACAGTAACTTTGTCTGAAATAAAGTATGTCTGTCTTTGAACTTGGAAGTCCTTTCTCACCACAAAATAAAACCAAGCAGAACAATCCAGTGGTAAAGACTTCAAATGATGGAAACACTTCTGCAGCTACATTCTAGCTAGTCCAAAGGTGCAGTAAGCACACCATTCAACCACTACCAAAGAACACAAAACTTTGCACACAGCAAACAGAAAAACTGTATTTACCTGCCTCCTGAAACTAGTTTAAAGTGATTGAGATTACGATGTTCAAAATTAACTTTAGTAAAATAAAAAAATATATCCTTACTAGTTACAATGTCACATTTCAACAGGTCTGCACAACAGCAGAAAGATCAAGCTATTCAGATCAAGTAATAGCTTGATCCTATTTGGTTGATTCTCCAACACTTATAAACAGTTCAACAAAAAGATGCACATAAACTTGTGCTCCACTATTTAAAGTAAAAATAATTCCATTACTGACAAATATGTACTTTACATCATGTATTCATGAAAATCCAAAGATGCTGTATTCAAGAAAGAAAATGTTACTAGGAACTGACATATGCATTCTCAGTAATTCATCTAGCAGTCAGGCAGACCAGATATTGCCAAAACACTCCTGATCTCCTTGGAATTCAGTCAAATATTAAACATACAAAGTGCAGCATTTTTTCTTAAACTCCCATGGTCTTGCTCTGAAGACATCATGTTTACAATTTCTCAAAGCAGTCTAGACATCAGCTCCTAAATTACTGCACTATGGAGAAGATTTTCTTTGGAATGAGTTATGAGACTTGCTTGCCTGTTACACAAACATACCTCACCCTTTATTCATACATAAAACCTGCACATGATACTCTTAACTTTTCACACTACAAAATCTTTAATTCAATGCTCTCTGTGATCCCACCAGGACTCAGACTTGCAGGACAAGGACAATGTTCACTTTTTGGAAAAGGGAGACTGAAGAAAACCAATGCATCTGGTCTAACCAGTTTTCATTACAGTGTTATAAAAGCATGTGTGAACAGTTTAATTAATGGTTTTGAAGGGAAATTTGTAGGAAAAAAACCCCAACACATAAAAAGCTGTCTTCCAGATATTCAGACCATTATTAAGTTCATGTTGCTCATTTTAAACTATAATCAAAGTTGCTCCAAACTGGATTTCCTTCAGACAAAGCATAATGTCAGATTGACTCAATTCAGTCACATTTACACCTATGACATGAAACAAGCCAAAGACATGAAACTAAGAATTGGAAGTTTCTGCCTCTGTTTTGCACTGCTTTGACTAAGTGAACTGAAAAAATACCTTCCTGGTTTAACCATCACAACTCTGAGGACAAGATTAGTTCCTTGCCAGTTAAGGAAACTACGTTTTTTCAGAACAAAGACAAAATGGAACAGGTGCAGATATCTACACTGGAGGTCAGCCACAAATTACAGCAGTCAACTGCTGAAATTAAGTATCTTCTGGAAATACTGATTTACCCTCTGGGTTTGTTTTTAATTAGCTTAAATTCTATAAAACAGAACAGATCTTTTCTACTTTTTTTTTTTAATAAAGAATTGTACAAGGTACAACTACATCTGTTAAAACATTTCAAAGCATTGAAATAAAGACAAAAAACTTTTCAAAGCATTATAAAGACAGAGACACAACAAAAATGCTGCCATCTTTGATTTAACAAAAATCAGGGCTGTCCCAAACTGTGCTATTCACAGTAAAGAAAAACTAAGCCATTTATCTGTGATCTTAGTAAGCAATAACTAACACACTCACCCATGATCACCTCCTGTTTCCCCCAAAAAACAACTGGCAGACACTAACAAGAAGATTCTGAACTTTCAGCTGAAGATGAAAATCCTCTGGGACCAGTTTACAGCATTAACTCAGCATTGACCTACCTACAGGCCAGGTATGAGTAACAATTCTCCATGGGGGCCAATTCTGCACAGATCAAAAAATCAACCTTAACATCAGATTAACTGACTTTATCCTTTCCAAAAGGATGAAGGCACCCAATTCGTCCTTAGGCACCCACTCTTTTGGGACTCTGAAACCTTTCAGAAGCAAATACAGAATCGCATAAGGAAGTTTCCATAATCCAAATGCAGCATATCAAACCCACAGAAAAATCTTTGAGCAATGTCATGCACCTCGGATCTGTCCCTTCTATCTCTGCCCAAATTATATGTTTCTATTAAGGAGAAACAAAAGTCTGGTATTTGCACGCAATCCAACAGACACATCTGAAAACCCAAGTTTTATTCACATTTTCTCTGCGTCAATTACCAAGCTAAACAGCTAGAATACAGAAATTAAACTGTAAAATAAAACCAAACAAGTGACTAAAGTAAGTTTTTTCTCCTTCTTGCATACTTATTTCATATCTTTATCCACTAGGACACAAAGAAGGCTGCCAGAACACAATATTACAGCTTTCTGAATATGCAGCAGCAAAACAAGTATTTCTGGAATGCATCAGTTCATGGCAGGGACTGGATGGGCAGAAGAAAAGACATTAAAAGATAATGGTTAAATACCATTTTAGATAATTTACTTCTAAGGTGCCTTCAGCTTCAGATACATTGTTAACAGCATCTAATTTCAACACCCCCTTTCTCCCTCCAAAAAAACTCGCAGAAAAACCTTAGCCTTTAATAATAACGAAAAGTTTCTTGGTCCAAAGACATACTTCACATCTCCAATGCACAGTTTCACAGATAGAGTAGGGCAATTTCATTGTCATAGACCTTCAAAACCAGAACCAGACTACTAAAAACACATGGTTTTGGAAAGTATCAGATAAGATCCTCAGTCTTCCCATGGCCCTGATGCCACATTAGAGGGCCCTGGCTCCTTGAAATCCCTAGGTCTAATTGAGTAAAACTTCCCCTGGGAGGAACTAAATAAAGACAAACAGAGCCTGTTTTTCCAAGATCTTGAACAGGAAATCGAAAAGGTCTTCCAAACTAGTCGCCCACCTTTAAACAATGCCTAGACACCTAAATTACATACAGGGTCACCCCACCTTTCAAAGTGGGCCTGAATTAAGAGGAAAGCACTAACCATGGGGGCTAATTATGAAAAAGAACCACTAAGTTCTGAACTGTCTCTGTAGGGGACAGAGAGAAGAATACAATAACAGCTGTCAACAGTGTTTTTGAATTTGTTTCTGATTTTGGTCAGGTCCAATGGCAGCAAAAAAAAATCTAATAAAATTTGATACACCCCCACAACTAACTAGGAGAAAAATTTCCTTAAACCTGAACTCAGTCTGAATTATCATCTAATCGGATAGACGATTTTGCCTGACAAATGCAGATACAGAAACTGTATTACTAATTTACTAGGAAACTGGATTAATTCACATTAGAGATCTGAAGAACACCATGCAATTTAAAAATGAGTAATAGAACAATCAGAAAAGAATTAGCAATCTGATAAATCTAGCAACAGTTTATCCAAGTATTACGTCAAGTATATTGCTGAAATGTCACAAGGCAAGAAAGAGAAAAGGCAAAATGAGAAATCATGCACACACTTTAAGCTTTCAATGTTCTTTCCTTATCTCCTTTCAAATGTGAATTTATGTTATGTAGATTGTTATAAAGTTCAACTAACCCTCTTGTTCTGTACCATGGCTTTCATTCCCTTCGACTGCACAGAGAAAAACAACAACAACAACAAAAATCCCAAACAAATCAAACCAAGAAACTGAGAAGGAACAGAACATTATTTTTTTGTTGTTTCACAGACACTGGTAAGAAAAGCTGCTCACACTGAGGGGGAGAATGGGAGGCTTGTTATTATATTGTTTTTAAAAGTCCCACTGCAGTGCTGGAGGGACTTCTTCGACATCTTCCACCACCGCAGCTCTGGTGTGGGCAGCAAGATCGTCTCTGTGAGACACAGAGGGGTCTGCAGCCACTGCTGTGCCACGACCCGAGCGGGGCAGGGACACGATGGGCACACAGCGCCCAGCTGCCCAGGGAAGCAGCTTCCTCCACAGGGCAGAGAGAGGCACCAGCCAGAGCCACGCAGCCCCACCCGGGGCAGCACACGCCACTCAGGCAGTAAATGCCACCATGAACTCCAGATCCACTGCTACGGCACTCTGGAGTACCCTGTGCTTTTCCTCCTCATCTATCCTCCATCCACTTGGTTCTCTGCAAGCAGCCAAATCATAAAAATGAACTGGATTTTGAAATAAAGTGTGGCTAATTACATACCAACTGCTTAGTCAAAAATACAACAAAGTTCACCAAACCCTATGTATCTTGAAAAGATACAAGTTTCCTTTAACCTTCTTCTTAATCAAATTTATATATCTTTATTTTACTACGTGATTTAACCTCAGACTCCGAATAAAGTAATTCACTGAACACCTACTGAATTCTTCATTAAAATAAATCCACAATATGGATAGCCAGACTGAAACTTACATAAATGAAATTCTGTGCTCAGGATAAAGATTTAAAGAAAGTAACGTGTGTTCAGAGTCATTGCTGGGATACACTTCCCTTGGAAAAAAAAACCGGTACCCTGCAGCAAGGAAATACAGCACCAACTCTACTAAAGGTCACTTGAAATTCAGTCTTTTTATGACCAAAATGTATTTTGCATTTACTTACGCTGTTATTATTATCATATTTCATTATTTTCTTTTTTTTCTCAACAAATAAGCTGATGACAGAGTGCTAATACTCTCCAATCAGTGTATTTGCTTCAATTTACAGTAACACAAGCCAACACACATAAATCGATGTGCAAACCACAACACACAGAATGGCACTAGCTAGCCGTTTGTACAGTAATAAATCGACACCTTGAAGCGTGAGAAAAATGTGTGATCACTATCAGACCATTTTTTAAATCTAAAGTCTGAACAATTTGATTTTGTGATGCAAAATGTATGTAAAGCTACACAGCTAAGAGAAAACCTACATGATCTGTTGATTTACAAAAAGTAATAGCAACTTACGTTTTCTATAAATGCCTCTAAGAAATGTACCCAAGGACACCCTCTTATCTTTCACTATCCTAGAAACAATAAACCTTTACTAACAAGCAACAATAGACAAATAACATACTTTTGTTTTTTATCCTTTCTCATAATCCCCAAAACCAAAACAGCTGAAAAATACTGGCTTAGTATGTTGAAACATAAAATGCTATGTCCAATTGCAGCTCTCACATAACTTGTCTGGCTGTTCAGGAACTGCTGAAACAGTTCCACATAAGCAGCCAAGTCTTCCAGCAGCTATCCATTTCTTAACAGCAACTATGATCCATATCCAAAGTCAGAACACAAATATTATGGGAAATTCTTGCTGAAAATATTTCATGTACATGATGAAAATGCCTTTCTCAAAAATCACAGCCAGGTTAAAAGTCAGTGCTTTTAAGAAAACTATTTTTGTGCCTGCAATTTATTGTGGTTTTTTTTACAGAGAATAAACAGTAAAAAAATGGGCAGAGGGGTTAAGTAGGACTATCCATGAATGCTTTAAAACTCACTTAGTTTGTGTACGCATAGGTAGCCCCAAGTGACCAGTAAAACAAAGCCACCAGCCAAATACTAAGATTAGCAGTGCGACAAAGACAATTGCTAGAGGATCTGGCTGAAGAAAAGCAGACTGGACAGTAAATGACTTGACAGCTAGAGCAGAAAATAGACAAAATTATATATGGCAGCTGGGTATAAACTGTAAGAGGAAAACAGCAGGAATGTGTGGCCAATAAGACAGCTAAGGAGGGGAAATTAGGAGACTACAGTTTCTGACTTCAAATTGCACCTTCAAACTGATCCCAAAATTGTTTTCAAACTGATTTCAAATTGCACCTTCCTATTGAATATGCTCTTGGCTAGAAAGAGTAATATGCAAAACATTTACAACTTTTCTTTTGCCAGTGCTACTCAAAAATTTCTAAATATTTACAAGATCCTCTAGATGACTTCTGTAACATGTGAGACTCAAAAAAAACAAAAACAAAAAAAACACCCACTAAACCCAAATGAATAAGTATAAAACCCCTAAACTAAACAATAAAGAAAATTTAACAGAGAATTTCAAAATTCAAGAAAGCTGAATTCTTCCACTTGTGTAAGAAGTCTAACATGACACTACACATGTTCAGACACAGCACAGCTTTAGAGTAAGCAAGTATACAGTGCTCTAGTTTCACTGATTCTGAATCAATACTCTTAACTTTTATCCAACATCTGTGCATAGCAGCATTTTCCAACTACTTCTGATTGATAGTCAAGGTTCCAGTTAGCAAAGGCCAGGCATGTAGTAATCTATTGATTTCTTCCATCCTGCAAATGACAACTCTGCAACCTTCCACAAGCAAGTCATCCAGCTGTCATATTTCTATGTCCTCAGAATATATTAAAAACCATTCCTATGTTCACTTCTATCTAACAAACTGCTTGACAGCTGTAACCTTAGTTTTACAAAGACTCCTCTGGTTTGAGAATATAAATTTCCAGCAAGCTTATTTGACCATGATCCTGCCCATCCATTCACTAAACCATTGTAGAAGAGTCAGTGGGAGAGGCGACAAGTGCTTCACCCTTACACAGGGGAGTGCATATGCGCTTGTGCATAAGCGTATGCCTATACACAGAAAATATTTCACTTTGGATTGCTGGTCACAACTTCTGTATACAACTGTCAGATGAGGAGGAAACACCTGCACTTTCCTAATGGAAGTCACCCGAGCAAGGGTGAAAAAGTGCATCTGGCAAGATCTTACCAGCAAGTTCTTAGTAATATGCATTTTACACAGGAACAAGGAGGAGTTCAAAATGGGAAGAAAATGTAGCAGACAGGAAAAGGGTCCCCAGCAGACAAGGAGGAACAAAAATGGGACATAAAACTCCAAATTCAAGTCCATGAAGCTTCACATGTTAGAATAAAATGAGGCACCAAAAGAAGCATTACATCTCAGTGAAAAGTAAAATGGTCTTACATGCCACAAGCCACTATCATGCAGTCTACCTCCTGAGGACTCCTGCATGATCACTCAAAGTTTCTATCAAAAAATATTAGAACATCCTCACTATTACATTGCCTCTTTCACTACCAGTTTATTAAAATGTGTTGGCTATTGCTGCTTACTAGTGCAGTAGAGAAGTAAAGTGTAAGCTTCTTCAAAACTGTCTGCCCATCTACTTTGTTCTCTTGCTAATCTCAGGTGTAATTTATCCAGAAAGATTACATCAGCATTAACTATCTTGTTACTTTTAAGTCTGGCCCTGCTAGACTAAACTTTTCTTCAAAATTTTGGAGTCTATGTGATTGTCCCAAACATTATAGCAGGCATTATTCTACAACTTTCTAATAGCCAATGGTAATTCAAGTTTCTGTACATTTATAATGGCTATCTCTTCACTACTGAAGTTGTCCCCCTCCCTTAAATTTATCATTCTTCTTTACCAATGCACACACATACACACAGAGAATGATTTGTCCACAATGTACTGATTTGTCTAAATACCATTAAAGTGTCAAATGACTCAAGCTTAACTTCGACATCCTTCAATAAAGAAAGCACTGTGAAACATTTTTGTGAACACGTTAAACCACTTTAGACAAGTCTCAGTAAAACAGAAAATCTTACATTAACTGGTAGTCTTTGGGCTGACAAGAAAGCAAGTAGTTGAAGATGCATAGAGGTTAACATTAGAATCTTGAAGTATATACGCAACTACATCCCAATGGATGCAGGACTGGAAGGGACACTAAGCAAGTCTGCAGACAATACAAAACTGGGAGGAGCTGTAGATTCCCTCAAAGAGAGGGAGGCCCTGCAAAGAGACCTTGACAAAGCAGGAGAGATGGGCAATCACCAACTGTATGAAGCTGAACAAGGCCAGATTCTGCACCTGGGATGGGGCAACCCTGGATGTATGGACAGACTGGGGAATGAGAGGTTGGATAGCAGCGCTGCGGAAAGGGACCTGGGGATCCTGATCAATGGCAAGCTGAACATGAGCCAGCAGTGCCCTGGCAGCCAGGAGAGCCAACCCTGTCCTGGGGGCATCAGGCACAGCATGGCCAGCTGGGCAAGGGAGGGGATTGTGCCCTCTGCTCTGAGCTGGGGCAGCCTCACCTCCAGTGCTGGGGGCAGTTCTAGGTGCTGCAATGTGAGAAAGATATTAGCGAGCATCTAAAGGAGGGCAACAAAGACTGTGAAGGGTCTTGAGGAGAAGCCTTATGAGAAGCAGCTGAGGGCACTCAGTCTGTTCAGCCTGGAGGAGACTGAGGAGAGACCTCATTGCAGTCAACAGCTTCATGATGCAGAAGAGAATGGGCAGGCACTGCTCTCTCCCCTGTGGTAACCCGTGATTGAACCCAAAGGAATGTTTTGAAGTGTCGTCAGGGGAAGTTTAGGTTGGATATTAAAAAATGGTTCTTCCCTCAAAGGGCAGTTGGGCACTGGAACAGGCTCCCCAGGAAAGTGGTTAGAGCATGAAGGCTGACACAGTTCAAGAAGCATTTGGACACATGGTGTGACTCTTGGAGATAGTTCTGTGCAAGGCTGAGAGATGGACTCTGATGATCCTTGTGGGTCCCTTCCAACTCAGCATATTCCATGATTTTGCGGAAATCTCTCTCATACACTAACAAGGTCCATCATTCTAGAAAACGTCACGACCAACATGAGCTAAAGGGATTTTTTTATTTCTGTAGTTTGAAAAAACCAATGTTTTAGAAAAGGCTATAGCTGATGTTTCCCTACATGTAAATTGAAGTTTAATGAGACTAGAAACAGACATCCGTCATGCCTATATGCGCAAACAAGCCTAGCACTACTGTCAGTGAAAATTTAGTTAATTTGATATTTTAAAATACTTTAAGCCCCAATCCTCAAAAAACTTGCTATACTTGGAGTATATTCAATTAAATTTTACTGAAATTATTTTCAGGAAACTATTTTCGCCAACAAATATTATTCAATTATATTAATAAAAAAAGAAAACATATGTTATAAGTTACTAGAAACCATTTCTAGAGAAATTAAGCAGAAACAGACAAACAATGGGAGGAAAAAGTACATGCAACTGGCCTGAGTATTAAAAAAAAAAAAAGGATGGAAAAATACATATTCAAGAGACCATTCTTTTCAAGTCTTGGAACAAAGTGATGTGTAGATAAGTGCCAAAAGAATATGCATACCATGACTTCACATACATCCTATTCAAAACAAATTGTGAGGTAAAATGGTAAACAAAGGCCTCACACCCAGAAAAGTCTACAATGCCAGCTAATATTAGAAATTCAAGACAAGAGTTTCTTATTTAATCTTTCAAAACAGCTTTTCTCCTCTTTGCCTTCAAACACACTTGAAAATGTGTTATACTCATCCTGTTATTCTTCCTAAAAGTACCACATATGGCATTTCTCAAACATGTTCAATTATCACATTCCTGGAAATTTTATGGACTCTTTTGTACCATTTTTATGTTATGTCTTCTAACGTGCTACTGAGCTGTCACACACTGACTTCGCCTGTAAAGCAGAGAATTTTGCCTTGTAAAAGGCCACAGCTCTGGCTCCAAGCCCCTCTCAGTGCAGTGGGTGACCATGGGCACGGAGGGAAACCTGCAACCAGAGAGGACATTACACTGCACTGCAGCAGCCCTATGCCCAAACTGCAAGGCAGATCTGCAAGGAAGGCTTTCCAGACCGCTCCTCTTCTTAAGTTTCTGAACTACATTAATAAAGGAATACTTTATGTGAGGGTGAAGGAGTTCAACTAACATGACACGGACACTGCATCCAAGGGCACCGTTTCAATCACTTGCCTGTACAACCACTAAGCCTGACTCAGCACTAAGCAGCCAAAGTGGAAATATGTTGACAGGATCTTTGATGCCTTTGGGTTTCAGAGTCCATTTCTTGCAAGCACTGATCTACAGCAATCACTTCATTGTTTAAGCTTTTTCCACTCTTTCAGGAGTAACAGACCCTTAGTCAAACATAAATGGATGCATGTTTCAGCTGCCTAGAAGTGGTGATGGACAGGTCATTATTAATTATTGTATACATTAGCATCCTCAACCCACCCATTCATTTCAAAGCTCCATATTTTAACTGGTATTACAAAAACAGTTAATGATTACCTATAAGATATTAAAAGTGGTCTAAAAAGAAACCCCTTAAGGAGAATTGTGCTTAAAATGTGTCTTAGTTTCCAAACATAATCAGGAGAGCTAAGAGAAGAACTTTCACCTCCTTAAAATCTTTGCTGCTTTTATACCAATGGAGCAACAACCCTCCTGCAAAGTAAAATCGTTTCTTTAAGCCAAATAACTGCATAAAGTAAAAAGCAATGGTTCTCCAATGATTTGCAGCCTTGGTACATTTCCTACTCCACAGCTCACTCTTTGCCTTTTAAATTACAGATACAGCTGTCAAGTTATTTACACTTTATGACATGTTAGTTTATATAATTCCTCAACTTTTTTGATTCTCAACAGTGTCAATCTATCAGTGACAAACAGAAATTCATGTTATCTACATATATATAATGTTAACATAGTTGCTGTGGAGAAGATTCTCTAAAACATGGACTTAAACTCTTAGAAGTGCTTTCACACTCCAGGTTAGCACCCTTGTGGGACAGATTTTCAAGCTTTTAGGAAAACTTAACCCAGCCCCTGGGTTCTCCCAATATGCAATTATCCCACTATTGTTATCATTTCCCAAATATACTTGCTTCCTAAAGTCTTCTTTAATGCTAACCTTGCAAATTAACGCAGTATATTCCCCAGTCAATATTAGCAATTTAGTAATATATCCCAAAGTCAGTTTTACAGATTTATGTTAATCTGAGCATAAGCTTCTGAGCATTTTTAAGAGGTTGAACTTATGAATTTTGATGCCATTACTTCTATGGTTGCCAGTAGTTGTGTATTTGAGCTTCCAGTTAGACTAACAGAGTAGTTCCCAATAAGTAATACAAGGAACTAGTCATAACTCACTATCATGCTTTTACAAATATACATGAATAAAAAAATACTTTGTGAAAAATCCAGAGAAATCCAGTGAAATAATGTACTTCTAATGAATTACAATAATGCAGTATGAAAAAAAAAACTTTGAAGAATCTGCTCAAACCCAATGTAAAAAACCACTTGGAACTCTCAGAAAAATTTATTTTGATATAAGAAAATAAATCAAACTATAAAACAGCACAAGCCATGTTGGAAGTTATTTTACTGTATAAAGTTTCACATATACCAAAAAATGGTAAAGTAAAAACCAGTCAACAGGAGAAAAAGCACAATTCTAGAAGACTGACCATGCCATCAAACCTACAGTGATCTTAATCTGAACATAACTGAACGTAAATGAGTACCCCTTCATTAAAACAGCAGTGGAAATCTGATTAAATTTTTATAGTAAGATACTGAAGAGACTTCAACAGTAGATGGCCTCCTCTTCTTCCGCCCCATCTCCCATGACGGAGAAGGTTAAAAATAGAGGCTTCCGTTTCCTTAGATTATTTCACTTTAAACTTTTCTAGAGCACTGAAATAGCTACTTTGCCAGCTTCCTACATTTGTGTTAGAAAAGGAGTGTTAAAAACACACATTTACAGCAACTCAGGAAACTGACTTCTGTGGTTTGCATTACTATTATAATTTGTAAATGACAAGTCTCTCTAGAAGTGGGAGGTACCTCTTCTAAAGTCTCCTTTCGGATATTGCTCACCCATGGGTCTCTTGCACCACATAGTAACATATTTTGGGAATAAGCTGTACTGGCATATTTTTCTATATTTATGCATTCCTCTGCAGTTAGTAAATGCAGATATTTTCAGTGCACAGTGCTCAGTTCCCCATGTCCAAATGCATCTCCCCTACTAGGAAGGAAAGCTTAAGAGCTGTAGAAAGACAGTTTCAGCTCCCTCCCTCCCTGCCATGAGCCTTTGAAGAACTCTGCCACAGGGAGCCCCTAACTCCCACCATGGCAGCACAGTGGTCCCAGCTGTCCAGGTCCATGTTTTAAGGTCAGAAAGTCACTGACATCATTACAAGCCACAAAACTTTAGCTGGTAGTCTTTGCATCTAGCCCAGCCTCATGGGTGACCTAGATCATACCTTCCATAGTGACAAGAGAAGTGTTTGTAAATATTGAAAAAATGTACATTGCAGAATTAGCATCTGAATTCTTTATCTGGAAGCACTGAGTATCGACAACCAAAAAGTAGCAGGTATCTAAAGTCTGCTGCAATATGATGTTGTATCAGCTGCACATTACTATAATGCAGTGCCACCCACACATTATGAAGTCTGGTATGCTTCGTTAAGCATTCCCTCATTAGGCAATTTTTTTATTGCTTTTCCTTCTGCTGGAGTAGAGCTGCCTTGGCTGAAGTTCTCCCTCCTGAGGGTGTGCCTCCTTCTCATCTCTTGTAAGAAGGTCAATTAAAACAGCTCTGCCAGTTGAAACAATACAGCACAGGAAAAATGCTGTCCTGTCCCTCCCCACCCCCCTGCTTCAATTCTTACATCAGTCTCCTAGATAATCTCAGCACTGCTAACCCTGGGACCCAAACTTTGCAGGTATCCTATTATTCCAAGGAAAAACATTTAAGTCCAGCAAAGAGGGGAGTATTACTGCACATGCTCATAACACTGCCAATTATGGAAGCTTGGGTCTTTGCAGATTTAATCTCCACTGAACACATGCCAGCTTCTCAGGATCTCTCTTGGCCACACAGCCACTCAACTCCAGTGTTCCAGGACATCCAAGAGGATTGCTCCTCTTTTTTGCAAGAAGCAGCTCCAGAAAAACAGTATCAGTACAACCCTGTTCTTCCAGGGAAAGAGACTAGAAAGTCAGTTTCTCCTTCCAGTCTCAACGCAACCCCTATTAGCACCTGAACATCATGAAGGAAAAAAAGGAAGCAGACACACAGAGATATAAAAGAATGAGGAAAATGGGAACCAGGCGCAGGAAGAAGAGGCCGTGGCAATCAGAAAGCAATGAATGCTTGAAGGAAGCACAGAGAAGTAGGATAAACACAAGGAGAAAGATTAAGAGCAGAGCTCAAAGCAGAAGGGACTGGCCAGCAGCAGTGTGAACAGGCCACAGCCCATCTGGCTGGATGGGGAAAGAAAGTAGCCTCTACATCCCTCAGCTCTGAGACTTTGCAAAGGGCTCTGTTCTCTCCTGTGCTCTCCACTCCAACTACATCATAAATTCCATCTGCTGTTTTGTATGAAAGCTCCATTAACAACTTGGGTCCATTGAACTGGAGAGACCTCTGCTGCCCTCCAGCGTGTCCCCCTCTTGCTGCCCTAACCTGAACCATCCCATCATTCTACAGCACAGCTACTTCTAATACTCATCTGACCAGACAGTCAATTAAGTGTAGGTATGCTTCAACTCACCACAACATCAAAAAAAAGTAATGGAGAAAGGGGAAAGTAGCAATTTGGGGAGGAAGGGGGTGGGCATGGAATTTATTTTGCTATCAGATGAGCAAAGAGGCAATGTAGAAAAGGCACGAGGTGAACAAGATCTACTACTAGTAACAAACTACTAGCCTAACTTGCTCTAATCCTCACTCTGGTTGGGGATGGAAGAAAGCAGAACCAAAAAATTCACCCAGATAAAATCAGAACAGACACATAAAGACAGTTCCACAACAATGACAATGCAGACATGAATTCTGGCCTTTTACAATGTTTGGTCTATGTTTGGCTATGCAATTTTAATAAACATGAAAAAAACACAGATGCATCACAAAAGCATCTCAGGAAGAGAACACTGAGGCACCAGGATCCATATGTTAAAGAACCTTCTAAAATTTGGAGGAAGAACACAGCCTATTCTTGAAGTTTCTGAGAAACTCAAGTATACAGCAAATGAAATACTAAAACCTCAAAAGCACCTCTGAATATGCACTGCTAGACAGTGGTACTGTAGCCCCCTGGAAGAGTGATCCCCAATATGAGTACTTGCCTCAGCGCTCATGAACAGTTAAGACCTAACAACATAGGATACTGACACAGATAACATGTTTGGGAATCAACTAATTAATCCATTTATCCATTTACATTGTTAAAAAACATACCAAAGAAACTCACACACCAGAGTTACACAGGAAATAACTAGGTATTCATGAAGAAAATAAACTACTAAAACACATGAAATGATTGATTGACCAAGTAATCATTAAAAAAAGAAGCGTGCAAAGGAAACAAGCTACTGTGTTCTGAGTCATATCCTCAACTATATACTCACTAAAAACTATTTTCCCCTAGTAATTACAATTAAAATCTCTTCCCAGCTTCTCTACTTTCTCTCATATAAGATCAAGTCTATCTTTAATACAGAAAGCACTTGCTCACATGCAACCACAGAAAAGCCACCGGGATGTGAGAAATGTAGATCATATAAACTGCAGGAAAAACTGAATTATGTAAAGAAAGCATCTGCATTTCCATGAGGTTCATCTGGCATGAAGTAACAAGCAGCTTGGACAGAGGCATTCAGAAGAGAAATGGGGTTTATGTCTGACATATTAGAATTCTAAGTTCTAGCAGAAGGGACATATGTTTGATTAAAATACAGAAAATTATCTGCTCCCAGAAATTATGCAAAATCTTGTCAGAGTAACTGTTCCCTGCATTTCACAGCCTTTTGTGTTACTAGCAGAGGATGCATATACAGTTTTAGTTTCTTTAACTCCAACACACCTATTTTCTTCAAAACTACTTATATGCAAGAGCTAACCATCAAAGGGGCTCTCCCAGCCTCTGAAGTGAGGATGGTAGGTAGGACTGCCTCCTAAACTTTGGAGCTCATCAGCAAAATTTTAGATAGGTAACAAACTTTTCCCAAAAATACTACCTATTTCCAGTTACTGTAAGATCTACTGACTCAGCCTCTAAGTAGCCTGAAAGAGAAAAAAAATCCAGTTTTCAGAAGTGTTGTAAGCCTGCTTGCTTAGCTGGGCTGATGAGCAATGCTTCAGGAGATCCAGTAAAAGTAAGGCATGAAGCAAACTGAACCACAACTGCTATTCCAGATGTGTGCTGAAAAATTTGTGACTTAAGTGCGTTTAACAGAGCAGGACTTCAAAACTTACCACCGGCTTCTCAAAAGCTATTAGGAAACCTGAGTGAACTGAAAGGGAAACTATGGCGCATGGGAAAGCAGCGTACAAGCCTGACAGGGAAATCCCAGAAAAACATGGTAATGACTCTGACATTCCCTTCTCCACACAATTTCATGTTCTGTCATTTTCTAAAAACCTTTCACCATTATCTATTAAGCAAGAAGAAAGTCTCTCCAAGACAGCTGTGGAAAAAGAAACAGGAGCGCTTCCCTCCCCATCCTGTACTTATGCCACAACTGAACAAATAATTTGAAGAGATTTTCTCACCATTTCCTAGACTGCTGCTGCCAGGAAAGCCTCTCTTCTGCCATCACTCCTCATCTAGCTTCCTTCTGCAGGCCTTACTTCCCCATAAGTGAACCCAGATGCTTACATACATAGCCACTCTCTGCTCTTCCCACCATGAAATCCATAGGATTCTTATTCACAGGATTTAGTTTTCTGATTTCATACTGCCACAGCACAAGGAATTACTGAAGACAGAAGCTGTCAGAAGAGCAAAGGTCCATCCCTTCCTTACTCTTCATGGAAGCTGAAAGACCTAAATTTTTAATGTCCTCAAGTTAACTTCCCTGACAATTTTGCCTACAAATTCTAATTAGAATACAATGAAAATATCACCAGTTAAATAAATTATCATACTACATTAAATCTATTCCTCCCCCATGCAATTAACAAGGTGTTTCTAACAACCATTCAGCAGCAAGGCTTTTCAGTCTATCTGGTCATCCTTATTCAGTTTTCACAACAGCCTTCTGAGGCAAGGAACCTCACTGCACAGCCAGCTGCTGTGCTGCATTTTAGTGAAAGTCTGAATTTTACAGATATGACTGGTCTAGGCCCCCTCCTACACTCTGGCCATATATTGAGCAATGCATCTTACTCACAATGACTTAATGCTTCTAATTCCTGTAAAAATTAGTTTTATGGAGACAATTATTTTTCCTTAACTCCTCTCAACGAAGAAGCATTAATAAATACACCAATTTAAGACACCAGTCAAGTCTCAAGTGGAATGCTGATTTGGGCAAGAATACCAATCCCACCCACACCTCAAAAACTCTCTAAAGCCCAAACTCTCTAAAGAGAGCACCATGCAAGGCAATGGATCAGCTATCTAAGACATCTCTGGACCACACTGCTTTCAGAGGTGGCACTAAGTGATGCTGAGGACAGACACCATGCACACACACACATTTCCACTGTATTTCCAATGTATTTCCACTCCAGCAAACACATAAAGGGACACTTCCCTTCCTTGTAGAAAATGAGTGCTGACAGAAGCAGAGGATGGGATGACATTGCTGTTGCCATAATATAAATTCAGAATATTAAAAGGATAACACACAATTTATTGATAACTGAGCCAAAACAAGTTCATAATGTAACAACTTATGCGATCCAAGAACAGCATAAAAGTAAACAAAAAAAAGTTTATGGACTCTAATTGGTATTAAAAAGGAAAACTACAAAAATGCCATTTTTTAAAGAATAGATTGTTCTAACATATGGTTTAATTTTATAGGTATTAAATATATTGTAAGAATGGACAAGCTCTTCTGGCATTTTTTAGCATCCATCCAACATCAATGTTGAGAAGAAAAAAAGAAATCATTGTCTTCAGAGATCCATCATAAAAATAAAATTAATTTCTTGCTTCTCTCAAAAGTAATCATGAAAATGAACTTGCCTTGCCCTCAGTAACAGTTCATCCTCATGTATTTTGTACAATTAAGCCCAGCACATTGTTCTGTTGTTTTGAACCTACATTGCTTTGATCTTCAATTTCCAAAACAAGAGAACTACAAAAGCATTCTCAAGCACACCTTTTAGATCAGGCCTGTGTTCTCCCATGCACACACGTATTAATGGCAGAGAGTACACTGTTCCCTTTACATTGCTGCCAACTGCAAGATTTTGTAAATGTAAATTTTGACTGTATGCAATATACAGCTTTGAAACAATGACAAACACACGTTCTTCGTACTGTCTCCATTTTCTTTTCTGGCATTTTTCTTTCCTGTAAGCATATAAATGCCTTCTCACAGTACTGGGAGCAGTCTAAGCCCTCCAGAGCTGCAGCCAGCCTATTTCACAAAAGCAAGAGCAGCTCCAGCAGCATCTCTGTGAGCACCATGGCAGCACTGCTGTGCTGCATCACAGCACATGCTCCTCCAGCTCCTTTCAGTGCACAGGAGTGGGAAGATTCAACTTAGCCTTCCAAATGATTGGATCATATTAGAAATATTCCTGAAGTCATGGCTTTATTTCAAAGATCTTTGTTTAAGATAACTTTATTATTTAGAAGATGCTGTACTACTGCAAATCAAGAGGTAAGAACATTATCAATCCATTTAACACTGATGATACATCCTATGATAATACAGATTTTATGCATAATTTATAAACACAACCCCAGAATAAATAACTACAGCCTACAGCTTGCAGAAAATAACATTAACCAATTTCTGTAAAAGAAATGACATTAGAGGTACTGTAAATTCATATTATAAATTATTTACCCCACACAAACACTTCTACATTTGTCTACATAGGATGTTTCCAGGAGACCCAAAGCAGCTTTGCCCTGGCTCCCATGAGTACAGCTTCCAGCTACTTCAGTGTGGCACAGAGCTCCATCTAATATAACCTAGCCTACACAGGGCTTGTTAGCTCAGGTTTGATGATGAATTAACCACAGCCACTGGCTCACAACCAGCTCAAAGCACGAGCCAAATTTGCAGCATAGCGTTCAGACACAACTGACAGCATCTCATAATGAAATTGCTTACTCACCTTATTCACCTCACTTACTTCATCTAGTGGAATAAACTACTCACCTGTATCGCTACACAAAAAGCATTCATATGGAAGATCGAGGGCCCTGTTTACTCACACCTAAACTTACTGAGCTTTCCCAAGCAGAAAAATCTGTGCTCAGCAAAGGTCAAAACTAAAGCAAATTATTTTTGTTGACAGTGAAACCAATGGCACCCACTGCCCTTGACAGTATTTCACAGAATACATCTCTGACACTTATGAACAAAAAAATGACTGCTAACAGCTCCAGGAGGTACATTAACAGCATGAATCTCAATGATAAATCTTCAGCAGAACTCTGGCTGACTCAAGATTACACTTTTTGCTCATGCATATAGGAAAACAAATCTAAAGGCACACATAACTCAGCCTAACAGCTACATTGGAAACTTAAATCTAATGCTTTGTTTCATTTGTGCATCAATAGTGCATCCACTGCACACACACAAAGAATGATTAAAGTCCGAGTCTGTACCACAAAATCTGGCACACTAATCTCAAAATGTATTTCTACCATTTAATATGTGAAAGCATCACTTGGATTTTAGGGATTGGTGCCTTTTTCAAACAGAACTGGTTACTAGAAATTAGCTGACAACATGGTCATTAAAAAAAAGAAATCAAGGGCTCATAGTCCCACCTCCTATAAAAATATGGATATGTGATTTTTATTAGTAACACAATTAACAGACTTAAGTCTATTTGGTTTTTTTTCTATTGAGATGAGTTTTCAATGAGGGAAACCCCCTACATAATTCAAATACCTATGAAAGTTTACGAAAAGTAGGAGGCCTAATGGAAAGTGAGAAACACATGTTCACACCTAATCAGGTATCAGAAAATCTGCTCAGGAGCAAGTGAATGCAAATAGCCCAAATGAAAGGCAAAAAGCACCCATCAGAACTTTCACCTTCCTAGACTCCAAAGTCCATCAGTCGTAAGACTCAAACCCACAGGAAACCAGGCTTCACCAGTTCCGGTCCCCACGGAAATACCTGATTTCTGTAAAAGGTAACATTTTCCATATAACATCTACTGAGAGCTTCTTCAGCACATCAAACTCTGTACCCTGCAAGGCATCTCCCTGCCCTACCCTAGACAAGCTACCCAAATATTTTTCCTTCCAAATGTTATTTTCTTTAAAAATACATTAAATATTTCCTTTAAAAATCCACAGCTAGTCCTATTTATGTGACTATTTGCTGGGTGGAACAAAGTTAGATGCTAAGCTGGAAATACCATAACAGCTGAGTATTTTAACTGGCAACACCCTTCTAATGACATGCCTGTGTGTCATATCAGCTAGAGACTCCACAATCTTACAAATTTGACATCTCCCATGAAAAAGTGATTTAGCAAGTTGACCAGAATTTCACATGCAGGTGGTCACAGACAATCTTGCATTAAAAACACCCAACAACAGTGTATAAAGTGTATATTCATGAGCTTGACACTTGTCACTGATTACTTCAGTACCCAACTCAGGCAGGTCGATATGCCTCCAAAACTGAATAAAATTTTTGTGCCACACCATAATATCATTTATGATACAGTCCTCCCCTGGAAAATAAAAGCCCAAAGTCAAGGTCATAAATTGCTTTTAACACTGAAATGTTATCTCTTTCCAGATAAAACTCAATAGCCCTATTACCTGTACTGTTCCATCATTATAGGTGTGCGCTGTTTACACAGATTAGCAGCGTTATACAAGGAACCTGCTCTAAATAAACTTAAATTGTATAATAAGGACATTGCAATTCATTGTACATCTAACACTGTTAGGCTTGGGAGAATTCTTCCTCCAAAATCTGAAAGCAAACATATGGCAGTATATACAAAGGCGATACTAAACTACCCTTATCAGAGGCACCCAATGTATTTCCCAAAGTTTGCTGCTTAGTATTTTACAACTTCAGCTTTGCTGAGGCTTATTTTTTTGCATTTTTAAAATGTAACTAAGCAAACGAGAGGGGAGAACTGAGCTATGGCTGGATTCAGTAATCCAGTAGATATCAGAGTCTTGACTAAATATACTTCTCCTGATTAAAAGCAACCCACCCATGAGAATCAAAGAGACAGAAATTTGGAGACTTGCCAGTTCATACAATAACTATGTTTATTTGTCTTAATAAATATTTAAGAAACATGACTTGTGGTATTTGATACAACTAAGACCACGGTTAAAAGGCCTCTCTCCATGACATAAGCAAATACAGCCTATCCTCTTTATTTGTCCGACTCCTTTTCCACATTCAAGGCTAATCTAGTTTTAGGTCAGGAAAGACTGCGGTCTATCATTTTAAACAAACCATTGTAGTAAAACGTGAACAGGAAATTCCTAACTACACTGTTCAAAGAACAATGATTAGAAAAACAACACAAGCCCACAAAGTGCAAGAAGGGCAGTCTGGGTGGAAAGTAAAAAAAAGCATCACACACATACAGTCACCTTGCTCATTTTACTTTTCTCCTGCCAGCCCCCACTCCTAACAAAGGCCAGGGGTCCTTCAGACCTTGCCAAGGGAGAAACCTTTGGATCCAAAGGGAGAAAAGTGCAGTATATACAGCTCTGTCTGATACCTCGGAAATATCCGGCCTGCGGGAGTTAGCGCAGGCATGCCATTCATTCCACAACATATAAATGCCCTCTTTAGAGCCTCATCCAAGCAGCAGTTTCATTGGGATTTTGAGGCACAGGTCTGCCTTGTTTTTCAATAAGCGGCAAGCTATTTTTGCCATGAAAAAAAAAAAAAAACCCAACATTTAAAAAGTGTGCCTGCCTAGCATACATAGAATACATAAAATCAGTAAAATGTGGACTGAAGGAAAATCTGTATTAGTACTCTATTCATAGCACAGATTTCCATCATCTAAAAGAAACAAAACTCCACACACTTAAACCCCACAAAGCACAACAAAGCTCATGTATTTTAAATTCTGCCAAGTGTAGTACCTTAAAACATCCAAAAATTCTTTAATCAAAGGGCTCTCACAACTATTTTGAAATCATTCTTGTAAAAATCTGGACAACTGACCATCTTCACTAATGGGGAGGGGGAAAAAAAAAATCCTAATTTGAGGAAGAAATCACAATAAAGGGGAATGAATTCACTTTTAACATCACATACTAATATTACATTAAGAGACTATTAATCTGTATAACATCTGGTTTTTTCTTTACAGAAAACCTAGAAAAATCTGGATATGGGTATTAGTATTAAAATCTTCATCCACTTTGAAAAACAAGCTTCTGAGCACATACATAAAAAGGCAAAAGACAGAAAAAATGAACACAGGATCTCCAAAGGTTTGCATTTTGAAGAACCGTATTCAGGGAATGGAGGGTAGGGAGAAAATCTCCACAGTCAGGACACTACCCGTAGTTTTGGGATGTACCAAATGAAACCAGAGTTTTGGACACAGGGTCATTTGTATTTTAAAGAAAAACCTTTTATAAATGTTCCACAGATTCTAAATGTAAAGAAAATAAACTTACAGTTGTGATTTGAGTAAAAAATGAATATTATTTTCTTTATCAAGTCACTTCATAAAGAAAAAAACAAATATCTTAAGAACCATGTGGGCAAACAGTCGTATGTGCAAAATTTCAAAAACTCCAGATGTTCACATACCAAACATAATTACCCCAAAGGAGATATTCCAGAAATTTATTACAGTTATGTTTTAATGATAAAATGAGGCAGCTGCATTTTAAAACAACAAAACTTTTTAAAAATTCTGAACCCATTCCATGTCAGAAGAAAAAAAAAAAAAAATTACCAATACTCCCTTTTAGATACTTTTTCCATAAAACAGAAAAAGATAGAGTCTTTAACTCAAGAATCCAAAATGAGTCCCATCAATAGTAAAGGAAGTGCATTATTGCCCTAGGGTTGTTTGGCAGATTATGAGACAGAACAGAGGACACATCTCACTCCTAGCAGGCAGATGTCCAGAGAACAAGATCAGCTACATCAGCGCTGTAACCAAACAGAAGCCCTGAGCAGGCATGGGCAGATATACAAGATTACTCCCAGAAACAATATCTCTAACACAATATTACAAGAGAGCTCACTGTATATATGAGTATTGGTATTTCAATGGGAAAAGTTTGCACAAATGAACTCCTTTCCACAATCGCTGGAGCTTTATTTAGCCCATTCCTTGAATATTGTGGCAAATTTTATGAACACTAGTTTTTTAAAAAAATACATGTATCTCCATTCATACGAATCACCTGATGGTTTGTCTTTTATTAAGTAATAAAAAAAAACCCTGTAATCTGTCTTAGCATTAAGGCAGGTCTACATCTAAGTTCTAAGAAATGCTCAAGGTTTTTTTTATATTTACTTCTGAGAAAACTTAAGACTTTTTTCTAAGCACATGACGCACTCCAAGAAGACAAAACGATGGGATATCAAAATGTATGTCAAAACTTCCAGAAGCCATTTCTGGAAATTTATTAAGAATTCAGGTAGCTGGTAATTTCCTAAAAGGCCTTGAATCCCTAAGAACAGACTCAGTACAAAGGCTAAGGACGTTCTGAGTGACATTTACAGCCAATGACAGGAAACACTACCATGACTTTTCTTTAAAAACTGAAATCAACAGAAAAACCACCACAAAACTAATCATGGCTCAGCAAACCTTCCATGGATCACTCCCCACAAACATTTCTGAACTCCAGCCTTCCAGATGTAAAAACAGAATTATGTTTACTATCAGAAGCACTTAGATTATATCCATAAACAAATATTGCAGATGGTAAGTTGCCTGAAATTTCAGATGATTGAATGACATGGTACAGATCATTCACATACTCCTTCCTGCACATTTGTGTTTGGGTACTTAGTCGTAGATTAAAAACGCTCTTTGCTCCAAAATCCTTCAATCATGTCCAAGTGAAGAAGTTTGCAACACTTCACCAAAACTTCATGTAAGTGCATACAAAATACTATTAAATACGGCAACCAGGAATTTACAAAATAGCTTATTTTACAGTAAGAAAATAATTCCTGGAACCAAAAATACAGTATCTTCATTGCACCATCAATTCATCAGAATCCAAGAGTCAGCCTGATCATAAACCTCATGACATTTTACTCCAAAAATAGGCTAAAGGGAAAGATTTTATTTGAACAGAAAATTAAACGGCTTATTTCACAATTTTTGGGGGTAAAATTTGTAGCTATATTCTATTTTTTAAAAAAGAAAAAAAAACCCAAAAGACTACACCAAAAAACAACCCAACAAACCCATAGAGAACACACCAAAAAATACCAACCTACCACTAGTAGTAAAAACTATGTCTTTTGCCATACAGACAAGACACAAGCATCAAAATCAAACTGCAATTAAGAAATAGGCTACAATGGATTTTCAAAGTGAAAAATTTGGCCTCTGAAGCATTATCAAATGCAGAAATGGAAGCTCACAGGTGTAAGTCTATTGAGGCAAGGATTGGTTTTGATTACTTGGGAGGAATCTCAAGGAAAAGCAAGAAACAAGCCCATCATTTCGAAGTACAGCATTTTTAACCATCTTTCTGCAAGCTGGTACTGGTGAATATTTTTCTAAAAAAATAATTCTGTAATTTGTCCCAACTGAGCACCTACATTAAGCACAGAAGTAGTATTGAAATGCCTGTGCAGAGTCTTGAGCACATGGTGCTTGTTTATCACAAATCTCAGTACACTCATAACCACAAGAGCACCACTAAGCTTTCCCTTGAATAAACTATGAGCTGGCAGAAAAGCAAAAATAAGACAACTCAAACCAACACAGAGTAGTGCACACTTTTTTTCAAATGTTGCCAATCAGTACATTGTATACAGCTGAAAACAAGCATATACAAATATACAATATGAATATACATATTTTTTAACCAAATTTTGTCAAATTACCTATTGCAGTTTCATCTACAACTATTTCCTCCCTTTTTTTTTTTTTTTTTAACTATACGTAGTAGAGGTCAGTTATGCTATCTCTAACAGATGATCATCAGGTTAACTTGTGTTAATCATAAATTATACTGTTAAAGGCTATTTAGACACTACTACAACTGACCTTTGATCCAACAGGCATGATGGTCATTAAATCAATTTTTTCTTGGGTTTTGTGGTTAACTTATCCTGAAGTTTGGGGTTCAAGGGTTTTTACCTATGTGTCTCATCATATCTTTAATACTGTGATTCTTAGTCTTATCCAAAAGATATAATCTGGGGGAAGCAAAAGACACACAAGTGTTCAAACAGTTCTTTCCAAACACGCACACTTCCTTCTTAATTTCCTAACTATCCCTACACTGCCCATCCCCCCCCAAAAAGGTAGTGTACTTTTTTTCTGTAATTCTCTTCTAAGCACTCATAGAATTGTTGTTCAAGTCAAGTAACTTTGGACTGTATCCACCTTTGAGAAGTGGGTCACAATTTGTTTATGCTATAGAACTAGACAATTATGCAGTACTTCAGCTGCCTTCCCAAACTCCTGAGTGACATAGGTCACTCCTTCTAAGAAAATGCTGTACATTAAGGCTTTTTAAAAGTCTTATTTTTAGCTGTTTAAACTGCAACCCAACATTAAATAAATCAATTTTGAAATGTTATGCATTTTCAGCTTTGATACCAAACTTTGCATTTTGCCATAAAGAATCCTAATCACACTTTGTGCAAAGGAGTTCCAGCCTAAGTACAATATCAGTCAAAACAGTTTCAACAAGATTCTCACAGATATTTCATCTTGAAAATAACCCTTTCAGAACACAATGAAAGATAGCCTTTGATTCTCTCTTGCTGGTTCAAGGGTGTTGATATCGCTGCACTTTATTTTTGTCCCACTGCCAATTAAATATACTGAAACAGAAAAGTCTTTGAAAACAAAAATAAAAAAATGTCGTTGCTTTAAGTTTTGTTATTTACTAACTCAGCCCTTGATGGCAACCAGCTCCTTCAGCCAAAGAGTGAACAGTACAGCACAGAACTGCCTTCATCCTGCAAACCACAGGGAGACCACCAAGCTCATCACTGGACGCAAAAGCCTTTCCTACTCCAGCCAATACCCACAGAAAAGTAGAGAAACAAACTGAGAAACATTACAGCTTATTTGATCCTGCAACATGTACCTAGAGCAAGCCTCACCAGGTGGGGTAGCAGTATTAAATGGCTGACTGGAAGGATTCAATCGGCTACTAAAAGTCATGTCTTGCCAACGTCTTAGCACACTCTCATTGTATTAAGTCCAAATTAATTTTGCTATTTGGGACAGTATAAGAAATTATCAAGACCCTGTGGCACGGCAAAACAAAGCCTACATCCCCTTTCCTTGCTACTAATGACTAGTTAAGAACTGAAGGATTTATTCTCACCAAATAGACTAGATAAGTATCAAGGAAAAAGAACACATCAAAGTCCCTGCTCTTCTCCATAAGGAGAGACAAAAGCCTTGTTCATCTAATACAAATATTACAACCTCCTCCTCCTCTATGACCTGGCAACTTCCACCTGTACACATTCACCTCTCTTAAAATATTCTCCAGATGCACAGTAAGGGTCTTTTGAGGAGCTCTCACTCGCAACACTGGTGACAAAACCACCCAAATAGCTGCTCCGTGGCTTTTGTTGCTACCTTGACATGCCTTTTCATGCCCCATCCCTTCCTCAGTCACACCCTACACTTTTATACCCAACTGATATCTTCCTTGGAGGTGCTCCACTGTCAAGATCCTTCCCACATCTACTTGATCTTATACTTGCCTCCCTCACACACATCTGGTCCAATTCCCTCACACGCCAACTTTGTTACCTGTCAGCAATGGCAACACTCACCACTGACTTCACCAAGTCTTTAGTGTTTCCAAGCTGGCAGTGATACCACAAGCTCAGTGCCCAAATCAGCTGTGCTACTTGCAGCTCTCTCACCTCTTAATAGCCACTTCAGTGCTGCTATTCTGAAAAACTGATTCTGACACCTATTTTTCTTCTGCTGGCCTTTAAACATCCATCTTATGTCTGAAAACTGGTTCCCTCCTTTTAAAACGTAACTTGAAGCTTGCTTAGAGATGTGTTGTTTTACTATGGGAGTATTTTAAAAATCTGTAGTCAAGGCTGCCATTTACAAAAAGGATTGACTCAAAGAAGGTTTTAAACTGACTCATCACTTTTGCCTAATCCAATTCCATATCGAATCAAACTTAATTGACATAAAAATCCATCTGCCCCAAAGGTTAAGTCAGCTTAGGGAACCAAACCCGCTGAACACTACCCCTCCCCAAAAAAGGGACATGAAATATTGCGTAGGGCTGGGGTTTTTTTTCTCATTTTTCTTACTGCAAGGTCAGATAAGCAAGGGTACCAGCGCAAGAGAGGGGTGAGACCATGTGGTTTGGCAGAGAGGACATTACTGGTTTTGGCAGCAGTGAATTATTAGCTCAAGAGCGCTGTATTGCCAAACCTTGCTGAGCGTGCTCCCTGCCCTCCCACAGCAGGCAATGAGGTAGGAAAAATACCTAGAGCGTGTTTTCTCTAGAGTGCTTCTTTCAACCAGAAACAAGTTGAAGATTACTTAAAAGCTGCAATACTGGCTGACTTTGCTGGTGAATGTGAACTGTCACATCTGCAGCAGATAAGATATTCAGGAAGTTCTATTTTTAACTGTAGGCAGAAATGTATTAGTTTTCTTTTTTTTCAACAATGTATCAACGAAATACTTCAGTCTGGCCTCACATACAGCCTTACAAAGCTCTACCTTCCAACAAACACCACAAAATTATAAACCAACATTACATTTAACAGGCACCTCTGTGAAGCTTGTTAGCAGGGCTCTACTATAGATAAGTTTCTAGGGGTTTTTTATTGCCTACAAGTCATTTGTTCTTATGTTTACACAGTGTTGTCACTATATTTATATTTGCTAAAAACATGAAGTTATCTCCTGAACTAATCACTAGAATCCAAGCTTAAATAGGATTTTTTTTTCTCTAGATAATAGAACTTAAACCCCAGCCCTAGCCTTCTGACATTTCAAATCTTGCATTGATATATGTGCAGATCCTGAAAAGCAGAGACTTCCCTCCCCATACCCTGTAGAAGATACGCTAATGAAAACACCCAGTTTTCTTTTCACAATGCCTGGTGCAGCTTAATTACAATAAACACAACCACTATGTCTATACCATCTCAGATACACGCTATTTTATATATATAAAAATAGCAAGGTAGCTTCTCTGACAGTTTCAAGCATGGACAAGTTCCAACAGGTCAGGGTTTCTCAGTCTGCAAGACCCAATGCAGATGTGAGTCAATACCATGGCACAGAACCCTTCAAGAAACAGCCCCCACAACACGTGCCATCCATCACATTGCTGTAACACACTCAGGGCACACCTGCTCATTTAATCCATTCTAGCATGCACACAAATACAATAAGGCAGGTGTCTACATTACATATCTAATTGCTGAAAATACTTCCATGAAGAGGTAAGAGCTACACACACACAGAAAACCCCCTTCACCTTTAACAAAATGTCAAGAAGCTTAACAGCGGTGGCTTTTGTGTTAATGAGGTTTCTGTGGCTCAACAGATATTGTGACGCTTTAGCACACATGCATTAGGTCTTGAAATTTTATGCTGCCTAAGACAGATTTTCAAAGGATATGTATTTTAACTAGTAAAAACCAATTAAATAAATCATAAATCACAATTACTGCACTATAATGAAAACCTTTCATCTTAGGAAGAATCAGTGGATGCCTTCCACCTCTACTTTTCAAGACACTGAAAAACTACTAAAAACACTAATACCGAGTGACTAGAGATGTAGCACTCATTTGTAACAATGCTAAATTGCAAGATAACATGCATGCTCACTTCATACAGGCACTGCTTTTCCAACAGCAATATAAACCTGAAAAGAAAATAAGTTACTTCTTAATAACATTTAAATCAGAGAGGTGTGATCAAGGGAGGAGAGCGAGAAAGGCACTAATTTAGAAGTATTTACTATGAATCAGCTGATTAACATTGTAACATATGTTACAACTAATCAGAATCTACCAATCAAACAAAAAGACTCAGCTTGAAAAGTATACCTAATACCAAGTAACATTAATTCTAGAATGCTTGTGTCTTCATTCATTCTTAGTCATACATATTTTCATGGGATTCACTCACAATATGAAGTTAAATATCTGTCTGAAGGCCTACCAGACAGGATGAAAAAAAAAAAAAAAACCAACCAAAAAAACCCCGAGTATCTCCCTCATGAAAGGCAGAGCAGTAGATCTATCACGGCATATATATATATATATATATATGTGAAGCTTTCAAAACAAATGTTAGCTACAGCAAGCCCTTAAAAATATTGCTGAATTAGTCTGAGCAAGAGCTAAAGTACAAATATGTGCAGATTGCCTAGAGAGGCTCAGGGCACTGCAACCCTTTCTCAACACCATTTGCTGCAGCCTGTATTCCCAGGCATATGCCAGGAGAGCAGTCTACACAGCTGCACAGCTTTCCCATCCACACTGTGACTGCATCCAGTCTTGACATTCAGAAAGAAAATTCAAAACATCTGGATCTCAAGTACTGTTTCATATGCAATACTTTTTACATAAATTCTACCAAGTGCACTGTATTGACAACGTGAGGTAATCAAACAGTGCAAATGCAGCAACCTGGATGCCTGAAGTAATGTTGATAAATAGGATTTCTTCCTGGGTGCATAAAGAGAAACAACCAAACAGAGCAGCTCTCCACTTCCTAATGAAAGGATGGCTGCTCTGCCAATCCTTATGGGATATACTTAGCTATATGTATTTTATATACAGGTCAAATAATATATCATGCAACGGAGGCAGTAAAAATTGATGGTCATAAACAATGAGATTTCAAATGACAACTGACTTAAATTGGGCAAAAAATTAGGTCATTTCATCTAGAGAGTAAAGGAGCGGAAAAACTACTCTGACATCTAATATCTACTACTATTAAAAACATAGCATTTTTCTGGTTTTAATTTCTAACTATCAGATGCTGTTATAAATCTACTGAAGAAAAGAGTTCTGAAGTCTCTGGTATCTCTTCTATGAATAGTACTCAAATCACTTCTTAAACACCTCTTCAACTGAATAAATTCAACTCTCTTCCTCTCATGGGAGAGCATATTTTCCAGATCTATACTTATTCAACTTTTTTTTTCTTTTTCTTTTTCTTTTCCAAGCTTCTCCATCTCTTGTGAGCTTGGTAACAACAGCCTAGAAAGCTAATTTATAAAATCACAGCCAAATTAGTATTTCAACAGTTCTGCTCCACTTTAAACATTTTCAAAGAATCGCTTCCAGAAATACGTTTCTGTACCTTACATGTTTCATTTTATGCTTTATATTAATAACTTGCATCATAGTCAAATACAGCATATGATTTAAATTTGTCCAGTCACTGAAATATTTTCTGAGGGAAGACTGGAGTAACGATCAACAATCACTTTGTTTTCTTCCCATTCCACAAATGGCCATTAGCTCAAAACAAAAGGATGAGTTGACAGAATTGAACATCAAAATACAACAAACAGGAAGTAGACAAAAAAAGTCTGAAAACATACAAACCTAAAGACAACGTTCAAAAATGGCAGTAGTACTAACTATACTGTTGCCTTCATCTTTCTGATGTTCTAGAATAGAAGGATTTGAATTCTAATAATGAATGTCACTAATTGCAGTGTAGGGGTTTAAGGGAGACCCAGAAAAATGCTATTTTTGAAAAAAATATAATGCTTCTTATGATTATCTTTGGATTGCTGAATACAAATTCCAGTACTCTAGGAAATATTCTCTTGCCTTGACAAAGAGGCCACTGACTTTCTAACATTATCACATGGTAGCATGTCAAACGATCCTTTGCCTCACTAAAGGCTCATCTTCAAATTGGGCAAAAAACTTCAGAAGTAATTCTCATCATTTCACAGCTCTCCTATCTGCCCTCAGAGCTGCTCCTCTACATGTATGAAATAAGGCAAGAAAACCTATGAGAAAATAATTTGTCAGTAAAAATGTTCTTTTAATACAAAAGAAGCAGCAGTTAAGGGACTTTGAGTCTGGAATTTTCTAGATTTGAGTATCTAGCATGAATATGCTTTTTATTTAGGCTTCTTACTTACAGTTTCTTTTTCCTTTATAAAGCCAGTCTGGGTAAAGAGAAATCACATTATGCAGCATCATACCAGCACAGTCAAACACCTTGCTGCGCCATTTGCCATAACAGAGGAAACAACAGTAGCAGCAGACTTTGTCTCACCCAAATAGGAAAAGTCAACTAACTGGGTAATACAGATACCTGCTAAAATCAAATAAATTATGAGAATCAGAAGTCCTGAAATAGTTTAGCAAAAAGGAGTCAACACTTCTGGACTTTCCTGCCCAGTACTCACACATTTCTACTCTGCACTCCTAACAACAGCCCCTAGTGACTTTGCCAAGGTGAATCCTTGTTTTAAACCCATTAGTCTTTCCTGCTGATTTCCAGTCCCTACCATTATTTTCAATAATCTCCTTGTCCAGCACATCTTACATTTCTTGACCCCCATACTCACATCTCACACATAGTTCTAATATTTCACCTTCCAGTCGTCTTTCCTTCTTCACCTAGAATTTCGTATGCTGCCTCTTGTGGTATTTTCTCACCCTGAAGATTCCTCATCCAAACCCCGTGCTCCTTTTTTTTCCCTCAGGGTTCCCTGTACAGCCAAAAAAAGAGCTGACACCCTCACACCCTGAACCCTCACCATACCAGTTTCTCCTTACCTGTTTCTCCCTGCTCTACTGGTTTTCAGTCCAGTTTCCCTACTTTTTTCTTCCCAGACTTCAGGTGCCATCCGCCTTCTCCTTACCCCTAGCTCCTGACTGCTTTGCTTTCAAAACCTACCAAATTTCCCCCTTGTCCGTCAAATTCCAGGGCCAACCCCATTAGATCCCATACTCCTTGATCCAACCCACCTCTTCTACATGGCCAGAGTTTTCCTCCTGTGCACATTATTCAGCTATCAGGCCTCAGAACTAGGATGCTAATGAGGACATAGAACAGAAAAACTCTCCAGTACCAGCAGTCCATGTTGCAGGAAGTTAGTTGCAGCTGCTAAAACCAAGCCCATACTGATTAAATTCCTCCCCAACTGGTCCAAATGGGTGATTTCTCCATGCAAAAACACTCCTACACCTTATAAGTTTAGAATCCTCACTCCAAAAGAACATGATTCAAATTTTTAAACCACCAGGACAACTAAGATTAAGAGGCTGAAAGACTCTCTCTTCCCTAGCTATTAAAAAAAGCCCAACACTGTATTTTAGGTGAAGTTTCCATATACAGCAAATATAGCAAGACTCATGAGCTTGGAAAGCTTTTGCCAAACTCCAAGAACTTTGTCTAAGCTCTAATCACTTGAAAACAGTCTCGTAACAAGCAACAATGGTAGTAAGATCTCTGGTGCCATAAGGATCATCAATATCAACCACAAACATGGTCAGTCTTTTATAAATTAATTTAAAATCCCATTATTGAACAGAATTTCAATGTAGCAAGTACTGCGCAAACACAAGATAAAAAGGCAGTTCCCTGACTTGAAGAACTTACAATCTATTAAGATAAAAGATGACTACTGCCACGAGATGAAAACACGCACTCAATGGCTCCCTTCTGAGATCTAAGGATCTGCTAAAGAATCATCCACAATTCCTTCATTACACAGTAATCTTCCCGAACCTAACCACTGATTTGACACTAAAGATAACATCCTTCTCAAATCAGCTCACTTTATCACTCTTCCACCTCTTTTTACTTACCACAGAAGATCATAAGGTAGCCACTTCTAAGTTCTTTTTCCCTTCCCAATCTTTATAATTCTGACTTGCTTCCCTTACCCTCATCATCTTCTCTTTCCCGAACTCCAAAATCCTTTACAGAGCAATTTGCCAGTTAGCATTTCTTTGTCTTTTTTTTTTTTGTTTCAATGGGGAAAACAATGGGGGGGGGGAGGGAAATTTGTTTTGTTTTGTGGTGGGATTTTTAACTGAATAATTATTTCAAATCAAATTCACTAACCAAACTGCACAAATGGTTCCAAAATCTCAGGGGGAATCCTGAAAACAAAAACAAAAAAACACAAACTGAGTGCCAGCTAAATGGAAAGAGGAGCCTGTGGGGATGCTTAGAGACTACTAGCCATAGGAAAGCTTGGAAGTGCTGATTCTCAGAGACCTTGTTCAAGTGAAGCATGGCCTGAGGTCTCATAACTTTGTCCAATTCCTCCTGGCTAGAAATAAAACCATCCAAACACAGAAATGGGAGGCTGAACTCTGTCACTCTATGCCTAACTCATAATGCTGAAGTATATATGACACAAGTAGGTTATTCTGCCCTCCACTTAAACCACTTTTTGCAAAAATACAGATTCAATACCACTTCACTGCTGCTCTTACCTTTCTTTCCCAAACTTTTTCAGAAAACAACTACCTTGATCCTTTCCTACTTTGCCCAGGGAAATCTGAATTGCTGCAATGAAACCCAAAAAGACTGGTCACCTTTCCACCATGCAAACCCCAGACATCTCACTGAAATAACAACAGTAGTCTGTTCTCAACCAGAGATTAACTCTGCAGTCATAGAACGAGCTCCTGCTACTTGAATTCTGTACAAAGTACTGACAACGTGCACATGAAAACATCATGTCTTTTCTATCTACCCCAATGCAAATGTCTCAATCTCTGCTCTATAGCCTGTTCTTACCCAACGTGAAAAATAGATCTAAGTTTAAACCTTGGAGCGAAATACTTAGACAAAATTTCAAGCAACGTGTGGCATTTCAATTATTTCTTCCAAACATGGAGCCATAATTTTAGCAATACTACGTAAGTTGAACAGCAACTCAACTTCAACGCTGTAGTAAGTGGCTAAATCTTTTCTGTTATAGAAGATCATGCAGAAGACAAAATCACATACTCTCTGAAAGCAAATGGAAAGGATGAGATGCAGAGAAGCAACAGACATCGACTACCTTTACAACACAGTATTAGAAGTAACCTAAACTACGTGTACATTGCATTCTGACGTACAAAAAAAGTGCTATCTAAAGCGTATTAACAAATGTTTAGCATCTCAGCAAAAAAAAAAAAAAAAGTGCATGCATAAGTATGTCCACATAATGAGACAAAACACCTTCATTCGGTAGGTAAATATTTAGGCCATTTAAACAATTATGCGTTGTCGTGCAAAACGACAAGAATCTCTCAAATTACTACAGTCTTTAACCCAGACTGCGCTTAAATGTTTCTGTGGCCTGCTTAACATTCCAGGCATACTTCTGGCAAGGTAGCTCTGGCTAAGGTTCAAACTGTCCTTGTCCAACTTTCACTTACTATAAAAACATTGTTTAATATAGAAAAGCATACACAGAGACATATGTTTCTTATTTCGCAGACACCTAAAATACTGACACTTGTGTTCACTTAACTCGGCGTGGAAATTTTTAGGCGACCGCTTTTGAAGCGAGGTCGTCTTTTACTGGGCAGCACCCGCAACAGAGCCCACGCTTCCACCAGATTTCAACTACGACGCTTCCATACTGCTTATAACACATTTCTGCTAAAAGCCCTAAGACCTGGCCGTATTTATCCACCCTAAATGAGAAGAAAAGGCCTAACTCGGGCTCCCCACGCACCGCGGGGCCGTGCAGACGCTGCCCCGGACACCACGCAGCTGCAGGTTTTTGCTGCTAATTTGCAGCAGACCGCGTATTTGTCAAATTAAGCGCAGGAATTTCCCGGTTTGCTTACCTCCACGCAGCGTTATCTTTTATGAGGAGGTAATCTACCAAATTACTCCAGCATGCCTCCAGCCTGCTGCTGCCAATTAGTTCAGCCCGGCTAATAAATCAGGATGGCCAAGCCGCTCAGTTACAGCGGGGCTGGTCCGGTACGCGAGCAGTATAAACACAGGCGGTGTCAGCGCTCCTGCCTCCCCATCTCCCCCCGCACTGAGACAACGCTTAGCCCGAGCACCCACCCCGGGGTCGTGGGGGCCGGAAAGCTTCAATAACTATTTTTTCTGCATCAGATTTAACACGTAACACTGCCGACAAACCCATCAGCAGCAGGGGTAGAGGCTCTGCTCCCAGGGTGGGCCGCGGAGGGCCGGTGTGACAGAGCCCCCACCCTGGGCCGCCGACCCGGAGCCTCCGAGCGCCCCGCCAGCAGCGGCACCGCCGGCCCCACCGCCCACACCCTCCCGGCGGCCCCGGACAGGGGAAAGAAAATGTCGCCGATGGGCCCGGCCCCGGGCGAACGGGGCCCACTTTCCCCTCGGATCTCACTCGTACCTGTCCCGGGGGTCGATCCACGAGGTCTGCCGGGTGTTGTGATCGATGTAAAAGACTCGCCCGTCGAAGTCCCTCGCTTCCTCCCAGCCGGCGGGCAGCGGCAGCTCCGAGCTCTCCCGGCCCCGCTGCACGCCCGCCGCCGGCCCGCCGCCCTGTCCCGCCGCCGCTTGCTGCTGCCGCCGCCGCCGCCCGCCGCTCAACCACGGCATGGCCGCTCCGCCGCCGCGCCGCCGCCGCCCTGCTCCGGCCGAAAGCCGCTCCCCGCCCGCCGCCGAGGCAGCTCCAGTCCCGCCCGGGCCGCGGCCGCCCGCCGCCTCCTCCTCTTCTTCCTCCTCCAGCACTAACAGGCGGCCCCGCGGGGAGCGGGACTCGGGCGGCTCCGGCTCCGCCGCGCCGAGCTCATCCTCCCCCGCGCCAGCCCCGCTCCAAGCCGGGACCAGCCCCGCCGCGCTTCCTAACCCCGCCCGGGACCTGCCCCGCACCGCCCCGGCTCCCAGCCCCCGATCCCGGCCCGAGCGCCCCCGCCCCGCCGGTCAGCAGCGCCCCGCCGCCGCCTGCCGCCCGGCGCCTGCCCCGGCCATCTTCCCTCCCTCGGCCCCGCCCGGCTGTTCCCACGGCGCGGAGCCCTCCCGCCCCGGCCCGCTCTGTGGGGCACGGGGGAAGCAGCGGGGCCCGGCCCGGCCGCACCCTGCGCCGCGGAAGCCGGGCCCAGACCCAGACACGTCGGCTCTAGGAGAGGGCGGCTGCCTTCCGCCCCGGGCCCGGGCCGGGGGAAGGAGGCTGAGGCCCCACCGGGGCCCGTCCTGTCCTGCCTCGGGGCCTGTGCTCTGCCTCGGCCCGTGGGGGGCCGGGGGGAATGAAGGAAAAGGGGAGCCATGCCCGGCCCTCGCCGGGTCGTGCGTTTTCCGGTGCCCGCCAGAAATGCCTCGGAGGTGCTGAGCAATCTCGATGTGCACAGGGACATGGGAAAGGGATGGGGGTCCACTGCAAAGGCTCGAAAGATGTTGAAGGGGAGGTCCTGAAGACCGCACGAGTCACGGAGATCATGCTGTATTCAAGGCTGGATAAGGGAAGGTGGAAAATTATGCATCTGGTTTGCTTGACATCTCAGCTTGGTCCCTTAACCCCATTCTGTAGAGCAGAAAGCAGCTGTATCTGATTTGAGCCTGCTGGAGACCACAACGCAGGATTCCAGCTACCATCTAGAAATAAATTCCACAAAACTTTGTTAAAACAGGGTTAAAAATTGGCGTGAGGGACTCTGTACCTTTGCAAGATGCTGCCTTCAGCTAAACCATTAAAAATCTGGACATAACGATTAACATTAAAATAATGCAGGCTAAGCTTCTGAAAACTAGGAACAGGGTTAACAATATATTCTCAAACAACCTTAACTCAGCCCCTTGAAATTGGCAATGCCCTGCCAGGGATTATATTGCAATTCCAATTATGTTTCACTCGCATTCACCGTTTTAAATTACATCTCTATGAACATTAATTGCTGCAGTATGGTTATATGTGCAGGAAATTAGAGGAATCTTGCTCCTAACTTCTTAGGACTTTCTCTTCCATCCCCTCCATAAAAACACTGGCTATCCAAGAGCAGTGCATGAGAGAGGCAGCATAGATAATAGAACAGATCTGACTTTCTACTTATGTCTTGTAGGTTATTTCAATAGCAGTAGACTGTAGTTTTCTTACCGGGGTTACTATCAGCCATGAGGTGCAATATAGTAATAGGTGGGTTTAGTGCTGAATGCAAAGCAGTGTAGGAAGCTCTGAGGTCAAAGGGGAAATAGATTTAAAATGTGGTAAAGGTGTAAAATTTAGCAAATGCAAGGTTGTAGAGCTGATCTTCATAAGCATAGCAGCTTATGTTTAGATCAGCTTATCTTGACAGAGTTTGCTTCAGCAAACACTTGTCAGGCCATCTCATGTGGTCCCGAGAGTTCAGCAGTCTCTCCAGAAGGAAGGTGCTGCTTCTGTGCTACAGATGTTTTTGAAGAGTATTTCAGAGCAGATAGAGTTCAGGCACAGTACAAACTATTTTTTGGTGGTTGCAGCTTTTATTATTTTAAGTACATCTCCCAGATTTTCAGAAGATTTGTTTAGCAGAGGTAGGCATTCTAAATGGCCCATATCTATATTAACTTTTTGGGACACTGGATTTTTTTGTTTCAGAAAAATCTCAAACAGCTGTCCACTGTGCACCACAGCTCAACTTTCTCTTCATTGCTTTGAATGCCTTTGCAGCAATTACCTTAGCACAGTAGCTGCACAGCTCAGCACCATTCCGAGACACTGGACTAGTTCATAATACCTGGAAGCAGTACAGCCAGGTTGCTATAATAATCCAGCAAGACTAATGAGCCCTGCTGAGGATATGTGCAGCACTGCCCTCCAACATGGGCTGGTTCTCCCTCATCACTCCCCAGAGTCCCAAAAGAGGATCAAGCTTCAGCGAAAAACCTGTAGATGGAAGTTGCAGAAACAGTGTGTGACTGACCATGGAGGCGACAAAAAAGGAGGCAGGGAGCTCAACACAGCAGTGAACAAGAGGGAAACTGGCAGGATGGAGTGTGGAACATTTCCTTCAGGTCATAGCTCTTCAAGTAAATTCTTTTCTTAACTTTGGCAAATTGCTCCAGGTTGGAGCCAGAAAAGGACTTGGCTGGGCTGTGGTTTCTCAGGCAGAATTATCATGCACATGATCAGTGTAAAACATGTTCTGTATATCCAGTATGCCCTGATCTCATGGATTCATTATAAAAGCTGTTGAAGATGCATATGCTACCATGTAAAGCACACATCCAAGATTTTCAGGTGCATTTTAGCTGCTTCTGCAGGTGACAGGTTGCATTTTCCTAAATCTTGAACAAGATTCTGCCTGGGCAAAGTTTTCAGGCTAAATATGAGAACATGTCCTAAAAAAACCCATCAGATTTAAAATTATCCTAGACTTCAGGTCTAACTTTTAGGCTGTCTGTATAGAGAAAAATCATTAGGTTCAGTTAGGAGCTGAAGTTTCTTAAACACTCATGAATAAAAGTGTTGAAAAACCTGATTCCAAGAGTCCAGCCTGGTATGCACAGAGCTGCCTACGGGAACCAGTAGGATATGATAGGGCTAGCACTTGCCTCACTAGAACTGAAACTCCCTCTGTCTGCAGCACATCCATGCCAAGGTGTTAGGCAGGAGCTCTCAATTATTTTCCAGGCCAGAACAGTACCCTTCCTTGGATGTTACCTCATCCTTCTGCCCGTTCCTTGTGAGGAAATGAATAAAGCATTCAGAGCCAAGGATTATTTCTGAGTGACATTATAAGTCGAGAAGAACCTGAAAAGGTCACTGTAGTTTTCATGCCAAAGTACTAATTTGCAATGCATTTTGGGCTGTCCAATGAACCCCTCCCAGGCCTGCATGGCTGCTCCCTCCCTTTTATTTTCCTTCCTCTTTAATGTCTGTCCTACATCCAGAGGGTAAAAGGAAAAAGAGGGACAGAGAACCTGGTTTGGGTTGCAGAAAGAAACACTCTACCAAAGAAAGATGACCTGCATAGTATGCAACATGTAATAACACAGAAGATTTTGACTTAAAATAGATAAAAGTGCACCACAGGAAATTAAATGCTTGCAGGTCATATTTTAATCAATCTGAACAAATAGAAATAAATAATATTTCATATAAAGAGATAACAACATAAATTTACACAATTTTTGTCTCACATTTTCTCCATATATACATAATACACATCTCAGTTCTCATGTATTTCACACACCTTCATTCCACACCTGTTTTCCTTCCACTCTTTTCCACCCACAAACATTGCTCACACATTCACTCATTCCTTAGGCACACCTATACCCATTAACTCAAAATTACATAAGCAGCTTTTCTTCGTGTGCCCTCCCTTGCCATGTTCAATGTTTATAATCACACGTTCTACCTACACATCCGCTCTGTTATACCTGCTCTCAAACCCAGGTCTTGATTGATATCACAACCTATCTATATTGTGTTTCCACAGAAAATGTAACTATTTCCCACTGTAGGTTGTAGATAAGTTCTAATTTTATTGCTGTCCACAGCAAAAGCCATTAACTTTGCATAAAAATCCCGACCTCATTTTGGCTCTCCACTCCTTTCTCACAATTGCTGGAAAGTGGCAGCCAGTCAGAACAGGTATCTCATTGTGTATAATAACTCCATCCTCATCTTCTAATTGTGAATACTTATTTGCAATTTATTTCCCATTTAGCAGATATTCCAACCTCAGTGGGACCTTTGTACTGTCTTGACATCTAACTAAAAATTGCCACTGCTCTGGGATCATAGATGTCATCTGGAACAGCAGAGCAGTCTCCTTCATCATCATTGTCCTTGTGGCGATCTATCATGCTTATCCTGCAAGCTGGGGCTTGCTGCTCTTTCCATATCTAACAGAACAAAATCATAAGAGACAGGGGCATAATTTCTCATTAGCTCTGTCCCTTTGGGTCATTTATGTTTCCCACACATACACATGCATGCAAAAATATAAATATAAAGGCAAAGATAAATTAGAGATAGAGAGGACACAGAAATATGTACACCCATGTACATGTACACAAATACACAGAAAGATATGTTGTAAGGGCCATCTCTCCAAATCAAACAAATATGCACTCTGTCTATGACAATCTGTTAGTTGGTTGAATGGCTTTGCTGCTGAGAAATCTGTCTCAGGTGAAGGCTTTCCTTGGGCTGCTTCCAGAATGGTGGAAATCATAGTGGCTTCCCTGCTTTTGCAGCCTCGAGCTGGTGTGGTGTCTGATGTTCTTTCAGAGGTTACTGGGCAAAGCAGAGTTTTGATACTTGAGTTAAAGTATGTGGAACAAGGTGGGACATTGTCTCTTCCCGAGGGCTACTGATTGAGATGGTAGGGAAACTGGACAAGAACTAATCCCCAGGGATTACACAGGGTTCAGAGATGGTTTAATAGATGCCAGATGCAGTGTGTAGTGGGAAGGGTGATCAGCAGTCATCCATTTCAAAGGAACCAGAAAGTAGCAAACCCTAAACTCTCACTTGGTGTCAGCAGCCAAGAGCAGGGCTCCAGGATTAGAGGGCCTGTTGATGATCATTCTCTGGCTCATCTGGTGTGAAGGGTGCCAGGAACCAACACAGGAATGTAAAATCTCTGAGGGCTTTCAGGATGGGTTACACAGCAAGGAGCTGTGTTTGTGTACATGTGAAGGAAGCAAGTTTTTCCCTCTATACATCGAGCATGTCTGACACTTTTCATGAGGAAGGGTATTTCCACATGAAAAGTAGACTGAAAATTCCAAATCAGTGGGGAAAAAAACAGAGGATAGGTCTGAATCTAACATGAAGTATTACTGAAAGACTTCACAAACAAGAGTGTTATCAGGAGGCTTTTATTCTGCAGCAACAAGTCATCTGAGAAAAGGACAAGGAATCCTATGGGACTTTTGTAATCATGAATATTTTTCCCGTGCTTCTTTTCTCCACAGTAATTCTACTTAAATGGACTATGGAAGGTCTGTATTTAGAGTTTTTGGGTCGGTAGTCCACATCCAACTGAAGAAATAAATAATAACAAGTTATTGTTTGGTGCTTCACTTCCTGGTAGGGAAATAGCAAAGAGTTGCATTGCCATAGTGCATAGTGTGCATAGATGACACGTGAGGTAGACAACACAGAGGACATCTGGGCATGCTCAGAAAATACCCTCTTTACAGTATTTTTACTTCAAGTATTAAGGCTGTGGTTTGCCTTTGAATAAATGCAATTCAAATGCTTACATACTCACTGCAATGAAATGTATATACAACTGTTTTTTCCTCCTATCATTACGCCCATAAACCACTGAAATATATATATAATATGCTTTTATAATGCACATTCAAAATTCCGTGGCATGCCAAAATTCTTATTTTATTACATTGATTTAATACACCATATACAGGATGAATTATTGAACATCAAATTTTAAATAAACCAGATTATGTAGAAATAGTAAGATATGATAATCATCTAGGCTTCACAGCTTAATAAGACTGTATTAGCTACAAACAGAAAATTTATGAAATGTATAGAAGTTAGATATTAAACAACTGTAGCAATAGATTTAAATACAGATCAATTCCCTAAGTGTGCGGGCCTGATAACCTTCAGCTTGCATATCCCTTTCTAATCCTCTTTGTCATGGCACCTACTCATTTGTCTCCAAACAGCCTGGGATAACAACAATGTGAATTTCTCTTTATCATTTCTAATGTAACATTCCACTTGATTTATTTATCAGCTGTATTTTCTTCACACGGCATAAGTGCTCTCCTCAGGAAATCCTCCTGACTATGTTCCCCGTGACAAATCCCATTCTTTATGCTACACCTCTTCTTGCCAACTATTTAAATGCCTAGATTCAGCATTTTATCTGTTAAAACATTTCAGATGATTATAGCTATGAAAAATTGTTAATTTTTCTTATTGAGATACAAGAACATTTTCATATGCCTTCCTGTGGTACATTCTGTCCCAGCCAATGTTCAAGTCTGAAGCTCATCATATAGTGCTGTGCATAAATTGCACAATATTTTTAAATTTCAGATTTTTAAAAGTCTCTGTAGAGATCTGATGAGTCGTCAAGCTAGTTTAGTCAATATAAAATTCCTGCTCAAGCATCCCAGCACAGAGTGAGAGGACAGGGGGTAGTTACCCCACAGTGCCTCTCTCTCAACTCTGTCTTAACCCTGAATACTCACACACTTACTCTATTTGCAAACTTAAGCCTATTTCGCTTAAGTGCTTTCCCAGACAACTATAAATAGTCTCTTGGAAGTGGTAATTAAGTCAGGACCACATTCACTCACAGGAATTTAACAGCTTCTCCTGACAGAATGCAATTGTTTTTTCCTCCTCCATCCAGGTCTTTGCAATTGGCCACAGGGGAGCTGGAATGCTTTAATGGTTCAAACCATTTGCAGTATGATTGTATACTGGCACATTATTATTTGTTTCGCTTCATTATTCGTGCTGCTATTAATTCTTATTTTAAAAATAATGTGAAGAAACATATTAAGTCTGAGCTCCGACTTGTCATGTGCCCAAAATAAAATACGATGGTGGAAGTGAGGGCGGAGCTGCCCAGGAGGACCCTGGAGGACAAGATGGTGGGTGCTAGGGAGGACCCGTGGAGATGTTAGCAGAGACAATGGTGAACTACAGCATAGAAAAATATATTT
The DNA here is from genome assembly GCF_015227805.2 of Hirundo rustica. Classification (NCBI taxonomy): domain Eukaryota; kingdom Metazoa; phylum Chordata; class Aves; order Passeriformes; family Hirundinidae; genus Hirundo; species Hirundo rustica. The sequence continues at coordinate 98,948,951 of NC_053451.1, read as the reverse complement.
AAACTAACTGAGATGACAGTTTAGGGATTATTGTACTGTATGCTAACTTCAGCAACTGCAATGACAATTTCGTGTTAATTGTATAATCATACGTTGTTGGAAGCAACTTCTCTACAAATATTTGTTGAAGTTAGCTTGATTTTTTTTCCAAATTATAGTTAGATTAAACTTGGAGGAAAATAAAGTTATTTCACTTCAGTTTATACTTAAAGTAAGGGTTATTTGTCCTGTAAGATTTAACAAAGAAACCTCTCATGTCAGCATTTTATACACGCAGTGGCCACAGCCCACTGCATTCTAGCTCTAACAGGAGTTGCTTTTTTGCCTCCTGACCTTGGAGCCAGCAGGGTGCTGTGCCCACCCCACAGCAAGGAGGCCCTTTTCCTGCTGCTGGTGCTGCCCACCCCTTGGGCAGGGTGCTTGGAGGAAGGCCTGAAGACTGGTGTGTGTGTGTCTTGTGTCAGTTTGAAAGACAGTAAATGTAGTCACTGTCCCACATAGAGCTTTTACAAAACAGAAATAGAGAACATTCTAGATAAATTACCATATATAGGCTTTATGCAGGATTCCCCAGCACATTTGCTCAGTGACTCCCAATTACTTCAACAAGACTGGAGTGCTTGTTCTCACATTGACATCACCAGAGAGACATTTATTCCAACACAAGATGTTGGCTGTGCAGAATATGTCCAATTTTGTTTTACATAAGCACATTATTACAGTTCATTTTTCATTTTCATCAAAGGATGTCTGTGGCATTGCCTACTCTTAGGAGCAAAAAAACAACACAAAACAACCCCCCAGCAACACCTTTTTTTTTTTTTCCCTTTTTTTCCCATCTTAAAGAAACGTGCCAGCTCCCATATGTTTCAGTAAGTGTACACATTCCAGTTCAGCAAGATGAGCATCACTGACAATGCGTGTTGTGATTTGGATACTGGAAACATAAATATATATGTAATACCTCTGAAACATGCGGGTGATTTTAGCAAGTCAAATCAAAGTCCATCCAGCCCAGTACTGTGTTTCTAACAGTGGTCACTCCCAGCTGCCCAGAGGAGTTTAAGGACAAATCAGACATACAGTGACATTTTTCAAGAACTGTCTTCCAATCTTCAGCGAATTCCAGCTCAGGATGTTCTTGTCCAGAACCAGCACCCCTGTATTCAACAGTTTCCAAGGGACTTCCTTTATTCGATTCATCCAATTGTTTTAGTATCTACATTATATATAGCAGATATCTTTATCAGTACCCTTGGAGAAGTATTATCTTTTGTGCTGTTACCAGTTTGATGCCTCCTATCTATTGTACTAAAGGAAACTGTGATGATTTTCTGTTTTCTGCATGGAGATGCATCATATCTCCCATCCATCCTCACTGTGATGTGTTTTTGTGATATTCCCAGTCTTATGGAAGAAGAAATATCTTTACTTATTTCAAACTGGACTGAAGTGATCGCTGCCCCACATTCACCATGATGGCTGACCAACGAATTAGAAAACAGGGTTGGATAATACTCCCCACTAGTCTGAAATAAGGGCAAAAATGCAATTTAATGGTTTATTTTGGCCTTCAGTTCATTTTTCATGTGCTGTGGATATGCACAGAAGTGCTGAGTATCAGAAGCTCTGAAGTGTATGTAAGTTCTGAAAAGCAGAATTCCTTACAGAATTCCCCAGTATGCCCAGATCAGAAAAATATAACCATAATACTATTACATTCATGTTATAGGAATATTACATTCATAACTAGAAAGCTTCTCCTCTTAGGCAGCAGAGCAGTCATCAATACTTTTTCAGGGCTTTTTTTCTTTTTTTTTTTTTTTTCCTTAGTTTAGTTTAGTTTAGTTTTTTTGTTGTTTTCACTTTTCTGGGCAGCACTGCCAACCCATTTGTATGCATATTCTTCTTTTAAGCCAACAGCCCTCGCAGAAATCAAGGTGATATTTTATAGTGTTGTAACAGATCATTGCTAGATATAGGATATATGTGTAAAGAATTTCTAATCTTTTTAATTTCAGAGAATCATTGATGTTGGAAAAGACCTCCAAGATCACCAAGTCCAACCTTTGACCAAATGTTAGAACCAGCAAAATAAAAATAAACAAAATTAGTTGGATGATTGTCCTTTGAAATTTTTGTCCTACATCGTCCCTTAGCGAGTATCTCCTCACCAAAACTACCTAGACAAATTACCTAGGTAGACTTCAATGTGCTCTGAAAGCCCTTAAAGTTCACATATCTTCAAGTTCTTGTCAAATTTACATTAATGTTTAAATTTAAACTGATCCCCAGAGATTACATTTTAAATATAGGTGAATTAATATTTTCACTGGATCATGTAATATTAAGCAAAGTTTGAATGATCATATGGACTGTTTAGATGTTTTTCCCAGTGCTTAAAAACCTGTAATTAGTTTCCAAAATCTAAGATTTCTCAGCCCTTTGAAAGCCTTGAAAACCAAAGGCTCTTTTCTTTATTTTACCTTTATAATAGGAAAAGCAGTAATCTTCTGTATTGCCTAGTATTGTAAAAACCATATTGCTATACTTGATACAGCAATAACACAACCTAAGAAAAGCATTTGCTGAGCTGACAATATTGAATTAAGACCTGTGTCCAGCAATGAGCTTTTGTCACTAAACACAGCAATCTGGCACAAGGTTGAAAATCTATTTTTTTATTCAATGCCTCATTAGCACAGAAAAATCCTTGTCAAGGTCAGCACCCGTCAAAGAGTTTGATGCTGGAGAGATCTGTGCTGTTACTCCTTGCGTTATACAAATATTACTCTGCAGATTTGGTCTGACTCCAAATAGAAAGAACTTATTTTCCACGCTCCTCTAGCAAAGTCAATGTATATTCCTCCCTATTGACACTACTCTTGCTGTGGAAGCTCTGGATTTTTGTAACTGAGTTATACACCATGAATTGCCTAAGCAGATAATGAAGATACTCCCTTTGGTTTTCTCTGTTATAAATTACTGTTGTCATATATCTGTTGTAAATGTGCCCATCATCACAAAGAATGAAGAATTTTGTGGCAAAGACAGTGCTGCAATCCAGTTCTCTGGGACAGGAAGCAGCTGATTTAATCACCAGACTTTCTCTAAGCACAGTGTCTTGCCTCATGCACTAAACACTTCCAGGTTTTGGGACGCAGAAGGGAAAAACGCAAAGTCCAATGAAAATCAAAGGTGAGAGGTTTAAAAGGACACTGAGTATGGGGCTGAAGAGATCTTCCTGTATGACTAGCATAGCACTGAGCAATGCCACTGACAACAGAGTGCAGGTCTAAGGGCTGCCCGTGTTCCCTTCACAAATGCTGACACTGAGATTGCCAGAGGGGAATTTCCATGGGAGAAGGTTGAGGCACTGCTTCTTTTTCCTTTTAACAGTTGCCAGCACCCTGCAGACATCCAATGGAATGATGGAAGGGAGGCTGCCATGCCCATCTTCCAGGCCTGGCTGTCCTAATGATGCCCACTAAATGATTCCTTGGCTTGTAGGTCTCAGAAACCACTTCTGCCAATAACTGACACGACCAGGAGAAAACAAATCTGTAGACCATTAAATGTTTCCTGGAATTAAATCAACACAAAACCCAAACCAAACTAAATCAAAAAAAGCTCAAAATGGAATAGTATGTATGATGTGCCTTAAATCCGGTGAGACATAATTTAAATCTATGCCTCAATTGAAGATTATAGATTATGCTGTTTTAATTTCATCATCAGATCTAAAACAATAGAGAGGTCACACAGAGGGGGGAAGAAAAGGAAAATGAAAGCAAAAAAAAAAAAAAAGCATTCATTTCCAATGCTATTCAGAACATTGTAATTGCGTGCATGAAAACTGTGGCAGTCCACTGGATCTTCCTGGTACCATCTACCTCACATACATTATTATTAGTATGCACTTTTCTATAACCACTACCTCTGCTCAAGTTTTGGTCAGCATGGAAAATGCTGTCAGGAAAATCTAGAAAATGAGCAATGACTACTTCAGGTGGTGTTCTCTTTCCTGTTGTGAGTTTCCTGACTGTTGTTTCTTTCTTAACCTGTGGTTGTCAACATTATCACAAAGTCACAGGACTGCACTGTACAAAAGATGTCCCTTGAAGCAGAAGCCAGTGGTATGCTTTAGGGCTGAAATAAAAGAATTTTTTTTCCTTTTGGCTGGAAAAACTTATAAATGGCATTTTCCTTTCCACAGTGGTTATTCCAACTTTTTTTTTTTTTTTCCTGTGAGACAGTCTGTAGATTAACTAGGTTAACTGCATCTAATTTTCCTAATATCATGACCCTTTGGGAGTACCATTTTACTACAAGTGAAATGAGATATAATCCTGCCCCCTAGCAACATCATTATTTATTACCACTCTATTAATAGATTCTGTAACTTGTTTTTATTAACAAAAGATATGACTGCATATTTGGCCATAACTCTCTTGATATCAAGGCAAAAAGTCACAAGATTAGAATCATATTTTCTCAATAACACTTTCTAACAATAGATAGAATTCACATTAAAGAACATCTTGGTAAGAATAGATGGAATTACTGTGTAAAAATGCTTCATGCACAATGGAAAAAATTCCAATAATTTTGGCTGGAAGGCTATGAAAATTTGTGACAGAAAGAAAACGATGCTGTCACAAGTGCAGAAAAATGCTTTAGCTCTGCTAGAGTGCTGCTTCTCTGTTCATCCCCATTGTTTCACACTCTTTTGGAAGAACTTAACTTTTTAAAAATTTGCAATTCTTTGGTAGCTGTCTGTCTCCTATATTTAAAAAATGTAGTCGTGAACTTCATACCTGAATGAAAATTCAGATTGCTTTGCATTGGCATCACTGTTTTATTCTGAATGTGTATCATCCCAGTGTAACTCATCTTGAAGTGGAGAGGTGCTTCAGTAACATCACAGCTACCCCATTAATCTTTGAAAGACAATTTGATAATACCTGCACAAAGTCAGACTGCAGTTAGACTGATAATGTGCTGACTGTGTATAATACTGGCTAATGCTCTCTCATACTTTATACGTGTCTTTCTTGGCTTTTCAAGTTCCTCCTACAGCAGAACAGGCTCCTACCATTCTTAAATACTAGAACTTAATTAGAATAATTAGCAACCACCATTTCTTCATTCTCATTTTTAGAATCCCCTTTTTACATGGGAGAATAGAAGTCCAGTGTCTTCAGTTTAGAACTATGTTGTGTTTTTCAATGGTACCATAAATCACATAATCCCACTGGAATTAACACGAGACAGGACAGTCCTTTGTTAGAGTATAGTCAACACACCTGGAACGTTCATGTCTCACATCATGTGAAGATGTGACTTGAACTAATCACTCCTTGTCACAGCTGTAAAATCCTAACCAAAGGGAACAGGATCAGCTCTAGCTCCATTGATGCCATACTGAATAAAGCACCCTCTGGCTAGAGTCTCTTACCTGCACCATGCAGAAGGGCAACATTCCCTGCTGACACATTCCCTCCCCCTTCCCTTTACTTTGTGTCCCACTGCTGACGTGGAGAACCAAAAGCTGGGCAGCGCCATTGGGGGTGTGAGAGCTGCAAGATGTGGGGCAGACCGGATGGTGAATCTCATTCTCAGTGGGTCTGTGAACCGAAGGCAGGGAGGCCCGACTTTCCTCTAGTAAGACTTGGCTCTGCCAAAGCAGCAAAATTTAAAAATCACTGTGATTTTAGAGAAATGTAAAGTCTGCCATAGAAGAATGGATACCTTTTCTCAATGCATTCATATTTAGATGTCTATTATTTAAATGCTTTCTTAATTTCATTTTGGATTTCTTTACACATAAGTTTGAAGTGATCTAATGAAACCTGTCCCTGTCAGGTAAACCTAAATGTGTAGATATGAGTGTGGACAGAGCCATAATATCAGAAGTCCTGCTATGCTTTACAGCTTATAGGAAGGGAGGTTACGTTTAAAAGCTGATAGGAAGCTTTAAACATTTAAAGTCATTCCAGAAGGCACAGCTTCAGATGACAGCTTGATTCCCTTTTCCCACAAATCACTGTGGTTTTTTTCATGCAAATTTCTTGGTCTTCAATATCTTCTCTCATCATGTGGGAAAAGCACTCCTGCTTTTTGCATCTCAAAATCCATACAGATAATAGTTTGTAGCTTCTATCTTCAATTCCCATACTGGCCATAAAATGCAGAACTGCCTCTTTAAAAACAACATTAAAAAAAGGAGGAGGAAAAAAAAGAAAAAAAAAAGAAAAAAACCCCGCCATATTTTGCAAGGATTTCTATATTCTTTTACATTTTCCTGCCACACTTCCTTTATTTTTGTCTGTCATTAGTTTAATTGTAATTTCATCTGGCTTAAGCATCTGTCATTTTGTTTATCTTTTCTGTACTATGCATACCAATGGCACTGCCTAAGTAACAGTAAAAGCATGTTGTTAATAACAACAGGCATACAAGGAATTGTTCTATGTCAGGTGCTATCTTGCAGCATCCCTTTGAAAGAACAGATTACCAATGAACACTGAACACCTGTTTTTTACATTCTTTAGTAAATGACTAATGTTTATATACAAAGAGAAGGTGACCTCAGTCACGAGCAATAGCAGCTGGCAATCACACTGCCAAATCCCTGCAAATGCTAGACGGTTAGCAAAAACAAGTTTTCTTTTTGTGACTTCCAGCTGTCAGTTTTATTTGTTCTCAGCTAACTCAAATATTACCTATCCACACAGGATCACAGGTCAAAGTACTTCTTGCACCAGCTGCTGGCACCAAGTGTGCCCCACTGATCAATAACGAGGGAGCACAGGATTTATCTCAACAGAAAGCTTGGCTGGTTATCAGAGAAAGATCTCCTGCGTAAGCCACACAAAGCCGTATAGCATCCCTGGAGGAGGAGCAAACCCGATTTCCTGCCTGGCTGGGATGGAGGGCAGGCGGAAAAGAGGAGGAAAGGAGATACTTTCATTGTTTACAACAGAATAGAAATTCCAACCCGAAGAGACCAGAAGCAGAGGCCTGAGAAGGCATAATGACATTCCTCCTCCCTCACGTGTTCAAATCCAACTGGTTTTGACAAACATCTTCATAAATACCTTCCAGGAGGAGAAGCTGAAAAGTATTCCTAATCTTCCCACAAAACATGCACAGAACATGAATGCATTTCTAGAGGGAAGAATATTTCATTGACATGAAAATCAAGGCAACACACTACATTAGATTCCACAGGCGCCTCTAGTTCTTAGGGAAACAGATTTTCCATATTCTTATTCAAGCAATGCTGGAGGCAAAGATAGAGGTATGATTCACAAACCACAGCCTCCAGTTTGGCTGCTCCTGTACTGCAGGTTAAGAGCCAGCACAGTAAGTAGCTATCTGTCCAAAGGAAATAGCCTGTATTGCTAGGAAACATTCAGAAGTCTTTATGAAAGCTAAACAGCCAAACGGATACTTATGGCAGCACTGAAGTAAAAACCAGCACAATAATTATTATCATCAATTGGCATACACATGCCACTTAAAAATAAACCAGTTTAATTACTAATACTGATCATGGGCATTTATTTCTTGGTTGCAAGGAAATAAAATATTTTTATGTGTTTGCAGTATCACTCACAGTCCTAGAAGCTGTTCAATAGGAATTTACTTGCTGACTCACAGGGCATATGCATTTTGGTAACCAACTCATGTTTGAAAATTACAAGTAAAGAATATAAATTTTACATCTTTTATGGTTCTGTTTGTTGTTTCAAGTCTGTTTTTTGTATTGTGTTTTGTCATTTTTCATATAATTATATTCACTGAAAGCTGCCTATGTATAGATCTAAAATATTTTCCCAGAATTCATGTTACTTTAGGTTTCTTCTTTCCATCTCCATCTCTTTTTTTGGAACCCAAACCAAGCATGAAAATTTTCAGCCAGAAAAAATGTGTATGCTGTTAATCAGGACACAACACATACCTGTGTAAATGCAAACACTCCCTCTTGCTGCACAGGATTGCAATTTTTTTCCAGCTTTGTAGATATTTACTAGAAAGCAGATTTATGGGTAGTGCTGATCCAAATCAGAGCTGTCATGGCATTTAAAGCAGGTGTAGCACCACTCATTTTGAGGGCAGAAAAAGTTTTGCATATCTAGTTTTTGCCTTCTGTCTTAAGGATTACCTATTAGTGCTACCTGCTAAGGCGTTTCTCTTTTCCACCCCAACTGAATTTTGATTTTTTCATTTAGATAAAAATCCTTAAAGCTGGAGTGGAAGGCAACTTACATATTTAGGTGTACAATACTGCCTTGCAGTCCAAGAAAAAGGAAAGCTTCTGGTCAAAAGCAATTGAGGATCAATTACCGATGAATGTTTTGAAAAATCCCATCCCAAACTGTCTGTACAGTACAGTGTCCTGTACAACTAGCCCCCTCACCCAGCTTCCTTAGTTCAGTGTGGAACGACATCAGCTCAAATAGTATGTGTTTAAATGGCAGAGCAAAGGGCAACTTATTAGCTGTCTTTGATAGCTGTAAGATGTTTGTACCATCATCTTATCTTAGTTCTGTAATATCTAATTATATAAATCCTTCTGAATGTTTATCATAGAGCTTAAAGCGGATTTTCTACTCTGCTAGCCACATACCTTAATGATAGCTTTAAAATTAGAGAGGATATTAAAAATCAGGTGTTTTCTACCTGGTAAAGGCTGTTTTAGTTGTGCCTGTGAGAGAACCATAAGTTATTTTTAAATAAAAGGCTAGGTTTATTTTGTTTTATTTCTATAAATTCTCCAAAGGAAGGAAGTCTTTACCAGAAGGCTCCTTAGGTTGGTTTCCTTTTACTGCCATAAGAGATGACATTTGATGGTTTGTGTTGAAACTGAATCCAAACATCTCATCACTGCCTGTCCAGATTAACTTCATCAAACAGATTAAAATGTGAACAACCTGAAACATTCCAAGAGTTTGGCATGTGATACACACTATGTTTCTCAAGACATGGTTTTTGTAATGTCTGATCTCCTGAACTGCTGGAGATGTGAAAGTGTGTTGAAGGGAAATTACCAAACAATGTCAAGCACCAGGAAAATTAAAGAGAGAAAGGAGAAAAACCTCTCTGGCATTAGGGAAATGAGGTCTTCAGAAGACAAAGAGTGTCTGCCATAAAAACTGAAAAAGAAAAAAGTCTTTCACAATATTCATAATTATTTTGTCACAGTAGTATAATTTGGTCACTAAAAAAGGGTTACTGTAAAATAAGCATATCCTTCACAGCTACATCAATAAATTACCATGCAAGTCGCTGTCCCAGCTCAGGCTGCAGCAGATAGTGGTCTATCATGTTGCCAGACTCAAATGAAGTTTTCACAAGCGCTAAACCAGCATTAGGGTACAATGCTGTTCCTGTGTTAGACCCACGCCTCTAAGCTTTGTTCTCAGTGTAACAGAGTAGAACACTGGTAGTGCTGGATGTAGTTCTGCCCTGTGATACACACATAGCAAAACCATCTCTTAAAATATGGGAACATGAGTTTTTCAAGTGACACTAACATCCTTTTGAATAGCAGTGTGGGAATAGAGCAAGCACCCCAGGAGGGCTGCAACTCATGCAGCATGCCAGCACTGCATGGATCAAATCCTGCATAGTCTCAGCCCGGTATAAATGAAGTCAGATGAATTTCTGAAATTGATTTTCTAGAAATGCTAGAACTTCAAAGTGAGAGGAATAGGACAAAATATGTCAGGAAAAACAAACAGACAAACAAACAAAAACCCCAAGTAGGGTATTATTTAAATTACTGGAACTTTGAGAAAAAGGGCTGAAGGGATGTAGGCAGTAAAACCAGATTTCCAGCACCTTGGTCATTTGTTTTGTCAGAATGAATCCAGGTCTGGGGCTCCCAGCACAGGAAGGCCATTGACCTCTTAGGGCAAGCCCAGAAAAGGGCCACCAACCAGATTACAGGGATTGAGCACCTCTCCTACAAGGAAAGCCTGAAAGAACTGGGGGTGTTCACTCTGTAGAAGAGAAGGGATCTTGCAGGACCTTCTTCTGAAGGGAGCCCACAAGAAAGGAGAACCAATTTACAAGATCACGTAGTGACAGGACAAGGGGGGACGGATTCAACCTGAGAGTAGGTTTAAGTTGGGTATTAGGAAGAAATTCTTTACTCTGAGGCTGGTGAGGCACTGGAAGAGGTTGCCCAGAAAAGCTGAGGTTTCCCCATTCCTGGCAGTGTTCAAGGCCAGGCTGGATGATGTTCTAAGGAACCTGGTCTAGTGAAAGGTGTTTCTGTCTGTGGCCTGGAGATTGAACTAGAGGATCTTCAAGGTCCCTTCCAATCCAAACCATTCTGTGATTTCCGAAAGCCTCTTCCCGCACCTCAAGTGATCCACGCTGCCCGGCCTTGTCTACTCATGGGTTTGTGGGGTTGTGGTGAAAATAAATCCCCTTCAAACCTCTGTCCGGACGCTCTCTGGTCTCCCCGTGCGTTTGTGGGCAGCGGCGAGCGGCAGGCCCCTGAGGAGAGCGGCCGGAGCTCGCACCCTCCGCAGGCGCAGCTCTGCCTCCCGAGGCCCGAGGGCAGCGAGCCTGCCTGGCCAACCTCCTGCGGCACTCCCAGCTGGCCCGAGGAAAGGGGGCTTCTCCATCCCATAGGGGCCGTACCGCTCTGCGGGGTCCGAGCGAGGCGAACACGGCCGCGGATAAAGGCATTCCTTTGCGCACGCCTCGCTCTCACCTTCGCCCGGCCCGGCGCTCCCGCGGAGCGCGCGGCGCGCACGCACACGGTCGCGCGCTCCGCCGGGCACGCGCCCTGCGGCGGGCGGGGGCGGGGCGGGGCGGGGCGGGCGCGGCGCTGCCCCCGCGCGCCCCCTGGCGGCCGCCGGCAGCAGCGCCGTCCACGCCGCCCCCGTGCCGTGCCGGCGGCGGCCGTGCCCGGGTCGCGGCCCCGCGGCTCCCGGTGCCTTTCTGTGGGGAGCCGGTGGGGGAGAGGCCCTGTACCTCCACCGGAGCGCTCTGCGGCCTGGCAGCTCCACACCCGCTTAGCGAATCACGGCGCTCGGCCCGAGAGCGCGGCCGGCTGACGCTGAGGGTGCTGCGGACCGCCGGAGCCCGCGGCTTTCACGCTGCTCCCTTTCCCATAGGCCTTTCTCCCAGACATAGCTGTTTTTTTCCTGGACTGAACATCCCAATTACTTGCCTTACACTTGGTTTGAAGCTTTGTTTTCTCTCTGCAGGCCCCACGGATGCCCCGTGAGCTTACCTCTCGTCCTTATACCCTCTTCTGCAGCCCCCTTCCCCATGCCATTGGGGCAGCCCCAAAGAAGCTGCAGAATCTTAGCAGCGATGCACGACACCACTCTAGGACAATCCCAGACAGACAAAGATTATATTTATTAAATTTTTTTCTTATACATTCTGAAAGGTGGATATAAACACAAAGTTGTGGCATATACAGTGGACATGTACATGAGTTAAGCCATGGAAATCACAGCTAACCTAAAAACCTGCAAATACATGACACGGCCACAACAAAATCTATGCACCAAGATTTTTTCCAAACTGTGGGACATTAGGAGGTAGAAACAGCATCCCCAGCTGCCTGAGAAGGAACCCTCCCGCTGGGATGGAGAAGTATTTGAATTCAGGTAAAAAAGTAATGCCTTGATCTGTAAATACTAATGGAACGCAAGAATACTGGCATTGAAACAGTTGATAGGAAAGGTGGCTAGGATTCCTCCCACTAGGTAAAATGAGATATTTTTGTAATTCTCTGCTGGAGATATCCCACAGAGCAAAGTGGTCCAATCGTATCCTTGCTATCTTTCTCAGCAGATATCATAGGGCAGTCTTGGTGAGCAATAACTCCTGTAGAAACAGGAGGATTATATAACAAATGACAAAAACTTTTAGAAAATTTCTTTGAAATAATGTGGGGCTTTCAAGAGTCTGAACCATGAAACATCCGCAAATGAGCTGAAAGTAGTGACCTCAGTATACCACAGTTTCCATTCTATAGGAAACATTAATACTATATACAGGGCCCTCCTGAATACCTGGAAAGCAGTTCCAGTTAGGCACAATAAAAATGATGGACAGGACATTGCTAACTGAAGGTGATCAGCTGTGTCGAATCTTTGTCAGGTGCAATGCTGGCCATGAAGAAAATGAAACATTCACTGAAAATCCAATGCTTGGCATCAGTATGAATTTACAGAAAGGAAGGCCTGAGTTCTGAGGTGATCTGAAGCCTGTCTTGTACCCTGGAAAGCTTTAATGGATTCAGCCCCTCACAACATGCAGTGAAAGCCATTAAAAAAATACCCATGAGGGTGTTAATCACCATTTTCTATCACAAGAGCACATTTCTTTAAAAGTAGAAGGATGGGAGGAACAGGGTGTCCCCAGAGTTTCCAGACATTTAACTCTGTGTGGTATTTTGCTCTTTCCCTAGGGTCTGCAGGTAAGTTTTCTTTTAATATCTGACTGAAGAAAAATACTGAATTTAATTCTCATTCACTATACTAGGGGAAAAAGCTATAAAATGATTCTGGGGTTCTAAAATTCATGTAATAGAGCATGTTAACATAGACTCATTCAATTACAAATGTTGGAAAACGCCTCCAAGATCTTTGAGCCCAATGTGTGAACATCTAGACTTTTGTCTGAAATTGACATCAACTCATTCCTCAGCCCAGCCCAGGCCTCCAGCAGGAAAGCCAAAGGAATAATTTCAGAACCTTGTAGCGGTGACATAATACTGGTTGTTTTAACTCTAGTGGGCTGCATCTATAAAAAAATCCTCAAATTACTATCCTAAGATTTTAAGTGAGATATTTAACTGGAAAACTTTAACTTCATCAACAAGGAGAATTTAGGAGGCAGATTTAGCAGGGTCTGTTGTGATAGGACAAGGAGTAATGGTTTTAAACTAAAGGAAGATCAATTTAGATTAGAGATAAGGAAGAAGATTTTTACTCTGGGGGTGGTGAAACACAGTAATTTGTTGCCTAGAGAGGTGGTGGATGTCCATCCTTGGACACATTCAAGACCAGGTTGGATGGGTCTCTGAGCAACCTGATCTCATTGAAGATGTCCCCGCTCCTTGCAAGGTTATTGAACTAGACAAAGATCCCTTCCAAGCCAAACTATTTTATGATGATCTCCCTTAAGGAAATGTGTCGTGGATGGTCGTTGTAAGTGATCAGTCCTAAAATTGCATCTGTGGTCTAAAACACTTGACTAAATTATTTTAAGAGGCATCTTTCTTTTTAAAAAATTTTGCTTAAGTTGTAAGAAAAATATTTTCTTTCGTGACCTTCATAGGAGTAAACAGTTTCTCAGTCAAGATCATCTCCTTTTAAGTTTTACAGTTCAAATGACTAGCACAGAAATCACAAACAACATTCTGGGGTCATTTTTCATAATCCTATGTCCAGGTGGTTACTCCAAGAAGACTGAACTAAGGTTAGTAGAGTTTTCAGGAATATATAATCTTTTTGTTTATCTATTACAGGACAAGACTCTGTTTCCCAACTAATGTTAATTGGTTTCATTTTATGATGTCAGTTGATAATTTTTTTTCCCAGTGATGATTTGGCACAAAGGCAGCTTGTCCTAAAACCAAGCTGGTATCTGTAGCTACTTGCTTACTTTTAATGGTATTAAATCACTGGTCCTTGGTTCAGCCATCCAGGTGTTGTCTGAGCAATGCAAACAATTTTCTGAGTGCTACAGACGTGAATGCGCCTCCCAACAGCTGCGTGTCTAACATTGCACAGGGATTAAATCACTTACCACAGGAGCTGGGCAACAGCATTTTTGCGGTTCCTAAACCAGACTTTGGTCACCAATACCAATCTGCCAAAGTGGACTGATACAAAAAAGTTCATGATTAGTAAAAGCTTGAAAGCAGAAGCTCCTCCTGTCTGGTCTATCCACTCTACTGTAAACTGTTCTTGCTTTAAAAGACAAGGAGCTCTTTTTCATTGAGATTTTTTTTCTTTTTTTGTTAACACTGAATTAATCAGAGAGAGCATTTATAAAAGGCTATGTTAATGTGGACTTCCTCTGGTGGCTTTCTAATAACTGACCATGATTTCTAAGACTTTGTGTAAACAAAGGATTAAACTGGATTTGGGGTTAAATCTTCCTATTGCAGCATAATTCATCAGCAGTGAATGGCCAGAGAAAGCTATTAGTTTGGAGTACATGGATATACTTTTTCAGGATGATGATGCTGATCATCTAAAATAAGATGTTTGCCATCAGTTTACAATTTCCTGTAATTCCAAAAGTTAACTCATAAGAAAGGCTTAGACAGATGAATACTAATATGAGGACAGGAACTGCCAGGGCTTCTGTGTACTACAAAATATATTTTAAACATATTATATAAACCTGCCGTTACTTGCATTCTTCACTGTTACATGTACCTGCCCTATGCTCTCCAGGTTGGAGTGCTAGGCACTCTTGTCAGCCATGAAATTACAGGCCAGCCACCTTCTTTCTCTGGGTATCTTACTCTTTTTGTCTTCCTTCTGAATCTGAATCCCTAAAGTAAGTAAATGTCCATTCTCATTTTATGAGTAGAAGATGATTTCAGGTTGAATTCTGCGCAGACAAAAACTGTATTTTCTGAAACTACAATCATATTTTAATCACTAATCTTCCCTATCTTTGGTAGGTCACCTGCTTCTTACTTTCCCTTTCTGCTTCTCACTTTCCCTTTCTGCTTCTCTCTTCTTTGCTTGCATTTTCCTGCCTCTCACAGTTTTTCCTCAGTGACTCACTCAGGTTTCTTCTTCTTTACCCCTCTGACTTTTTTTTATTGTTCCTCTGTCCAGTGTTGGTCTTCTACTATGCCTCCAGGGGCTTGTCCTTCACTGCTGATAAGCTTGTGTGGTCTCCAGATTGCACTGGTTATTTAGACAAGAAAAAGTCTTAGATCTCTTAAGGTATCATAGTGGACATTAAAATAAGGATCATTTAAAAAGAATTGGAGTTCCTTGTCAGATTTTCTAGAAACATGACTTGCAAATAGAATAACGGAGAATTCAGGTGGTATGGACTTTTGATCATTTTCTTCAAAGAGTCTGGTTTTTTGTTTAGTTTAAACAAAGAAGTTTTACAGTATATCCTTAGGCAGTTTTGCACATCAGAGCTCAGCCTTTTCAGACTAAAATTAAAAAGCAATCCTGCAAGATACTGAGTACTTTTGTAAATTCCCTCTGACTTCCATACTCAGATTCCTGTAAGATTCATTTTTCAGGCTAAAAGCTTGAATTGTCTTTTCAAACTCAGGTTAGTTTTGCTTATGTCTGCTCCAGAGTACTTTGTATTTGCTGATACAGATACCAAGTTTCAGCTACAGAACAGATTTTCTGAAACATTTCTGGGCCTCTGAAAAGCAAAAAAATACTTTGTTTCAGAAGCTACTTTTTCTGACCATTACTAATGATCTTTATGATACTACTGCTTAAATGTTCATGTCAATGCTTGTGAAATTTGTGGACCAAACTCCTCCTGACATAGAGTACGGGTAGTGTTAATTCATTCTTCAAGTGGATTGACAACCAGCATTTCAAAGGAAAGAGCAGCATGTGACAGCGAGTTCTGAGGCCTGGACTGAGCATGGCAGCTAGAAGGGCTCTGGAAGCAGCCAGTTTTGGCGAATGTCAGCATTGGCTTTGAACATCACCAGGATCATTTGGGAATTCTGGACTATTAGCATACCAAGCAATGTTTACTATTTACAGCTGCAAAATGAAAGTCTCAGAATCCATGGGTTATCACTGGAAATGAAGCTATTTATAGAGAGATGTTCTGGTGGATGCAAATATTTCTGAGAAATTGTAGAAAGAAGATGAGGTATTAAGGCTCTTGCAAATAATCCCATTGATAGGCTCATGGGGTATGCTTTAATGGTGTGCACACACAGAAAGATAGGATGAACTGGCATGTGCTCAGTGCCTTCCTGCTGCAGGGATATCATACCAGTTAGTTTGAACCCTTACACTAAAAAGCATAGTGACTTCAACAAACCGATTTTATTTCTAGCATACGTTAAAATATTTAAATTTGTACTTAACCAGGATAAATATTGTGCGTAATGTACACCACGATGTCTGTGCTAAATAGTGCAGTTTAGTTCTAAAACAATGTTATTTAAAAAGCATCATTTGGTAAAGGAATTGAAGGAGAAAATGCAGCATTGTATTGCAGCAGGCAAAATTCAATTAAATGAACACTGAATTTAGATATCCCTGAAAAACTAAAGTTCAACCTATGCAGGTCACTTTAGAAATAACACTTGTCAGCAACACAGAAGTGAACTCAGGTACTCATATGAAACACAGCAGTGTTTCAAAATTAGCTAATAAAAATAATTTTTTGGCTGAAAATAATTAGTCACACAGTATATTTCCATTCCCTTGAATGAACTGACAGCAGTGGATGAATGTCACTGAAGAGTCAGGGCTGAACTCAGAGAGCTCCTTGAGCAGATGAAGTCACTGGTTTGCTATGTTTATGCTGCCACACGTCTCGCAGGCATCTGAGGCCTGATTTATCAGAAGGAGCCTTGGCATCCAGAACAATGGCATGTTTATGTTACAAAGAAAGGTCCCACTGCGAGCGGCAGGACAAGGGATGCCGGTAGGAGCGGCAGCAGTGGCTTCCTGCGCCCCAGGCTGCCGTGGGCAGCGGGGGAAATGAGACACCGTGGCTTATACTGCAGACCAGAAACTAGCTCTCAGGGATTAACACACATAGGCCAGTGATAATTTTCCATATTCCCCCAGCTAGGAAAAAGCTGATCTGTGGATTTTGAGCACAGCCCTTATAGCCCTTTGAAGAAAGCTTGTAGGTCATACATAGTGCTCCCAGAATTGCAGCAGCCAGTGTAAGCTTCTGAACATCCAGGGTTTCCAGGGGGTAAAGTCTTCACTGAGCCTAACTCTGTGATAGACCTTTGTTGAAAACTCCCTGGAGACTCTGCAGTGGCCACTCAAGTTTCCCAGTTCCCACCTGAGCAGTGCTGGAGGAGATGACAAAGGCATCCCTGGTAAGCCGTGCTTGGTGCTGCACGGGAGGTGGCACCCAGCATGCAGCCCAACTTACCTCAGGCAGATCAGCTGAGGGTGGTACCAAACAGGGCACGGTGATACCATGGTGGTACCAAACAGGGCTTGTCTATGGCGTGGTCAGCCTCTGACAGCTGCCCCAGCCATGCCATAGACAAGCACATCCAGGATGGATACATGGGAGTAGAGGGAAGTATAGCAAATTATTTTACTTCCTGGCCCGGGCAGCAGAGTGGGGTTCAGCACACCTGGTTGCTGCTGGTACTCCATCAGTGGAGTCCTTGATGTCCACAGTGTTGTAAAGGATGTCGTTCCCACCTGAGTCATTGCCCCCAAGGAGGACTCTGCCAAAGCCGATGTGGTTAGATGTGGATATGATGGGGCCCTCTCTGCTGTTTTGCATTGTTCCCTTCTGTATCATCTACCTCCCTTTTCATGTAATTTTTTTTTGTTGTTGTTCATTTTAGCTTCACTTTGAAACATGATTCCTGTTTTGTTGTTTATCCTTTTTTTTCCAGATTTCACAAAATCACTTGTTAGTCAAATATTTATTATCATGCTGTCAAACAGCACTAATTTTTAAAAATTTGTATAGCATCCTACAATCTGCCTGTTTTTCCCTTTTATTCCCTCTCTTTCTTCCTTCTTTTCCCTTGCTATCCCAGTTTCCTCCCCTTTGCCTTGCATGACACCATTCCTCTGCTGTCTCTGCTCTGTTGGCTACAGCAAGGCAGCATCACACACCCAGGGGACCCCTGCATCCCTGAGTCTGGCTTCAGAATATGAACAAAACCCAGTGGTTCAGCAGATCTATTGTAATACTTTCTGTGGCTTCCATCATAATAATCATTATACTTTTATGTATTCATTATTGTTCCTTTTTGTGAGCTGCTACTGTCTTTATTTTACAAAAGGGGAACTGTCATAAGGAGAAAATATGTGTCAGATCTTACACATATTTGGAATTCTAAAGCTCAGATGTGAGGTCCACTAAAATCGGTTATTCTGAAAGTTGCATGCAGACCAGTGAAGATTTTCAGTGAAGATCACATGGGATCTGTCTTTAAATGATTTCAAATTCCCCTAAGATCTAGTCCTTTTTTAAGCCAGGGATAGTTATTGGGTATTTTGTAGTTCCTACAGAGACAGATGAAACTTCTCCATATTGACCAGTTTTATTCCCATACCTTCAAAGTGTTCAGCAACAACACCAATATTTCAAATCTCTTCCCCAACCAGTGAATGCTTCATTTCTAGTACTGTAGTCTCCAGAGTTTTTTCAGCACTTCTGGTGTTCAAGGGATTCCCCTCCCCCGCTCCCCCCCAATTTCAGTCAGCTAGCAGCTGCAATGCACCTACATAGTTGTGGTTACCATGAATGCCTCTCATTCTGTTTCTCACATGCTGTCTCACCTAATTGCAGTGTCATTCCTGAGGCTGTGGGGGACAAACGGGGTGGGCATTTACAAACTTTTCTCCTCAACTGATCTTGGGTATCTGGTAATATTTTGGTAATGTTTATTGAGATCAAAATCTGATTTTTTTATCTATTTCTATTTATATTATAATGGGGCCATGTATTCAGCTGCTGAAAATCGGCCTGCACATGAAGTAACCTTGGACAGTCAGAATGTATGTGCTTCTTCAAAATAGCATCCTGGGAATTAACCTCAAACTTGATCTTTCCCACATATAGCCCGAGAGGAAGGCAGTGATGTGACATTCAGTGAACTGGATATTAACATTGCATGCTGCACTCCAGTCCCAGTTTTGAGCCATGACTTATTTGGTTTATAATTCTGAGATGAGAATCACTTACATTTTCTTGTTTGGCATGCAGTTGGTTTTGACACAGTAATTAAGAGCCAGCACACTCCAAAGCACCCGCCTAATTATTGAACCCTCTCAAGCAAGGGAAACAGTAAATTATATGAGCAGTGGAAAGGGAAATAGGTCAGTTGAAAAATATGTTTTTTATTAGCTGATACTGGATTTGACAATACAGATGCTGGCAAGAATGAAAGGAATCCCAGTTCAGTTTTGAAAAAGGTATCTTTTTTACAGAGAAGAATTCTCTTCTGGGAACCTTTAATTTAATGTACATTGGTTTCCTATTTTAAGAAAACAATTTGCCATTAACACTGTGCCAGCCAGGCTTACATTTTTTTTAAGCAAAACCTCTTTGTTCTAAAGTATTTAATGACCCAAAGAGGAGGAAATTGGCTGTGACATTTCAGTTTTTGCATTGTAAGGAGAAAATGTTCGAAGCTCTGAAAGTATCCCTGAAACACCCTCCTCATCATTGTAATATACCATTAGGCATGTGACAACAAAGACATTTCTTTCTGAGCTTAGCATTGTTTTTAATCAGCTAAATCTGCAACTGAGACTGTCTTCACATAGAACTGCTGACTCAAATAAAAATTTTGTTTACCTGACTAATTTAATGACCTACTCTGCACTACAATGTCTCCAGTTCATCCGGCTTCCTTTACCTTAACACAAGTGACAGTTGTCCTGAATTGCATATTCATCTGGGGTGAAAATCTCAGCAGGGTTTATGCTGTAGGGCTGTTTTTCTGTTAGGCACTGTTCAGCTCCATTCTCTATTTAATCATCCATCCTGGAGGAATACTTGAAGTATATTCATATATTTTTTAGTCTGTGGCCATGAACGGACAGGTGAGGTAGATGGTACATGTAAATAAGATTAAGAAAATGCATCCTGTGGTGGATTAATGCCAAGGACTATGTTATGGAGGTCAAAGATGGGGGCCTTATCATTATCACCCAGCAGAACTCAAAGGGAGTCTTGGTGTTCAGATTATTCCCCCAGCAGTGAATTCAGACGTGAGTGAATCACAAGGTTGTTTATTGTCAGCTCAGAAAAAATAAAGCGAGACTGGTTTATGTGTAGACTGAGGCCAGTGTGGAAACATTCCTAGACAGGGTGGAGCCCACAAGGCGAGTGGTGCTGTCACTGGGGAGGGAGCAGGTCCCAGTTTGCACTGAAGCTGGAGAGATGGGGCTTTGTGATATGATCTATTCTGTGGTAAAATTTGCTTAGGAGGTTTTTGCTCCTTATCTCTCTACCTCACAGCCCTGGTCACTCACTCCTGCCTGCATGACAGCTTCTTGCCTGTCCTCAATTGTGCTGCTACAAATTAGTGTGGGGCCAGGCTACTGAGTAGGTCTCTAAAGCAGTCTATGTTAAAAATAGCCTTCCAAAATAATTTTTCATTTTTGAGTTTTAAACCAAAACCGTTTCAGCTGCCTGATTTTACAGACAATCCCTAAAAGTACCTATGTATGCACAACTGACATGGTAAACTGACCTGCTGAAAGGTAACTTAGCTTCTCGAATCTAAAACAAATGTGTCATGGAAATATACACAAAGAAACTATACCACCTTGCTGGTGAAGGAAAAGTGCAGGGGCTCTGCTTTCTTCCAGTATCAAAATTGAAATGAACACAAACATTCACTTAATTTTAATGAATCACACTGCCCTGATGGATCAAGGTCAGACAGGCTCAATGCTTTGAAATCAATGGAAGTTTTGCCTCTCCTTTGTTGTGAGCTAAGATTAGCCTAGAGAAATGAGGCTCATGTCCGACCTGATCACTCTCTACAACTCCCTTAAAAGACATTGTAGCCAGGTGGGTCAGTCTCTTATCGCAGGCAGCCAGTGACAGGACAAGAGGAAAGGACCTCAAGCTGTGCCAGGGGAGGTTCAGACTGGAAATTCTTCACTCAAAGGGTTGTCAGGAATTGGAATGGGCTG
Source organism: Hirundo rustica (assembly GCF_015227805.2). Lineage (NCBI taxonomy): Eukaryota > Metazoa > Chordata > Aves > Passeriformes > Hirundinidae > Hirundo > Hirundo rustica. Next base: position 98,928,090 of record NC_053451.1, on the reverse strand, counting down.
CTCAGGGAGCTGGTGGAGTCCCCATCCTTCGAGGTGCTCAGGGAATGGCTGGACATGGCACTCAGTACCATGCCCTATGTGACAAAGTGATGACCGAAGGTTGGACTCAATTATCTCAGAGGTCTTTCCCAACCTAAATGATTCCATGATTCTGTAAGATTTTTCCCCTATCTTTTCTTCAGAGAAGGACTTGGAATTTTCATATAGATTAGTATTTGAACATAGATTATATTTTACCACGTATCAACATAGAATCTGGATCATGCAACTATTGAGAGACTGGGAAAGGATGCCAGGGTTCCATCTAGATGAGCCTTCTCTCCTGAGATGGGCTCACTCATACCTGCGGTCTTCCTGGCATATTTGCCTAAACTTTTTTTGGACAAAACTTTATTTAAAATCCTCACATCTTCTTAGGTAATCTATTCCAGTGTTTAGCTGAGGAATTCCGTCACCATCTAGTCTGTGTTTGACACACAACCAATATTTCATAGCCACACATCAGAGAAGATGAATATAATTCCCAGTGGAAACAGCAGTAGCAGCAAAATAGAAACCTGGCATGTCCCTGAGGATGTTTGTTCCTTTCTCTTTAGCAAATGAACCCAATAATTTATTGAATATAGTTAACAAATACAGTTGGGTTTGCCAGCATTTCTGTACATACATTAACTCAAAAAGAATCAAAGAATCAGTAATTTTCTCTTAAAGATGTAATTCCTTGCCAGGGAATATTGGTAGTTTACTAGTGTAATGAGTTTATTAGTGGCATAAACACATGGAGAGATTTGGTTTTTTTCCTTACAACTATAATATGATATAATCTAATATTATTGTAGGCCCTGAGGGAAGAGATGACAGTACTACTGACAGTACTATTGATTTGTACCTTTAAAACTGAAACCTACCAATATTGTAAAGAATGCGCTTTAGAAACCAAATGGGAAACAATATATAAGAAACAATCTATTAAATTGCCTTCATTGAAACACCACTTCAAAGTGCCTTACAGCATCATAAACAAAAAGATAGGTTTTTGCAGCAATGGAAAAATTACCAATGATGGTATTTCAGAAGAGACTGGAGAGGAAATGAAGGTGCTGTGGAGATTCTATATTGTCAGACAGTACAGCAAAGTCAAGCCAAAGAGAAGATGTATAGGAAAAATTAGACTACTAGAACAAGCTGGGATAGTTACAATCACCAGCAAGATGTCCTGGTTTGTTGGCATTTTGCCTTGTCTTGCAATGTCTTAAAAATAATTACTTTTTTTCTTCTTCTTCTTTCTCTGAACCCCTGAGTATTTTTAAAAATGGAGGACAATTAAAAGAGTAAAACTAAATTACTCAGTGGTAATAGTAGTTGTAATACATAGTGGTAATAGTAGTAATTAAATTGCTAATTACTTAATTCTGTGGCATTTCTTTAAAAATGTAATAACATTTTGAGGATCTCTTTCAAGAGATCATCCCTTTGTCAACACTGTTGGCTCATTCCTCCCAATCTCTAAACTTTTTTGTTGTTGTTGTTGTTGTTGTTGTTGTTGTTGTTACTGCAGTATTTGGGACATTTCTTTTTTTCTTAGGTGAAGTGTGGTTATATGTGCCACAGTTAGCAACTGTGGTTACTATGGCCATTACAGTGGGTTAAGAGAAAAAGGTTTTTAGGGAGCATGCAATCTCCCAGCCATTGTAGGCATCTTGGAAAAAGGCAGACTTTGTCTCTACATTGATTATAAACAGAACCTGAAATGACTGCTTTGGATATAGATTCCTACATCAGATGAATCATACCCTGAAAGTTGCACTGAGTATTCCTGGTTACTGAGAGCACTGATCTTGACATTAGTTTTGTAATAACTTGTACAAGTTATTTCCGTCTTTTGCAATACACTTGGAGTGAGGTGTCAGATGAAGAAGCAAACACTTGCAGACTTTTTGGCTCGGCCTCAGTTAGGAACTAAAGAGCACACCTTGCCCACAGGCAAACATGTTGCAACATAAAATGCAAATAGCTTGAAATCAAAACAGAGGCAATGAGGAATGGCTCTTTATGTGCCCTCGAGGAAGAGGAGAAACTGGCAAGACATTTGTAAGACAAGTCAGGGAAGAGTCATTTGACACAACCACGACAACAATCATATTATTGGTTTTAAAAGTCTTGACTTGTCACAAAACATACTTTGCTACAGATGTAACTAAATAAACAACAAAAGAGCTTAGTATCGATAAGGAAAGAAATTCACATTTAATATATGTTGCTTCACATTTTTCTTACAGGACAGTTCATTCAAAGTCAGCTCCTTGAGCATGGTAAATATTTTACACCAAAAAAAAAAAATTAATCAATAATGGTTGTATTTATAAAAGAGGACAACTGGCAAAATTTAATCACATTTGCTGCTCAACAGCAGTTATCTCAAAGACAAACCTCTAGTAATAGGTGAGTACTAAGATGGTGACTCAACTGGTTCATATAAGAAAATAGCGTGGCTACTATAGAATAAAATTAAATTCTGCAGTTCCTTAACTTTGCAAGCACTGATGCTGCTGTCCTTACCTCTTGACTATGCTCTTGTTCTGAAACAGCACAGAGGGATTTGTCCTGTCAGGATTTAGTGATAGTGTTTGCAGTCATGGGAAATCTGTATGAGAGAGAAAACATCCCACTTAGCAGCAGCAGGATGACAGCCACAATCCCAACAGGAATGGCAGCACCAGCTTCCTGTGCCACTGGACTGGAGGGCATGTAGTAGGAAGGAGGAAAAGCTATGCTCTGGTTGTGAGTTACAGAATAGAAATTCCAGCTCACGGGGATCAGGACACACAGACCAGCAAATATGTAGAAGGTGCCACCCACCAGGAAGAACGGGGCAATGAGAGTTTTGTGAGTGATTCCCATGTACACATTTCTCAGAGCAAATATTGTAGCAGCCAGTCCCAGCAAGCCCATGAACATGGCGATCAACAGGAGGCCCTGAGCAGCATAAATTTCATGGGGGATGAAGGAGTCATAGCCGCTGAATTTATGGCAAAACTGTTCTCTGTAGCCAGGTGAGACATGAAGGTAACTGATGAAGCAGACTTTCCAAATCCCCACCCAGGCAACGCCAGAGGAGATGACAGTAGTGTTGTCCACATGCCACACTCTCCATTCCACAACTCCCATTGAAACGGTGCACAGGATCCAGCCTATCGTGCCCAGAACAAAGGCAGCAAGCTGGAGGTGTGAGGTGCTGACCAGGGATTTCATCCTTTGGAGCTCTCCTGCTCTGTCACAGACACAGTTGCCATGCGAAGAGAGAGAGGCACTGCAAAGAAACAAAGAATAAAATGACAAAAGCAGTTATTATTTGGGTGAATAGGTGAACCTGTCAGTGAAAAAGAGAATGTGTGTTTACAGGGGAGATGCCAGTCATCTTTCCCCAACTTTAATGAACTGCTGAAATTTAATATCCATGGAGAAATAGCATACAGGTTTTAATTCTGTATATGTCATGGTATCACACAGAGGAGAAGGAGTCTCTGATTAGCTCTCCTAAAGATCTGCTTTTTACATTTTCACAAAAGGAAAATTAATGGGGTTTTTTCCAAGTTATTGTCTTCTCTGGTTATTAACCATTATGTTCAAAGATCCTTATACACATTACACGTGATCCGGAGCCCTAGAGTTACTGGCTAGCAGGAACAAAATCTGAGAAAATCCTCTGGTTCCTGACTGTTGCAAGAGACCCTACAAAACAGAATCTGTGCTCCTTTCTCCCAGCAGCTGTGGCTTTGATGCTGGAGCCCAGTCTGTACGGACTTCAGCTTTTTCTGCTGTCTTTACTGAGAGCTGCTGGGACCAGTGTCAGACAAAAAATTCTGCAGTCCAGAGGCATGAGCAAATCCAGGCCACAAAGTCTAACAACAACCACTGAACTTTGGCCATTTTCAGATTAATTAGTCATGAATGCATTAGCAGAAACATTTGAATTAATCAGAAATGTAACACTGCACAGGGGCTGGAGCCTGGTTATGCTGTTATTGCTCTCCCACCCAAGGTCTTTTTGGTGCTTTGCCTTTGCAAATTCCACTTATTTATAAATTGCCCAGTTTAAATCATCCTAAAACTGTGCTGGAAAATATTTTAGTAATTTAGATTGAAGATTTGTTTGCTGACCGTACATTCTGAGTGCAAATAATGGTTTTATTGTATTAAAAAAAGAAAAAAAAAAGAGAGAGAGAAACAAATCAACACTTTATTTCCTGTGTCTTTTTTACAAATTTTTTGTACAATTCACTTACAGGAATGATCTGTGATCAATGAAGATGTGGCATCAAATTTATGTAAATCTGACAAGTTCTAGGGATCTGTTTATTCCATAAGTTTGCAAAAATATTTTTTCAACTGCTCCTATTTCATTCAAGACTCTACTGTAATACAGTTCTGAAATACTGTACCAAGTTTACTCTAATAAGACATGTCTGCTACCATGTTTTGTGTATTAAACATTAAACGTAAAGACTGAAGCAGCAATTTTTCTATTTACTGATCTTAAGGTAACCTTAAGATTCAGTTAGCAATACAATCTAGTTGCAAAAATCCACCTGTGCAAATCTTAAAAAATAAATATCTTGATAACAATATGGCCTTAAGCAGACAGTGTCCGTCTTCTCATACCAGTGCTCACTACATACTTACTTCAGTCTTGAAGGTGATGCCAGCCATGAGAGGATGGGACAGAGTGATTTTTGATGCCAGCCAAACACAGCAACATCTGCAATTTTATCATTTTGGCCTCCCACTCCATCTATGTATCTCCAATAGGACTGATTTCCTGTGGGATATATTAATCTCCATTATTGGAAGTGTACATTTAATCCTCTCCAGCATGGAGAAAATTGCTCTGGAAGAGTCTTTTGTATTTTATCTACTTAAACTGAAACCAATTTATAAAGACTTTCTCAATTTGCTGCATTATTTACAAAGTGATAATAAACCCCCCTTTCTAATGAAATATTTTTTACCAGGCATGGAGCACAGTAGCCCCTCTTTCTGTCTCAGTTCCCTCAAAATATCCTCATTTCTGTTCCTGTCCAGTGATGGGAAGGTGCTGGACAGGAAAGGGCGCGAGCAGAGGAGTCCTGTGCCGACTCCATTTGCCTTCTCTTGGAATCAGTGGAGCACACAAAAGCCAAACCTGAACCATGTGAAGGTATCATTTGGTGTAAAGCCCATATCTCTGTAACACTTCTTGTGTACACCATAAACCGTAATTTAAACAACTTGCTGATATCAAGGTCATAAAAGATATGTCAGCAGGCAAATCATTATCATCAACAGCTTTTCAGAGTGTAGTATCAGCATAAAACTTCATCGATTGAAGGTACCCAACTGTCTGCTCACAAAATTAAATGAGAGTAAATGTGATTCTAAGCCTACTATCAAACCTGCTGAGATACTTAGAATTGTGTCCAGAATTGAATTATAAAATTAAAAATTAGGAAAGAGCTTTTTCCCTTTAATAGTCTCAAAAAAACACAGAACGAGCAAACACACAGGATGAAAGAACTGAAGGCTTATACAGACATTTTGAGAACACTGGAGAATACCAGTTAACAAAGATGGGCTTTAGATGAGTTATCGGGTGTCTAGACACAAAAAATTGCTTATGTAGGAAATGATTCATTTTGGCTCATTTTTCCACACCCTGCTCACTGGAGCACATTTGATCTAGTCAGGTATCACTGATTTAGAGAAAAAAACAAGGTTCAAAAGAAGTCCTTTTGAAATCAATGATGAAATTAAATTACAGTTCTCATGCTTGTCTATTTTGGAAAACCAAACAGGAGCCTATACTTAACAACCTCCTGGTACTGAGATTCAACATGAAAATAAGAAGCAAAATATCAAGGTAAAATAGTTACAGGATTTTTCTTGACATATGAAAACATGTCAGAATTTTAAAAAAAAAAAAAGTTCTAGTTCCTCATTCCAGTCTCTATCACTTTTAATATTAATAAACACTATAGGTTTTGCTGACATAATGAAAAGACAATAGGTATGTATCACTGGCCAGAAGCACTGGTTTTAAAGGAAGTCTTTGGGCAAAGAGGATCAGGGAAACTCCTTTTCTCCCACGTGTAGGAAGATGAATTGATTTTTCAGAACTACAGTGGCGAGTATTTCCACAAAAAACCCCAAACGAGACATTTCTCTTGCAGATGCCAACTAAAACTGGGAGCGAGCTGCAGAGGGCGACGTCCTCCAGGATTTCAGGCATGCCAGCACCTCCCTTAGAGTGAGCTCAAAGGGGAAGAGAGGAGGCAGGCGGGGAAGGAGGGAGGGAAGGTCGGTCACGGCCGGCTGGGGCTTACAGCAGCGCCTGGGTCACGGCTTTGGCAGCTTCTGCCCCGGCTGGCCCTCGGCGGTGCCCCTGCACCAGTCTCTGTCCGCAGGAGGGGGGTGATGCCGGTGCAGAACCTGGCTCAAACACCAGCAGTGCCATTCCTGTGGATTTCAAGGACAGAGGCATCCCTTTCGGAAAGGAAGAATTTGATCTGTCACCAACTTGTCATCCACAGGAAAAAAAAAAAAAAAAAAAAAAAACCCCCCAAACCCAACAACCCCAACCAACAAACCCCGAATATTTTATTTTTATTTTATTTATTATTGTTATTATTAAATTAAAACTTCTGGTCCCTGTGCAAATGCCCTTTTCAGCCTTCTGGGAGAAAAATGTGAAAGCTCAGTCCCTGCATGTTTGAGGTATATTGGATCAAATACAGTCCAAAATCCAGATCATATAGCAGTGTGCTAACACAGATGGCACTGGCCAGTTTCATGCTTTAGTAATTACATAAATATTTTGAATTAATTTAATTAGTGTAGTAAGGTTACCTGTATGGTCTGAATAACACAATGATGTAACACAATCACTAGATGAAATGTCCTAAGGCAAATGAACTCATATTCTGTCAGCTACAGGAGATCTTCTGAGTAATTAGGTGGTGTCACTGACATGCAGTTCTTGATTCAGGAGCTCACTCAGAGCTGCAGATTTCAGCATTCCAACTTTGCAGACCAGCTCCTTCATGGGATGGAGTCAGCCTACGAAGGCAACGTGGCCAGCAGGAACCAGCGGTGTCTGTGTCAGAGGATGAAAAGCATGGCTGAAAACCCTTTTCACTGAACGCAGTGAGAAGTGGTTTTGAGAGGTGGCTGCAGTGCCATCTTTCAGTATCCCATGAATTCATCCACATTTTCATTTCAACTCTACTCACTTCAATCCAACAAGCACCCCAATATCTTCTGGGAGTAGCTACAAAACAGTGAGCTGCTTCTGCAGCCTTCTCACCTGGCAGCCATTTTCTCTCTAAATATATCTTTCATTTCCTTCATTTAGAAGGGCTTTCCTTCACAGATATGTTTTTAACTAAATACCCTACTAAAGTAAAAGCAAGACAAAATCACAGAATCATAGAACCATAGGATGGTTTGGGCTGGGAGGAGCCTTAAAGATATCTTGTTCCAATCCCCCGGCCATGGGCAGCGGCACCTCTCCCCAGACCAGGTTGTTCAGAGGTCCATCCAACCTGGCCCTTCAAGGGATGGGGAGTCTGAATCTTCTCTGGGCAACCTATTCCAGTGTCTCACCATCCTCACAGTAAAGGATTTATTCCTTCTATCTAATCTGAGCCAACTCTCTTTCAGTGGAAGCCATTCCCTCCTGTGCTATCACAGTTCCTGACAGAGCCCTCTCCAGCTTTCCTGTGGGTCCCCTTCAGATTCTGGGTGGCTGCTGTGAGGTCCTCACACAGCTTTCTCTTCTCCATGCTGAACAGCCCCAACTTTCTCGGCCTGTCTTCTTAAGGGGGTGCATATTAAATGTAAATTTGCTAGCTTTCAATGCAAATTTGCACAGAGAAGACAAAAAAGTTGATACATGTCAGTGTATTTATCAAAAAGTAGAAACGTGAAGGATCCTTTTGTATTTATTGCTGATTTTACTTAAATTAGGCTTTGCACAGTGAGTAGCTCTTTTTCTTTATGAATAGTAGGTTAAGCCATTGCACATGGACTTGAGGGACAGAATGAGACTTAAGTTTCCCACTCTTAGCCTCAACAAATGGAGAGGATGCCTGAGAGCCATGTTGACTTTCCTCCAGTTGCAAGCTTGCTTCCAGGAGAAAAAAAAATAAATGCAAGCTGCTCTCAAAATGGCCAAGTGGTTTCATAGAGGGGGGGTTTGGGTCATCTGTGCATCAGGCTTGCCTTTGAAAAGACTAAAATGAAATGTTGCAGTTGCATAGATCAGTTCTTTGTGGCCACAGTCCCAACTCCTGATATTGTCAGCAGCATAACAGAACAGAAATGGAGCTATCTTGAAATTTTGTCAGCACTTCTTTTACTTCCAGTACTTGTTAGTAACAAACAGCTGGGGCTATGATATCGATTCTGAGGGTGGAGAAACCTCATTTACACCAAATGCATTCCACTTCTGTGATTAATACTGTGCCTTCCAGAAAGCTGTTTTAATTACATTCAGTAGTCTATATGCATCCATTGGGTTTCAGAACTGCTTTCTAAAACTCACCCTGCCTTAAGTTCCTGACACGGAGACTTAAAAAACCCTGCAGGCAAATGCAGGAGAGAAAAAAAGCTATCAAACTCTCTTAATTCATGTGTTTAAATATAATTGGGCCTTTCAGGTTACTGAGTCTCAGGCTCCTTCCTGGGGGGATGAAGGCCTGTGCCAGGGACAGATGTCCAGATTGTAGGGTGGCATAAGGAAGCCCCCAACCACACCTGCAAGACTTGTTTTTAAACTCATCATTTCATATGATAGGTTGAGAGCAAAAGGGCTGCAGCTTTCAGAGGCATTGAAGGGAGTTTGCCATTTAGGAGAGGTCCTTTGGTTGTGTGTGCTGGGTATTTCATTCCCCAGCAGCAGCATCTCCTCTGCAGTATCTCTTACCCCTCTGGGACCATGCAGAGCTGGACTGGCCAGTCATCAACATCTGGAACATAAAATCTCAAACACTGAAACTGCAGGGAACGGAGCTGGGTCTTGTCATGGAAATTTGTGGAAGTCTTACAGAAATTGCATGATCCTTGACATGGTATTCAAAGACTGTATGGATCCTTGAGTTTGGATGTGTCTAGAAGAGAGCTTCAGAAATGTTTTTATCCTTCTGCCATCACTGTTTCAGCACAGCTCTGCCTGAAGGACAGCTTTATGTCTAAGGCCATCTACATGCTGTAGTCCAGGCCAAAAGAGTTGCCACCACTGGCTGATAAATCAGTCTATTCCTGCCTTCGTCAATAGACATTTCAAACAGTCAGTGTGAAAGTTCTTTTGTTCCTATTTTCCTAAAAATAAAATTAGCTGCATTTATGACCCGTTCCTTGAATACATCTCCCTGACACTCATGAAGTCTTGAACTCTGATAGCTCATGTTTAGATTTTAGCTGTCACTAGCACACGTATTTCCAGTTAGAAAAGACAAACTAGTGGGGTCTTGAGTCTTAAAAGTCATTGCAGAGTATGTCCAGATTTAACATGTCTTATGTCCTCTGTGCCTCCAAATGTCAATGTCCAGTGTTATAAACTCAGCTGCTTCCATTTTTTCACTGTGTTTCAAAACAAGCAAACTAAAGCAATCTTCATTTCTTCTCTGTCAAGAGGTGCGTAAAAATCCTTTGCTTATTTCAGGAAAATGTTTTGATTTGCTTTGATAATAGAACAAAATGAAACAGATAATTTCTATATATTCTCACTGTTTTTTCACACTCTAATTTACTTTTCTGTGGCTGAGCCCATCTTGAGCTCCTGTAGCATAAGAAACCATGGCAGGCTGGTAGGCAGTGAGACGGCAGTGGGACTGACCCAGGACCCAGATGACCCCAAATTATCAGAGTCGCTACCGATTGTTTTGCCTCCATCTTGAAGGCAGCTCCATTTAGAGCCACAGTGGAACAGTTCAGAGACATTCCAGGAATGACAGCCCCTGAAAAACTAAGGCTTAGATGGGAGGGTCAGATGACCATGTTGAGATAGCCTAGTTGAAGTGGGATACTTCCAGAAAGCTTCAGAAAGCAGAGGAAGCCCAAAGGTTTGTCTGCTCTGGGTGTCTGACACAGACAAAAGAGCAGTAAGGGTTCAGCAGTGTAAATAAAACAACCACATCTAGGTCCCAGAAATCTCACACACCACTGGGAAGATGAGGGCACTGAACACACACTTTGGGCATGGGAAGATGTCACCCAAGAGGGGACACCTCCCAGCCAAAAGAACAGGAACCAATGCTTCCTGGAGCTGCAGGAGAAATTAAGAACTCCTGAAGCAACTTGAATGTCAGCCTGGAAATGCTGCACAGGCACCCGGGTGGGAGGCAGGAGCACTCCCTGAGCCAAGGGCACGTAAGGAAGTGCCTGCTAAAGGGGCAGAGGGAGAGCACAAAAGCTGCACACAGCGACCTGCTGGTGAGGTTTCCTTCATAGATGGGGGAAGTGGGTGCAAGGAGAGCCTTCCAAAAGGATAGGAGACTGTACTTGCTTCCTAGTAAATGATAGCACAGCTCAAATAAAATACACTAAAAAATGCTCAACTGAAGAACGACGTCTGAGTCTCCCTGTCTGAACCCACTTGCCTGCCAAAAAACTAGGAATTCTACTGCAGTTTGTAACCAGCTTAAAGAGAAAGTTCATGATGAACTCTTCTTACATAAAATGAGCAAGAAATTATTTTTACCAGCCCACGTAAGCAGAAATTCACTTATTTCCCCTTATTTCATGTTTTAAGCAAATATTTTTGCTTTAGATGATGCCAGGCATCACGTGCATTTCTAAATTAACATTCGAATCCTGCTTTTGAAAAGTATTATAGCCTAGATGCAGCTTTATTGGTCTATACTGAACATGGTTTACTAACTAAACCCTTTGTTTAATGTAAGTCTTGCAGCAGAAAGGGAATCAAAAAAAACCAAAAACAACAATAAGATAGTAATAACAAAGGTCTCTTCTTAGCAATATCTCTATAGTTTAAGGCACGAAAACTTAATTGTTCAATTCCCAGCTGGGAAAGCATTCTTTATAGAAAACAAATAAATACTTAAATCTCTCCCATCTGTTCTCTATCAGCACTTCATAAAATAAATAATATTAAAAAAAATTGGGGGGACTTACTTCTCTGAGTCTGAGAGCTGCCTAAGGCTTTGAAGCAGTGTCAGCTGGATGAAGCAAGTTCCAAAAGGGAGGAGGAAAAAAGTGCCCGTGCAAATCGTCCAACTTGTTACGCTACCAAATAGGTACCTCACAGTTCCTTGTCACTCTCCCACTGAGTCAACAAAGATGTAGGAAGTAAGTTAATCATTAATATATTAAAAATTTATGAAAGCTTTGTCATATGCCATTTATTCTAATTGCTTTAAAACACTTACCGAAGCATATAGATAACTCCCATGGAAATCAGTTTTCTGTAAGATACCCTTTCAGAAAATCTACCTTTTTGATTACGTGATTTTTCAGCTTGAGACCACTATGATGCCCCAGTCTGACAGCCTGAAGGGCACAGAATTCTCATCTGAAAGAGAACAAAGTGATTTCATAATCCTTTGTTAGATTTTTCTTCCTGTATTTATGCAACTTAAATTAGTGCAGCTCTGCAGTGGGAAGAAATATGGGGGAGAAAGAGGAGATTTTCTAAGGAGTAAATTCAAGCTGAACTGCTCTCTTGATGGACTCTGGTTGGCAGCACCCACACTTTAGTACAAAGAGTACTATGCTTGCTATCTCAGATGCTTAAAAAAACACACACACATTTTTAAAAATTATGTTATGTTTGCCTTGCTTCATGGCTTTCCCATGAATGTAAACAACGGCTCTTACAAATTGGAAGAATGTTCTTAACTCCTAAACCCTGATAAACTCCAAATGATGCACTGGCTCAGCTGGTTCCAGACCAGTGCTAACAACACCAACATTGTGTGTTCAATCTCTGTATGGGCCATTCCCTTAAGAGCTGGACTCCATGATCCTTGTGGGTCCCTTCTAATGCAGAATATTCTGTGATTCTGTAACATTTCGAAGCTTGGTGTCAAAAGACAAGTGAGTTTATTTCATAGAAATCCCCTGAAATGGGGAGGCCTCATGGAAAAATTCTTCTCACTGAAAAATTCTTCTCATTGTAACATGCACAATGGCTGGTCACTACCATCGCTAAAGAAGGCTGGAAAATGTCATTAATTCATATCCTCCTGTTTTCTGCATCACCTTTAATCCTCTCCTGCTGTATCTTCAGCCAATGCCAGTTCACTGGTTCTTGGTGCAGGTAATGCAGCCGGGCCATGCCAACAGAGTCTTCTCACCCTCTCCTGCAGCTCACCAGCCTGGGATTTCCTCTCTGGCTGCTCACAGCTGGATGGGGCTGCTTTGGGGCACAGGCAAACTCAGCTGCTCAGGCTCTGCTGTTGCGTGACAAGAAGCCCAGCGCACACAAACACACACACACACACACACACACACAACACCCAGTGGGCTGCTGTCGTCTGCCAGGCTCCAGGATGGCTTCTGACACCCTGACAGGGCTGCTGATTCACAAGGACAGCATCCTTGGGCAGTAGGCAGCTGGCAGATAGATTCCTTTTCTTGCAGTTAATGACTGTGTGGGACAAAATTTGCGGGCAAAACCACTGCTGATTTTACACGTGAAGCTGCTGCACACCCCTATGTGTATCACCCTGCGATAGGAGGAGCATCCCCTACACCACTCCTGTAAGAACAGCTCTTTCCACACCAAATTCTCTGTCTCTGACCTATTTCTTCTCAGTCACAAAAAAAAAAAAAAAGCAAACAAAAAACCAACACGACAACAAAACCAAACCCACCGTGACGTTTAAGAGATTAAACTGTACTGAAAAATAATGAGTTCAAAATATCTGTCAGCCACCATCACTACAGTGAAGTTTAATTCAACTGGAAATCTACACTGCTCAATCTGTGATAGCAACCAGCAGCATAAGCAACATTACTTTAGTGAGAAATACAATACACACAAAATGGAATGGAAGAGGATAGGAAGAAAATAACAGCATTAAGTGTCTTTTCTTCTCAGTGTATGATTATGACTTCTATAAAACATATTCCTTTTTAGTGTAATAGTGACAAATTATTAGGAAGCAGATAGAAATTAACTAAGCTTCTAACTATTTTATTTAAAGGAACACATTTGACACCTAAGACTTTATTGTTCCTTGAATGCCAATGGTTAATGCTTTTTGAGGCAGAAAACATTTGCTTTCTTCCACCATGGCCTGGACCCAAAGCACATTGAAATCAGTGGAAACAGTTCTGCTGACTTCAAAGACCTTTAGATGAAGCCCGGTCCCTTCTGTGGTTTACAATTTCATTGTTAAATACCACAGAACAGGAAATATTTGTTTCAAGTTATTTTTCCTTTTATTTGCTACACATTGAAAAACCAGCCTGAAAGCAAGAACTGTGCAAGGTTCACTGCCCAGTGAGTGGTACCACGTAGGCAGCTGAGACAGCCCCTAAACAGCTCACAGGCTCAGGTACAAGCAATTTCACACTTCTTGTTTCTGAGTCCAAGGCCACTTCTTCCAGGAAGCACAGCAGCCTCCCTGCAGCAGCCTGCCACTCTATGATCGGTGTTAGAGCTCTTGCATCCTCACTCTTGGTCACTCCCTGCTTGTCCTCAGCAGATCATCAGACCAGAAACTCTCCAAATCCATCACTGAACCTAAATGTGGGCCTCTAAAGCCACTGCTTGAGTCTAAGAGAAGTATTTCCATAAACAGCTTTCCTAACTGTTTACCTTTAAGGCCAAAGCAAGTTGTCCTTTAAAACTCGGGAAATTCAGAGGTGAGACAAACACCTCCACCAAACTCAACACATCTCGCATCATTAAGTGCTTCACAGCCCAGCTGACCTTCTGCCTGCTTTGCCCAGCCCCTTCAAACACGGATCACAAATACACTGCCAACAGCTGCCTCTGAAGAGGCCACCCACTGCCAGCCTGGAGGGGCTCCAGAGGGAAGCACTACACACGATCAGATACTCAGCTCGATCCCAAACCACACCGAGCCTGCTTAGAGCTGCCAGCAGGTGCTGCTTGTTTTTATGGTTAACCCCATTGGCTGGGAAGTTTTCTGGCTCCGGAGAACTTGCTAATGGGTTTGTTGTGATTATGTAATTATATTTTGTGTGGCCTTGATTCCTCTTCTGTTTCGTGATGTTCCAAATAAACATCCACAATGCTCAGTCCCCACTATCCTCTAAGGGTTAGTTCCACTTGTCCAGTGTGGGTGGGACTTAAACACATGTTTTAGTCTAAAATTACAGTGGACTCTGACATTTTATGAGAGGGATTACATCCCTCCCAGCAAGAGAAACAGTGTTAAAAGTCCAATTTAGGTGTTACAAGCTAGGAAGGCTGTACTCATGTCTGAACTTGCTTCCTTTCAATCTTGCACAGCCCTAACAATGGTCACATACTTTTTAGTGCTTCTTCTATCCAAAATATATCAGAAACCTTTTGTCCAGCATCTACACCACCAGCAGCGTCCTCAGAGCCCCTGCTGACACACTAGCATCCCTTTTTGTCCTTAACTTTTCCTAGATTTCCTTATAACTGAGCTAGAAGAGCCACAGAAACTTCCTAGAAAGAATCTGAGCCTTTTGCTATTGGTCAATTAAAAATCAGGGGGAAGTGAGAGCACACAAAACTGCTGCCAGGCTGTCTCCAGCATGGGCTGCTTAGACCTTTTCTTCAGAGACCAGCAACTGTAGATCCATTGGAATGGGCTCACTGTTAGTTTTTGAAGCAAAATTGAGCTGACTATTACAGGCTCAAAAAATTTAAGAGGAATGATTTCACTGTGATTGTGTCTCAACAAGGGGCTGATTTAAAACCAATAAACTTTGTCTTTTGCTCAGCAAGAAATTGATTTTTTTTCCTGGAGATGCAGAATACAAAAGCTGGCACGCATGAAATGAAGGGCTGCTAAAATTAGATGCACTCTTGTGGTTTGGGTAGGCTCCTGGTTATTCCCAGATACCCAGAAGTAGGTCATTGAAAGCTTAACAAAGACGTTTCCCTCAGACTTGACACTTTAGAGCCAGTTGAAAAGACCACCTGATGGGAGAATGTTATCCACACGTCACACTGGGGTTTCACTCTGCCTTGGCAGTGTTTCTGAGAGAGCTGCAGTGCTGTAACACCAGGCTTTTGTCACTCCACTGGAGCTGCTTTAGCAGCTCGTTCTTATCAGCTGTTAGAAGAGACAAGGAAATCAAATACCAATGAATTTCCATTAAAGGGAATGAAAGTAAGAGATCAATAGAAACCTTTAGCTGGTAACAGAGCGTGGGGGTTTAACAGCTTTACAAAGCAACTCCCTGCACAAATGATGGGGCAGTACTAAAGTACTAGTTTAGGGGAATCATATGAATAACTGGTTGCTCATTAGCTGATCATGACCATAATCTGAAGTAGGAGATCTTTACTGACACCCTGAAAGTGTTTCTGTACCTTTGCCCCAGTTCCTGGCTATCGTAATAGCTAAACAATGCCTGTGATCTTTCATCTGACCAGCACCCTATTTAGATTAATGCAGTAGGAAGTAGATAGAAATATTCTGCTGACCCAGAACACAAGTAAAATAGGATACTGCAGAAAGCAAAACAGATTTCTTATGAAAACCCAAACAGCCACAAGCTGGATGCCAGTGGGGAACAGAAGGATGTAGTTATGTAAAGAGCTCCAGACAGGGCAAATTCCTTAAATATATGAAGGGAAGCAGCTTTTCAAAAGCATTTTATTCCAGCGTCTCCAATGCAAAGGCAGAAGAGCTCTACTTTTCATCCTTGTGCTGGTCTGTCGTTTATTTGGGCAGTGCGGGAAAGAAGTGTCACACTGCCCCTGCTTTCCTCAAAGCCCTCCATAGCCAGCTTACAGGCTACAAGGCAGCGATGAAAAGTCATCAATGCTCTGGCAGATGCTGGAGCTTGGGACAGTTTCAAAATGTGGGGACAACCACCTGGGAGGTTCTGATGAAGAAGGGAATGCTTTTATGGATAGCTGAATTGGTCAGCACAGGAGTGCTGGGAGGAAACCCCAAACACAGGAGAGAAAACAAAATCAAACTTAGTAACTAACTGAACCAGTAAAAGGAGAAGGCAGTTCCTAGAGGTGCATGGGTGGAGAGGGTCTGTAATGGAAGAAAAAAACCCAAAAACTTGTCTGAGCCATGCTGCCTGGAGTGCTCAAGACCCATTTGCAAGCCAAGGACTTGCAAACACCCACCTGTTTTCCTGACCACCTGTTAGCTCCAAAATACATGTTATAATTACTGCTGCTCCTTAAAGACCCCTGTCGTAAAACTGTAGGCAATCTAAATATTTACTGAAGTAGTCACACCTCGGTACGTGACTGTGTAATGTAAAAACAGCAAACACAAAAGGTGGATTTATAGTGATCATAAAATTTTCATTCCCAGTTTCCTGACTTCCAGAGATTTTATGGCCAACATTTACATTGCACTTTTCCCATAATTTATGACAATAGTACTACACTCTTGACACCCTTTGCACCTAATTTTTATTTTCTTGAACCTGTCTTGCACTTGCTGGGTTTTGACAAGGCTTTCTCTGCTCAAATGAGTCTCATGCTTTATGTGATGCTCAATAGCACACACACAACTTTTAAATTCCAGTTTTGATCACTGAGTGCTCTTATGAGTTATGACATACTCTCTTGACTCTCTAATAATTTATGTCTCTTCTCTCATTTTCCTGTCCTTTGCACTGGATACGGAGTGTGGGATTATACACAATATTTTAGAAAGTTTACAATGTTTTCAGCAATATTACATCACAAGTTTCTACTTTTCCTCTGTTCATGTGTTTCAGCCCTTTTCTTGGAGCATAGAGCTCATGTGAACTGATCATTCACTGTGATCCCACACAGGTTTAGAGTCCGGTCTATGTCATTGCCCTCACCATGTCATTGCCATAATTTTCTCCTTGATTAATGGCTTTGCATGTCACCATATGAAATGACTGAACACACCCAGACTACCAACTTTTCTCTGCGCAACTTTCCTCTTCATTGTTTGCCATACATGTTGCAAATGGTGACCATTATCACCAATATTGCTTCTGTTGTAATAATCGCTTATTGGTTTGGTGGAACTGCCCATTGAAAAAAATGCTGGTCTAAGTAACTCCACCTTTGCAAAACCAGTGTGACAATGAAGTTTACTCACCTAGATTGTTTTCTTCCCTACAGTGTATTGGGTTTTTTCATTCTTTAATGGAGCACATTCTGGTTACACTTATCCATGGAGTATTTCTACTTTCAAAGTCACTGATGGCCTACCATGAACTATGTAAGAACATCCTGGGAACAGAAATCCAAGATCCCCTACTCCGTATTGATGGAAAGGCTGAATATTTAGATCTTCAGCTTTTTACTCTCTAAATTATGCTTTCCTGGCAGAACACAATGATCCAGCTTAAACAGGAATTGGGTATTGCTCTGCCCTACCAGAAGCTTGGTATTAAATCAAGCTCCAAAGAGGTGGCAATTATATAAGCAAAACCCCAGAGAACAAGCCAGGTCACTCATTCTGTAAATGTTTGTTGTGCTGTAAACACCCTCATCTTGAAGCTTGTGTGGCTTCAGCATCTCCACATGTCCAGAGAGCTGGGCTCTTTAGTGAATTTAGGATGACCACAAAGAAAGGATGACCTCTTCCTCAAAGGATAACTTCCTCAAGGCTCTTTAGCGCCAGAGAGCTGTTCCAGTGTTTCCTGAGCCAAGAAAGGGGTGTCACTGCATGCAGAGAACATGATGGTCTTACACCATGATGAGAATCTCAGTGAGATCTGAGATTCTGAAATTACAAGTTATTCCCCATAATTTAATTTTCAAAGATGTTTAAGGTATTTTTACATTATAGTAACTAAAAAGCCTACCCTAGCATGTGGAGACAGGACACTTCTGCTGTGTCACACATGGAGAGAGAAAACCAGGAAATTCAGGGTCCCAAAGCACTTTATCACTGGTTTCGTTTTTCTTCCTTCAGGGCACTGATCCCTCCAGGTTTTCTTGGTTTTCACTTCCTTGTGATATGTATCACGCCATTAAAAAGAGAATGACTACTCCACCCCTTTCCAGTCAGAGCTGGCCACTTTTGATCATCACAGTTTGTTTTCCCATTTTATCTCTGGAGGAACCATACCTCTGTGAGAAAGCTGCTGCAGTTGCAACTCCTGGGAGTGGCAATGAATAGTATGCACAGGACTCATGCCTTTCATATCTAGATCCTGAGATAAACAATCTTACCTTCCTTCCATTGCTTATTATTTAGCCTGAGACTGCATTTAGATTTCTGTGAGGCTTTCAGAAAAGACACGAGTGTAATTTATCAGTAACAAATGCTATGAAGAGCAGACAGCTGTGAAGTGAAACAGATGTTGAAACTAAATGATTCTCATCATGAAGATTTTGTTAATTCCTCTCGGGCTTTTGGACTTCACCAAAGCAATGTTTTGGTGAAACTCTTACAAGCAGATATCCATCATCCAGTTTCTAGAACATGTTCTCCATAAGAAACAGCAACAAACCAGCAACTCTTGGTAACGTCAGACCACAGCTTCCTCAGAGCCAGTACTGGCTCATCTTTCAGAAGCTGCTTGGAATGAATAATTCAGTTAACACAGTTGCAGCTTGGTATGCACTTAAGAAAATACCTTCTTTCACTTATTCCATTAAAATATAGGAACATGTACCTAAAATTCTTGACAGTTCTCACCTGGGACATGTAGCATGCAGGCTTTTTAGATGCTATTTTACTGGAGATGTTATGTTACTGAAAGCAAATATGATTATTTTTCTGCACCTTTCACTACATCTTTAGCTTCACATTCACAAATCCATTTTCTTTAATTAAAATATCTCCTGTGTTAAGCAAATTAAAATATTCCAATAAAAGATGAAATGCATTGGGAATCTGGTTGGTCTCTAGTGGCACTGTTGTAGGTTAGACACCTAGAGAGGAGGAGACACAGAATTCCTCCTTCTGCTTCACCCCAGAAGAGGTCCCAAAAATCACCACAGATATTCTTGGTATCCCACCCCTGGCAGCAGCCAGCACAAGGTGATCAGCACCAGCAGGCAACAGGTAATGACAGCTTGAGGATACATTTCTTGTTAACTTTACCAGGAAGCAGTTTGTTGCATGGAGGGAACTCGAGAGGAAGGGAGAACACAGGCTCCACTAACACTGATGTGCTTGGCAATAGTGGAAGGCACATCCTAGCCACAAGGCCGTCTCCCCCTGCAAAACCTGGGAGCCTGCCTCCAAGACAGACATCAAAGCATCTAAAAATTAAGCCATTGTGAGGATTTTTAATGTGTGAGAAAAACCCCTGCATTTTACCAGCTTTGTGTTCAGGAAAGGCTCAGCTGCTGCGACTAAAATAAAACTCAGCCTAAGATACACAACAGCCCACTGGCCCACGTGGTTACAACCAAGAAAATATGTTTATTGTAGTCTGTCCTAAAGCAATACTTCTTCTGCTTATAGGTGTGCTACTGGAGTGAGAATTATCTCCTGCCACTGAACTGCACCTGATTTATTTCAATCCTAATTTTCCTCTGGAATGTAATAAGTTAAACGACTTCAAATGGAACAACTTTATTCATAGAAAAATTATCAAAACAGCAGGTAGAAAGAATGAAACCCAAGATTTCACAGGTGAATTGCTACTTCACATGGATTACCCATCTTCCAGTTTATGGATCATGATAATTAGTTTTATGAATCATTACAAGTAGTTAAGTTGCAGACTGGAACTGTGGTAATTAAATGTGATGACCAATTTACCACTGCTGACA